>NC_132787.1:52334193-52637190 GCF_048418805.1 Vulpes vulpes | reverse complement strand
TGTGTAAGAGGTAGAAAAACTAATAAAGATGTGGACAAGAAGGATCCCTTCTGTGCTATTCTAGGATTTCTGCTTTCCTGGGGATAGTTTCCAGGGACTCTAAGTAACAGCTACAGAAGTGTGGGGCAGCTTTCCCTAGAGAACTCAGACACCGTGTCTTTCCACTTCTCCCTATCTAGTAGGATGAGCCTATGAGAAAATCAAGGGAATTTAGGAAATGTAGACACCTCACCTGCTGCCTAGGGAGCAAGGAATCCGGGCAGTGTTCCGGGTCATAGCCAGGATTATGGAATTGTAGTATCTGTTCACTGCTATAGCGTAAATCCCAGTCCCAGACAGACAGCTGTGGGTTAGCAGAGTTCCCAGCAGGAGTTTGGGAATACCCTGGGGTATAGATCTGTGTATAGGAGTTGAACTGGACAAAGGAAACAAGAAAAAGGATGGTTAAATAAAAAAATCCTTTTCCCAAGTCTGGAGAGAAATCATGAAAAGCTCACCTCTTCCTTCAGGAATCAGATGTAGGGTTAAAGTCCAGTCATATATTGAATAAGCACCAACCTCCCCTTTTCCCAGCCACAGATCTCACTTTCCATAAATCAAGACTAAACTTGAGAGGCTATTTCTCAAGGAGACAAAAAGACAACTCAAAAATGGAAGTCACTGACCTGTCCACTCTGTTTTCCACGCTCCCAAGGAGTATCTCTCAAAAACGTGAGAGTGTCAGGAACCCTGGCACTGTCATGAAGAGCAAGAAGGAAAAATTCTGAGAATTCAAACTCAGCTGGAAACTGCTGGAGGAGCTGCCAGACGCAATCAACGAAGAGGAGGAACACTGGAGCCTGAGATGAAGGAAAGTAAGAGGTTAGAAGGGATTGCAGGCACCTGAGGGGGGAGGATGACAAAATGATGAGGGCCAAGGGACACAGCCAACAGAACTACTAAGATCAGGGAATGGAAATCTGGGTTGAAGATAGAAGGGAGTTGTGGTGCCTCATTCATCTACGTCTCCCTTCAAACTCAATCTCAGGATCCTTCTAACCCAGTTTCACTTCCAATGTATTATACTATATGGTTTTCTCATCCTCTTATATCTTTAGTAATACCTCCCCCCAGCACCCTCCTAAAGCAATCTCACCTCTTCACTGGCTCCAGTTACCCCAAGCCGGGTCAGGAAGGGATGTCCAGCTGCCACCCACTCTCGCTGTACTAGTGATTGGAAGCCAAGCAGTGTTCGGGCTTCAGGGGCTGAAAGCAGCTGGACGAGTGAAGAGAGGAGGCCATTGAAATCACGATCACCGCGCTCTGGGTGACAAAGAAGGAGAAGGGACAAAGAAGAAGGGGCCAAGAAACTAGAGCAGAAGAAAATGAGAAAAGGAAACGTGGCAAAAAGAAGAGAGGGACACAGAGGGGAAAAGTTTTGCATAGGTAGGATTGAGAGGACAAATAGAAGTGAAGAGAAAATGAAGGCCTTGAATGATTCAGTTCATAGTCTCCGCCTGGATAGAAATACCCAGCTTCACGTGTAGGAGGGAGAATCATAAATCTCAAACCAGCTTCCACATTGTCCTTCCCACCCCAACCCAGGCACCATCCACTGATGGAAGGACGGGAACAGAAGGCAAAAGAACCTTGTTATTAGGGACCACAAGCTATAGTAACACTACAGCTAGTAGTAACAATACTACTACTGGGAGGCAGGGTTAGCAGGGAAGGATGAGTTAGGACCTATGGGTAGTTCCTAGTAACAGGAGAGGAAGATACTAGTGCTAGATGTGGACAAGGAAGACTTCTAGGTCTTCCTTCCAGTTGGGTGGGTAAAGGAAAAGAAGGAATGGAGTAGGTTAACCCAATAAACTCACCTTGTAGTACTATAGAGCGAACCCTGGATGTCACTAAGACTGAGATGTCACTGGCCTTTCGAAGACAAGACCTGAGAGTACAGATGAGAAGAGGAGAGGAGAATGATAAGCCTGGAGGAAGGGAGGGATGGGTCATGAAATGGAAAAGAGGCAGACTCCAGAATTCTACCCCTTCTTCTAAGGACAGCAAATAAGAGTCTTCTTGGGAAACCAAAGAGAAGAGTTAATGGAAGGCCATTTAGGAATTCAGGTAAACAGAAGATTGGGAGGATTGAATTATAAATCCTGACCAGAAAATGAGAAAGTACCTGACATAATCCAACCATCGTGTTCCTTCCAGGGCTGAGAGCCATTTCTCCTCAGCTGCAGATGAATCTGAAGAGAGAGTAGAGGGATCAGAAGGACAAAGAGATCAGGAGAACTCGGGATTCAGGATTCAAGGTCTGCAGCCTGAGGGTTAAAAATAAGTTGGGTAATGGTTACCCAAGACTGGGGACAAAAATAAACAGTAACTGTAAATGGCCATGAGGTTACTACAGTTAAGTTGTGATAGTTGTACAACCTTATAAATGTAATAAAATGCACTGAACACTTAAGATGGGTGAAGAGTGGATTTTATGGTATGTAAATCAGATCTCAATAAAGCTGTTAAAAAAAAGTACACTGGGGACAGGACAGGAAGACAGGGAATCAGTGACTCTATGGGAGATGGGAGTTGAATAGAAAACTATGGATCTTTGGCCTATAAGGTTACTCATATGTAACAGGCAAAAGGGTAAACAAGGTTAGGGTCAGCAGGCCTAGGTGTGGGGGCTGAGATCAGATGTTATCTCACCAGGCAGGCAGAGGGCCCTCAGCTTCAAGTGGGCAAGCTGGACATCTGCAAGACTAGGCAACTCATCCACAGTGTCCACCAGGACAACATCTGAATGCTCAGCCTGGAGCATTGACTCCACTGCTCTGGAGAGGAAGGAGTCACAACATAAAGGAATGAGTCTGTCCTCACGTTCCAACCCTTGATTCTGCTCATCAAACCTCCCCTCACCTGATATCCTCCTTGTTAGGGTCACTGGCTGTATAGAATCCACCACAGCGGAGAAGATCACTGCCCCCACGGTGATGCCAAGACAGGCGCTTCAGAGGGTGGGAAGTTAGGATCACTACGGGAGAAACTCCTGGCCCCACATTTCCCTGCCCCAACACTAATCTCCCACCACAATGACCCCCCTGACCTCCCATAACCATCTAATTCTCAACCAGCACCCTGGCCCCCACACTGACCGGTCCACGGCCCTGATGGAAGTGGCCAAATGCTCTCCTGACCTCACTGTCCAGAGTTCGCTTAGGGACCCAGAAGTAACGAGGAAGGCTGTGAAATTGAGTTACAGTCACAGTTTGGCTCAGTGAACTCATTACAATGCAAACCTGTCATTAAAAGGGAGTTGCTTAGGAGAGGATTATTTCTAAACCCAGCAGGTTTAGAGATCTAGGCAGTAAAGGGGATAGCTCTGTGGATATCCTAAGAGGCTAGAGTTTGTGGGCAGTCCTAGCTTTAGAGGATCTGAGAACTGTGGGGAAATTAGGAGGGAAGTGGGGGTTGGGGTAGATGGGGAATCACCTGGTAGCTACATCGAACCTCTCGTTGACAGTGCTGACCCTCCAGCCCTTGGCCCCCTGCTTTTTCCGCTCAGTCTCCCAGTCTTCTGAGGTCTCCAAGAGGGGAATAGGTGGTTTTCTGGACCCTGAACTCTGGCCTAGGGCAGGAGTGAGGCACAGCAAAGAAGAACCAGAGAGAATTTCTCAGCTCTTTTGTCTTCAGCTAATCTCTTTCAGATTCTTTACTCATCCCTTACCCTAAAGCATCCTCACTCACCAGCCTTGCTCAGGGGTATCCCTGCATACTGTTGGGCTTGACTGCTCCGAGCTCTGGCTTGGACAATGGCCATGGTCACCTGTGGAGGAAAGGGCATCCCAACGTTGGGGCTCAAACTGAAGAAGTGAAGAGAAGGAAATGAGACCCATATGTTGCTTAGCTGTCTTAGCCACCAACAGAGAATAGCGAAGACCATCCCTAAGGAAGGGAGCTTCCATAGGTGGTGGGGACTGGGGTCGGGAGAACACATCCAGAACCACAGAATCATAGAATGTCAATTCTGGGAGGAATCTCCAGAACAATCTCATCCAGCCCTCCTTGTTTTTCAAAGGAAGAAACTTGCCCATTGTCACACTCCTGATAATTGGCAGTGCTGGGCTAGAATTCAGGCCCCTTGCTCTCATTAAACTACCCTTTATCCCAGCCTTTTAGACTCTCCTTGAGGAGAGAAGCACAAAAAATGATGAGAGGAGTCCTACAATATAGGGGAGTAGCAGGAATGCCAAGGAGAGGATCCCAAGGCTCTAAAGGGAGGAGGAGTCTTTGGGTTGAAGCCCTCTTACCTGAAAGGCCTGTGGTTCTAGTCCTCCAGCCTCAAAAGCAACTCTGAGCAGCCGGAAGTCTCGGCCATGAATGAGGATCTCCTCAGGGATAAATTTAAGTGGGGACCCTGGACGGAGGAGCTGGACTCTGGACAGGCCATTCACTGAAGTCAAGAGTTAGAAAGCAGTGTAGCCATGGATCAGGGTCCGTCTACAAGGAGGTCTTCTAGCCCATCCCACCCCATCCCTTCTGCCCTCTGAGAAGAGAGGAAGGATGAGGAAGGGTGAGCCCCCAGTAAGCATCTTCACCAACATCCTGCCCCCAGCCTCCCCACTCACCAGCTTCTAATCGCCCAATGTTGACCAGGGCAAAATCATATTCACTGCTCAGGGGAGTCTCCTAGAGGAAGCACATGACTGTTGCAAAAGACATCTGAAATCTTACTCATTGTCCTACCTTGGCAATCCCTAACCTCCTGGAGATAAGCCCAATTCACTGTCCCTGATACATTCAAGACAACCCTTTAAGCATAACTCTCCCTGCCTAAATCCTTCTAGACTCTCCATTTCTCACTAACTGTCCTTTCCATTGCCCTAACCATCTTACCTGACTCCGCTGCCATCCACAGGGCTGGAAGGTGACCCTCACGTTGGTGCAGATCAAGGTTCCAGACAATTCAGGTTCCAGTCCCTTCCTCACTCCTGGGGCCCATGCTAGGATCTGCTCCCCTACAGAAGAAGGGGCAAAGCCAGGTTATGACTATTCCCAGCATCACCCACAGTGGTATACACCTACTCCTCTGAGACAGGAGGATGTAAAGAGGGAAGATTAAGATCCTCCCCTCACTCCACAGGAACAAAAGCTTAGGAGATCATTTGTATTCATTCACTCTAGAGCCTAGAACAGTGCCTGGCACATAGTTAGTAGGCACTCAAATACTTCTTGAATAAGTAAATAAGAAAAGGGAGTAAAAGAGTCAGGAAAACCAGGCCCATCAAGGTCCATGCTCACAGCCAGCTGACAGAGAAGACAGCAAGTCTCAGATAGAAGCACTTTGAGAGAGCGGAGAAATATACAGATATTGTTGGTCAGGTTCAAGGCAAAGTTTAAGCAGGATGAAATCTGGAAGAGTCTTTGGGGATTGGAAGTATCAAAAGGGATTTTGTTACCTGGGAGGCATCCCGAAGCCAGGTGACTGCTAAGCTGACAACTCCTGGACTCCAGCATCCCAGTCCTCTGGACAGACTTTGGTCCAGAGAGCTGTGAAGAGCGTAGGGTCAATCCCCAGGCCTCTCCAACCCCTGCATCTGGGATTACCTCAGCAGACTATTGGGGGCCTACACTCAGACTCCCAGGGGAAACTGAGAGTACCGGCTGTGGGGAGCTTAGGACCCAGTTGGCAGACAGTAAAGGGAGGGCCTGGTTAATGGATAATGAGACAATGAACTTGAGACTGAAAAAGACAGACCCAGCTCCATCAGCCAAGTTGATATGGGACACACCCTCCTCCTCCTCTAGTTCCTTTCCTAGCCCCTTCTACCTCCACCTCCTCCTCATTCACACCCTCCTGCCCACAGTGCCCTTCCCTCCCAAGCCAGGTCTCTTCTCCTTACCCCCAGGTCTGGCTCCACCTTCTGGGGGGCGATGTTGAAACTCTGGCCCCGACCCCCCCACCACATTTCTCTGGCTCCATCCGGGGACGGAGCAGTGACGGGTGGGAAACCTTGAAGATGCTCAAGCCCGTTAGGGAGAGGCTGAATCTTGTAGTTTGAGAAGAGAGACGTCAGGGAGAGTGGCTGGGGACAGCGCCAGGGAAAAGATCCTTTGAGGTGCACGTAGTGCGACTAGGGGTCTTTTGAAAGGTGTGTCCAACCCAGCAAGAGGAGGCTCCTCGGAAACTTCAGTCGGCTCTGGGGAGGGCGGGAGAGATGCCCAGCCCCTTAAAGGGGAATACACACAGTTTTGGAAAAGTGGAGGAGCCTAAAAAAGGTGAGGGAAAAGTGGGTATCTGGGGAAAACAAGACCCAGATTCTTTACTCCAATACCAGATTCTGTGCTCTTTCTGCTCACAAGCACTGGAAACTATTTGAGGGGAGCAGTAATACTGAATATTAGCCTGGGATCATTTAGGCTCGTTTTTAAGATTTTATTTATGTATGAGAGAGAGAGAGAGGCAGAGACACAGGCAGAGGAAGAAGCAGGCTCCCTGAGGGGAACCCAATGTGGAACTCGATCCCAGGACCCCGGGATCACGACCCCAAGCCGAAGGCAGATATTCAACCACTGAGCCACCCAGGCACCCTTTTTTTTTGTCTTCTCAAAGGAGTTGGAGCGGTGGGACGAACGCAAAAGCAGTTCAAGCTTCCTTGCTGCCTCCCCAACACACTTGACAAAAGTAGTAGGAAATGGGACCTCAGGAGATTTTTGCCTGGGGAGGCCCAAGAAATGAGGGAGAGGAGTGAAAGCATCTTGTATATGCGTCTACAGAGAGCATGAAACATACTTTGTGTGGAGGGTGTCCTAAGAAAACTAGGAAGAGAAGTTGAAATATTTCATCTCCAGGATGCAGACACAGGTACAGGTGTGTTTATGGGCAAGTTCTGGGGTTAGGGGGAGGCCCAAGGAGGACATCTTACCACTTAATCCAACACATACACACACACACACACACACACACACACACACACACACACACCAGTGGGAAACCAAAGCCCATTCCAGGTACATCATCCCTCCCTCCAACCCAGACACCAGATCTCCAAATTAATAATTTAGTTCAGGACCTTCAAAGCTCAGCGCTGGAAACTTCTATTAGTTCAACAGCCCCATGCCCCACCTTCCCCCCTGCAACGAGAGCAGCAGGAGTGAGTGAGGACACTAAGAGGGAAATAAAGGAACTGCAGTCAATGGCACCTGGGTCTGAAGCAAAAATCTGCATTTAGATGCGAAAAAGACAGGAAATGAAATACAAAATAAGGATTAATGAGCTGCTGTTTTATTAATTTTGAGTCTGTACAGAGGCAGACCTTAGGTGGGGGCCCCAGTTTTCCAAAGTGACACTCAACTCTCTCCTCCCCTCAGCACACACACCCTTCCGGCCTCAGCTTTAAAAGTTCCCCATCTTGGCTGCTACTGTGGAAATAGTGATATTGTGAGACAGGAAGTTAATTTGGAACAAAGAGGCATACACCTGCTAGGAAGGTGGCCCAGAAGCCTTATTCTAGAAGTTGTAAAGCTCCCAAGCACCCCCCCAAGGCCCACCTACTTTACATGGACTTCAATCTCTTGGAGGAAGAAATACTTCCCAAGGTCTTTTGCAGTAGGAAGAGCCATGTTCCACAGTTTTGAAATCCCATTATCCGCTTTCCTTCTCCTCCCCACTACCCTTCATTCAAGAGCTTCATTCTATTCTTTAGTATTTTGAGGTATAGCGGCAGCAGAGGAATCCAAAGAAAAAACTTCAGGGGAATGGGGGGGGGGGGGTGGAAGGCAGAAAAAAGTGGGTGATTTGGATCAGCACAGGAATGCAAATGGGCAGCATCGAAAGGCTAATAGGAGGACCACCTCCCAGACCCCCCCACACCAGTGGAGGTTTTAGTGGATGAAAGGAAGGATGCAGAAGCAAAGGGCTATATCAGATTTTTCCATTTTCAGAATCCTGGTCTGGTTGTAGGTTTGTGCCAAGAGTGAAGGCTACTGGGAGGGGCAGCTGGAGGAGGGAGGTGGAGCTGAGTGACTCACAAGATGAGTCACACAGATCCAGTTATAAGCACAGAAAGAGGCCAACGTCCTCCCCACCCCCCTCTGCTCTCTGGTTACCGTCAGCCAGCTTCAGTCCCTCTTTTCTACCACCCCTAACCCACGTGGCCTGCGAAGGGTGGTGGCATGAAGAAGGTCTACATGAGGGACGTCATAATAAATATTTGGTTAAGCTAAACTACAGGGGCAAAACACGCTGCAATTTGCAGCTTGGGTAGCTACAAAGTGAGAGACAGGAGTGACTGTGTGACTCACTCAATCTGCAATTGAAGGGCCTAGAGGCAAAAAGAAATTAGAAAAATCTGGGGTGCAGGTGATTCCAGGCCAGGAAGGGGCTTCTAATTCTGTCTTATCTGTGTGGGGCACGGACTGCTTGGAGACAGGTGACACAGAGTCCAGATTAACTAGTATCTGAGTAACTCAGGGACGATCATCTCTGAAACCCCTTTATTGGGAAAGACAAAATGTGACTGGAACTTTGGATGTGTGGCTGTTTACAAAGGACTAAGAGTGGCAAAAGCTAGGTTTTTGAAGATCATTCGAAACCAGCTCCATTTTTTCTGCCTCTGTATCACTGCCCAAATACACAATATGAAGTCATTGCTAATTTTTGTTTTATTGGTCTGTGAGCTTTAGTTTCGCTTAAGAGACTGAGCCAGCAGGAGGGAGTACTTCCCCCCCCAGGCCCTGCACAGCACCGAATTTAACACCATCCCCGCTCCATAAAGAGGCTAAATCTTACCAAAAAAAAAAAAAAAAAAAAAAAAGAGTTTTGATACAATCCTTTTATTTTGTTGATAGAATCCAGTATGAGGGAAAAACTTTTGACTAAATCTTGTAACTCCTAATAAAATGAGCAGAGATCAAGGCAGGAATTTGGAGATCTATTCTATAGTATACTTGCTTCATCAGGGCTGGTGTGAAGAATATTAGGATGGAGGGGTAGCACTGTCTTAAAAGGGGAAAATAAGAACCCCAACTATTTCCCCTCTTCAATAAAATCCCCTATAGGTACCCCAATGCCCTGGATTAAAGGAACTAAGTGCACTTGTATAAGCCTGAGAGATACCTTCCCTCGGGCAGGATTACAGGATCCACCTCCCCTCCAACCACATACCCCTCCTTAACCACAGAATTTTGGGTGCACATCATGTACCCCTCCACACCCACCTCCCCAGCACAGTAATTGCATGGGCTTGCCTTTTCCATCCCCTTATCTTCCTAAAATACCACAAACCAACCAGTCTGTTTTCATTTCCCAGGCATTATTCCTTCACCCTCCAGCCCACACAACCCCCTCAAATAAAGCAAAACAGTCTTTACTCATCCCTACAGAAAAACATCCATTGACTTGGGGCCCCTTATCCTTAGAATGGAGGATTTTTTTTTTTTGAATGCCTCAATAAATAGTTACCTTCCCAAATTAAACAAAAATAATTTTGTTTCTGAATAAAAAGCTATAGGGCCTAAATAAAGTCCTATTTTATCATACTCACCCCTAGACAACCCCCCCAAAAAAATTTCTACCTTTTTTATTTGAAAAGAGGTCAAATAAATTGAGACTGGTTAGTTTATAAGTCAAAATAAAAACAAACATGACACAAGGTTTGTTTTTGTTCATTTGTCCTGTTTTTAAAAACAAAAGCATTAACTAGAATCTAATAACAAATCAAATCCAAATACAGCAGTCCAGCGGAGAATTAAAACTTTCCTGGTTTTATTCTCTGGGAAAACCCCTGGTCTGTTTTCATTCCTATTGGTCCAGGCCAGAATCCTATGCTGGAGATCAGCACCTATGGGAACGCTAGGTGAGCTGTCCCAGGTGTGAGCTGGAGCCACCTGCAGTTTGGGTGCATTTTGGGGACAGAGGCTCAAGAGGTGATGGTCTCACCCAGTGTTGTTCTATCCCCAGAGACAGCGTGAGGTGAGCAAGGCACTCACTTCGGGCACAAAATTTAAGGGGTGCTCCCAAACTCAATAACCAACATACTATTTTAATGCAGAATTTTTTGAAAATCAAAACCAATGTAAAAAATCTACAATGAACTAAGTATCAAAATTGTAAAGACAAGATTCAGCCCCATGCTTGCTCAATCAGCCTTATTTCCCTTGCCCTTAGTCTCAGTCCTGTTGGATCCTATCTTTAAGATTTTGATATTCTATTCATCATGGATTTTTTTTTGCATTGTATTTTAAATATTGCATTAAAATGGTATTTATCTTAACTACTGAGTTTTTCGGTACCCCTTAAAGTTCTGTACAAAAGGGGAGTGCACCTTGTACTAGTCCCAAGCCTGCCCAGAAATATGTACATCCCCTCCTTTGGAATCTGTCTCTGACCTCAGTGCTTCCTTAAAACCACTCTATTTTCAGATAAAAGCCTAAGAATTAATAGCCATAGGAAATGGTTAAATCAGTAGACTATCAGATTTGAAAAATGAGTGACTTTCAAGTCTGCTGAAGAGAGAGGAACCTTTCTAAACTGTAAGCAGTTCCAATGAAGAGGATGTTCTTGACAGGATTTGTTACCAGGGGGTACGTGGGATGATGAATTTCCTGACTGGGCAGAAGCAACATATGGCAATTACAGGTCCCCAAAACACACACACACACACACACACACAGCAATTACAGGTCCCCAACACACACACACACACACACACACACACACACAAAACCCACGTTCGGTTTAGAGCAAATGTGGGGATTACATTCCATGAGATAGGTTAGGAGTACATACCTCAAAAGAGAAATCCACACAGAAAAACAGCCCCAATTAACACTCTGGACACTTAAGTACACTTATTCCCCTTCTTCATATGTACCCAGGAGTGTATATAATTGCATAGTTGATTTTTTTTTCCCCAGAAAAAAAAAAAAAAAAGAAAAAAAGAAAGCAAAAGGGAAACTGGCCCAGGATAAGTCCTCCAGTTTAAAGCTCTTAGAAATGGTGCTGGTCAGAGTAAAGGCTGCCCAGACTTGTGCTTTGTGCAAAACGCAAAGGAGCTCCCCCTTCTGTGTTAGTAGGCCCATTACCACCCTCTGGGAAAAAAGGTTGTTAGGGAAAGGGGGAAGCCCAAAGACAGATCAGCTCATTGGGAGTAATCTGTTATCTGTGGTTACAGTTCACTAAAATATATTTCTCTAACTACCTTTTTATAAATTGCCCCTAACCCCTACCCTCATGTTTCAACATTGATCCTATTATCAAAAATATGTCTACTTACAAAGTATTTTTTTGTTATTTTAATAAACTAACCACAGATTAAAGTCAGCTATGGCTTAACAAAAGAAGCCGGGATGTTAAGTTTGTTCTCCAAAAGTAGAGAGGAAGGAGAGAAAGAATCACTTAAATAGGAAAAAAAAAAATCATTTTTTAATATGTTTTTCTCACTGGGGTCTTTTTGTTTCTTTTCCTTAAAGAAAAAATAGTCCAACTAAGTTACTTTCTATAGAAACACAGCAGCAGAGGATGGTAGTGCTCTCTTTAGGTTTTTGGTTTTGTTTGCAACAGTCTGGCCAAAGGTCTGTCCTGCTCCCACCCTCCCAGGTTGTACTCACACCCCAATGTGTGGTTATTGCTAAGTAGTTACAAAACATCACCTGTGCACCCACCCACTCACCTGGAGAAGATCCAGCCATATAGCTATTCTTCTCATTACTCTTCCCTTCCCCTGAGGGAATTTTTTTTTAATAAAATTAAAGTTGTTAAAAAAAAAATCACAACCTTAGCTGAGCTCAGCCCTCAAAAAGGATGAGGAAAAGATAGGGGGCAATCAGCAATTTCCTCTCGAACTAGAACAGATGACAGATGGCTGTTGAGAAAGAAATCAAACTTGAGAGGAAAAGGATTCCCCTATGAAGTTCTTCCCTTTCCATCTCAAACTGATTTAAGCTAACAAGCACCCATGAGAACACATTACTTGCCTTGTCTTTCCAGATCTTGAGGAGGAAGAGTTTATCCAACCCTAATTTCTACCTTAATTCATATCAATAGCAAATCTAATTCCCCAGTTTCCCTCCACATTCCCAACTCCACCATCATGTGCTTTGTTTCCAACCTACAGGAACTTTGGTCTATTTTTTTTTTTTTTTTTTATTGACTGAGAACCTCCTTTGCCTGCTCCTACCCCCCACTTCTGCCCACCTCCCCTCCCCCACACACTAAACCTTCCCCTCATTTCCCTTAGGTCCTTGGGTGTACCCAAGCAGTGATGAGACAGAATCACCATCTTTCCCCCTTGGACCTCCTGGGTCCCATCAAGATGGACAAAGGACTAGTGCAGCCCTCCAGGCACCATCGGCCGGACCTGCTCTTGCCAGCCTGGCAGCTCTCTAGCGCACACACACTTAAAAGTTTCTAGCCAGGCTCCTGCCAACATTACTGCATTTGCCCCATCTGCATGGGGGCTGGGTCTTGATGAGCCAATTAGTTGAGCTTAACTCTCTTTGTTTAGCCCCCGTGCCCTCCAAGGTTCTCCCACTCAGAACCTGTGCACCAGCAGCTCCCCACCCGGTTCACGCTCCCTCCTCCTCAGTTCTTCCCTGTAACAGCAGGAACAGAAGTTGTTTGTCTCAGGGTGTCCATAGAAGCTGCAGTTCGGTTGTTTGCACTTGGTCTGGGTTGGAGGAAGCCCCCGCGGACCTCCAGCCCACCCATCTGGCTCAGGGGGCTCTCTGTAGCCATTGCTATAGGAATCAGCCACTCGGAAGGGGGGTGGTAACAATGCACCCCTGTGAACACCATCCTTGGAGTGACTGCCTGGCTCCAGAGAAGGGATGCAGTCCTGATGGGGGTAGGGTCGCCCTGGAGGGCACTGTCTGGGGAAAGTGGCATATGGCGGCAGGCCCCCCCCACAAGGACCCCCTGCGAGCTGCCTCCGGGGTTCCTGGCAATGGACTCCAGCCCCAGCAGGTCGAGGGATAGTAAAGCCCCCAGGGTAGCCAGCAGAGAATGCCACAGCCTTGGACTCCACTAGGGGGGCAGTTGGCAACTCCTCCCCGCCATCTGGCTCTGGCTTTTTGGCTGGAGGAGGCCCACTCCCCACCCCTCCATTCAGGATCTTCCTCTCTGCCTCCTTCTGCTTCTGCTCTGCCAGGAATCTCTCCTCGGCATCAGAAAGGTAGCGCTGGATCATCTCCTCCTGATACTGATGACGGTGACCCATCTTCAGGGTTCCAACAAAAATAAATTTCCCCTCCCCTTGCATTGCAATCCTCATAATGCTCAAGCTCTGCATCACTTCCTGGCTATACTTGCTCCCTCCATTACCAACAGACTCAGCTGCAGGCTTCTCGGAGACAGGCCCATCCCCAGCCGCCTCCTCCTTGCTACCCTTCCAGCTCTTCAGCGAGTTCTTTTTCTTCTTGTCCAGGGTCTCGGTGCCACTGCTTAACCCTGAGCCCGCGCCTGCCCCTCCAGGCTTGGAGCCCTTGCTATGCATCAGGCCTCCCATGTTCTTCTTGAGCTTGCTGCCCAAGGTTTTGCCAAAGCTGCCCAGTTTGTTAGCCACAGAATCTGCTCTCTTCTTGTCTTTATCCCGACCTCTCTTTGACTTCTCTTTCCGCTTGCTGCCCTCATTGCTCGTGGAACTGCTGCCAACAGACTCCTTGTCTGATTCCCCGGACTCGGGAGTGGACCGGGGCTCATCTCCAGCTGAGGCTGTGGGGGACTCAGGTTGTGCCAGGGGAGCCTGGAGGACATAAGCATGGTATTAATGGTTGTCCCACTGGGCTGAGTTGAGGGAAGGGCCCAGGGACCTCTAGGCCATCTGTCTGGCTCATGGCTCATGGGGCTCGCTGCAGGGTGGCTACAGGAATTAGCCATGTGGAAAAGGGCTGATTACACCCCTATGTCCTCCAACCCTGGAGTGCCTGCCTGGTTCCAGCAAAGGGCTCTGTCATGATGGGGAAAGGTCACTCGACGGGAGGCACTGTCCTTCCCCAGCCCGTCAGCTCTCCCATGGACCGAGGAAAGATAGAATCTAATATCTGACTTTTATCTCAGCCTCTGTAATCAGATTCCCTTCTGTAATACGGAGATATCAAAATGAAGCCCGCTGCTCCTTCTAGAGCAACGAGCAACTATACAATACATGGCCTCTGGGTAAGGAGGAAGAATATTCCATAGATACTAGGATATCCTTTCTTAGAAATTTCTCTGTGCCAGATTCCGCCCAAAATTAATCTCAAGAAAGTGGAACCATTCTTCAGTCCCTCAGCTTTCAGACATCCAGCACTGGAGTCTGTCAGTTTGCCCTTGTTCCTGCGTTCCTGTTCTATGGAGAATGATGACATCCTCAGACTCTACCAGATCAGGATCTCCTTAAGCTATACTGTTTCCTCTGGTAACCTCCACAGAGGTCTACATATACAAGGGTCGGGACAAAGTACAACCATGTCAAGTTCACCAAAAAGTCTAGAAAACTTTTCTTGAAGAATGCATACTAGTATCGCCAAGTAGAGCTTGACTGGAGAGGAGCTGTGGAAAGTGGAGGGCACCAGCAGGTAAAAAGGCAGGAAAAAGTGTCTTCTGGAACTTATCTGACATTTTCCCGTTATTCCTAACCTTGAATCATCAGCTACCACTCAAAAGAGACTCAGGGACCACTACCAGATCACCTTGTTCTCCCTGTTGCTGAAAATGAGGATGTTCAAGGGCGAGGTCAGAGAAGTCCTCACCTGTGCATCAGTGGACACTGGGATCCACTTCACATTCATGTAGCCATGCAGCAGATGCAATTTGACCTCTAGGGACAGGATTACACTGTGAAGAGGAGGAAAAAAAGAATTGAAAACATACCGTGACCTTTAAAAAGCAAAGCGTGTGATCCAGTTGGAAGGTAGGATGGGAAAGGGCTTTGTGGCTCAGGACTCAGACAAGGTTGGGTCTAAATTATAGCTCCACCCATTAATACTAGGTTTTTATGACCTTGAGGCAAGTCACTTCACCCTCCCTAAAACTCAGTTGGGGTTGATAATGGGTATAGATAATATCTACCCTCTAGGGTTGTTGTGAAGATTAAAATAGTATTGGAGAGGACCCAGCATAATGTCTGGAAAATAGGAAATACTTACTGAATAGTAGCCATTATTGTGGCTGGTGTAAATATTATTAAGTGGTGTAAATTTTATTAATAATAAAATAATATTATTTTGATATTTAGGTGATAAGTTATTTTATTTTTTTTATAATAAATTTATTTTTTATTGGTGTTCAATTTACCAACATACAGAATAACACCCAGTGCTCATCCCGTCAAGTGCCTCCCTCAGTGCCCGTCACCCATTCACCCCCACTCCCCGCCCTCCTCCCCTTCCACCACCCCTAGTTCGTTTCCCAGAGTTAGGAGTCTTTATGTTCTGTCTCCCTTTCTGATATTTCCCACACATGAGAACTTATTTTAAAAGACAGTCTAAACTCTGAGTTTTAATCAAACCCTCTCAATTGGATCTCAGTGTCAGGAGCCCAAAGAAGAAAACACTGGATAAGAGTTAAGGGAGGAGCTTTTACATTCATACCCTCTTTGCTGGAAGCTGTGGAGGGCACAGGCTAAAAAGTAAACCTGCTTTGGGAGGTGATAGGGAGGGGGGCTGGCAGAAAGAATGAGTTTTCCTTGCTATTTAAATTCAGAAAGGCAACAATCCAAAGCAAACTAACTATTTTGGTCAGTTATGTAAAAACCCCTCTCATGGAGGGCGTGGCTGGCTCAGTCAATAGAACATGCAACACTTGGTCTCCGGGTTAAGTTCGAGCCCCATGTTGATGTACAGATTACTTAAAAAATAAGATCTTAAATAAATGTTTAAATAAAAAAAAAATAAAACCTTCTCACTTGGGCTGGGAGAAAAAGCAGCTGTGTGTTGCAAGAATCCTGGTGCCCAACCTGTCCCCCACCTTCTCCATCTTCCCCAAAACACCAGAGCTAGGATGTGGCTGTCTTGCCTCTGAACTGAGGAAAAACCCCTGGGGAAACGGATGCTATATGTGGAAGAGATGCCTAGCAGGTGAGAAGGCTAGGCCTGCCTCACCTGGCCAATCGGACGTTGTCATTGTCATCTTTGCCCCATTCCCAGCCCTTTCCAGGGTCCACAGCAAAATGCAAGGGCAGCAGCTTATGCTCTGAATCTGTAAGTGGGATCACAGCTGGGGAGGAAGAAACATATCATCAAGGAGTCTCTTTGAGGAGAGAGGAAGGCAACTGAACACAAACTGACTTCACTAAACAGGAGGCTGAATCATCTCACAGGCCTCGAACTGAGTTCACCCCTCAGTTTTCAAGTGTGAATTATGCTGGTATTAAAAACAAACAGACTGGTTTTCCCTTACTAACCAACACACAATTTAGGCCTCTAATCTCCATGACTCTCCATCAGCCAGTCAAATGCACACTCATGATGTGCTTGCCAATTAACATGGATTCAAGGAATTCAAAGTCATTATTATGACAAGTACTTGGAAGGTTCTATGACCTTAACACATACACTCTTTACTCCAGAGCAGGCAAATACAGGCAGGCTACTATGTTTTTCCCCAAAGCTCTTTGTCAAATGTATTTATGTTTAATTTAAACACGCTGGTTTATCTTTAGCTTAGTAAAACAGTATCAGTGTGCACTGTCTGGGCTTGCATGTCACTTAAGTCTTCCCTCCTACGCTCTCTCCCATTTCAGTTTTTCCAAAAGAAAACAAAGCAGACCAAAAGATACCACAGACACCAACACTGTATTCAGCACCTTGTTCCTTGGCATTCTCCTTCTGCTCCATGGACACAAGTGCAGAAAAGTGGGCCTGATCATAGGCGAGCACCAGAGGGGAGCGGTGACACTGGCTGGCTGGGACCTCCAAGGGCAGATAGATTCCCCCAAAGGGAATAGGGGCAAATGCTGCAACAAACCACAAAGACTGTTATTCAGGAGGTGTTCTTGCCTAGAGGGCAATCCCCACGCCCCACTCTACCACATGAGTTCCCTCATTTCAATTCACTCTAACCCCTAATTAGTCATTCATTCCTAAGAAGCCTCATCAATTAACCCCAACTCCTTTGCTCTGGATCCTTTGAGAACTTCACATTGTTCTCATGTATACCTTGTTTCTCCCCATAGGTCCATATAGCCCCCTTCGACTCCTCCTCTCAGGACTTCGCCCAAGGCTCTGCGAACAGAAGGCGCACAGGGCAGTGAGGACTGACTCACCTTCCCCACCAGAGTCCCTCAGCATGGTGTCAGCCACAACGACTATGGGCCTCCTGAGCACATGGGCGAGGACAAACACATGGAATTCTTCTAGGCTCTCATAGACAGGCTCCTCTGGACTCTCCACCCTAGAAGGAGTACAAGGGGAGTGTTGGAGGGGAGGGGTTACAAAACGAAACAAGATACCCCCGACGACCAGTTCTGTAAAGAGGAAAAAGAGGAATATCCTTTTCTTGCTTTCTAAACTTAAGGCTGTCACAGACAGAGCTGATCATTTCATGCTACCGTGGCTGTTTCTCTTCCCGTTTCAGAGATGGGGAAATACAAGAAGAGAGATCTAAAGGCCCTCGAGGCAAAGCAGTGTTAGGAATCTGGAGGTAATCCCTCTGCTAAAACCAATCGTGTTCGAGTCTTTCCCAATTTGCTTTATCCTGTAGCTCAGTGCACAACTGTGGAGCCTTTCTTTACCCACCACAACTACCCAGACAACACATGCATCATAGTTGACAAAAGAAAAGAATAAAAATTCCTCTCCTATGTTCCCTTAAGTGAAGGAGAGCATCTCACCTTCACCATATCTACCTAGTAGCCTAATCAGAACTCTGTGAAATATTTACTCTTCTTTATCTCTCATCTTCAATTAATCACCTGGCTTAACCGATTCCATCTCCCAGCTGTCTCTTGTATCTATCTCCTCCAGTCTGTCTGCAATCCACCACTCTTGTTCACACCCATGCCCTCTCTCCTGAATTACTACAACCCAGTCTCACTGCCCTCCACTTCATTGCCCGCTCAGCTAGCAGTGTGCTCAAATACATAAATTTGCTCCTATCACTCATATACACACAATTCAGGGGCTTCCTGATCCCTGAAGCCAGGTTCGTCAACGCTGGGTACTTGGTACAAATGCAGATTTCTGGGCCATAGCTCAGTCCAACTCAACTGAACTTCCTCAGGGTGGAGATCTGCATTAACAAACCTCCCATATTATTTTTATGTACAATCAAGTCTGGATAGGTTATAATTTTTAACTTCGTGTTAAAGAAAATGTCAAAATTTTAAACATTCAAAACTAGGAAGAGTATTATACCTAAATTCTCATGTATCCATCACCCAGCCTCAATAATTTAAAACATACAGGCAATGTCATTTCACCTAGACCTTGATCTATTTCCCTATCAGTCCCCACCCTTGCCCCAGCCTACCATATCAGATGATTTTGAATCAAATCCTAGACATCATATCATCCATAAACATTTCAATTTTATCTCTAAAAATAAAGGACTCCTTTTAAAAACAACCACACAACCATTAATACCACACTTTAAAAATTTAACAGTAATTATTATTATTTTTTAAAGATTTATTTATTTATTTATTTATTTATTTATTTATCTATTTATTTATGATAGACGTAGAGAGAGAGAGAGAGGCAGAGACACAGGAGGAGGGAGAAGCAGGCTCCATGCCGGGAGCCTGATGTGGGACTCGATCCCGGACTCCAGGATCACGCCCTGGGCCAAAGGCAGGCGCTAAACCGCTGAGCCACCCAGGGATTCCCCCCAATTTAACAGTAATTAAACATGTAGACATTGTTCACATTTCCCCAACTGTCTTATAAATATCCATACATTCCCACTAGTTGATTTGTCTAAGTGTCTTTAAACTTAGGTTCCCGCTCCCTTTTTATTTTCCTTGCAATGTATTTATTGAGAAAACTGAACTGTCTGTCCCATAGTTTCTCAAAGTCTGGACAGGATATGATTTTAATTCCTTAGCATGATACAACAGAAACCTCAGCATGGCACACAAAACTCTTGTTACCCAGCCTCATCTATCACTCTATACCACGTACTCTGTATTTTGGCAGTGCTAAACTACTTATAGTTCCTAGAACATACCATGCTGTCACATACTTCTGTGCCCTTGCCATGGCCTCTCTCTTTCCTTTTTTTTTTATTTTTATTTTAATATTTTATTTATTTATTCATGAGAGACAGAGAGAGAGAGGCAGAGACACAGGCAGAGGGAGAAGCAGGCTCCATGCAGGGAGCCCGACGTGGGACTCGATCCTGGGTCTCCAGGATCACACCCTGAGCTGAAGGCTGATGCTC
This sequence comes from Vulpes vulpes, assembly GCF_048418805.1. Classification (NCBI taxonomy): domain Eukaryota; kingdom Metazoa; phylum Chordata; class Mammalia; order Carnivora; family Canidae; genus Vulpes; species Vulpes vulpes. The sequence goes on along the minus strand of NC_132787.1, from coordinate 52,617,848 downwards.
AACCACTGAGCCACCCAGGCGTCCCTTTCTCTTTCCTTCCAACATCCTCTTAGCATGAAGTTTTTTGGACACTAAGGACTCAGGAAAGATGATTTCCTACTCCCTCGCTTAGCCATACTTACCCACCACAGTTGGCTCCATTGGTACCTAGATGCATGCGGGGTTCACTCGAGGCAAGCTTGATCAGCTCATTCCATTCCTTCTGCCATTCATCTTCTGTGTAAACCAGCCCTGACTGTGTAAAAGACAGGCAGGGGAGATCAAGCAGTCAGAGGCTAGGTTCACGGGCAGTAGCTATCCCAACTTACTCACACTGGCCCACTCCCTATTCTCTTAGCATTGTGCTTACAATGTGTAGTAAAAAGTCAAATCTCTTCTCCCTCTCTTAGTCAAAGTCCACAAAAGAAAAGTCTATGACCTCTCTCACACTTCTTTTTCTTCCATTCTTTTCTGACCCATTTCAGTCCAGCTTCTGTCTCTGTCCACCAGCCTGCCCCCCTTTGCCCCATGTACAGCACCTTACCTACCTAACTCTGCAAAGGACAATGACCTTTTAATTGGAAATTCAGTGGACTCTTTGGTTCTTGTTTTTCTTAGTCTTCATGTCGCATTTCAACTCCTTATTAAATTTCCTTCTCTTTAAGGTTCTGCAACACTACTTTCTCTTATCTCTCTCAACTCTGTCCACTCTAGCAATATTGGTATTATGTCAACAATATTAGCAGCTTTGGTTCCTTCTGGGTGATCTCATCTACTGCCATCTATATGCTCAGGACTCTAAAATTTCCCTCTCCATCCCAGACCTCCTCTGAATTTCTATACTATATTCACATCCAGCTGCATACTGAAGATTGCCACCTGCTCATGACTGCCTCAAACTACAGGCAGTCAAAATGGAACTCCTACCTCTTCCAAAACCCACTCTATTTCCTGTATTCCTGCCTTAGTGAATAGCACTGAATATCACCCAAACACCTAAGCTAGAAACGAGGGAGTTAGAAGTCTCTGCTAAAGGAGAGACTTCTCTCCTTTTGCCCACCCCACACCTGGATTCCTTAGTCAATAATTATTAAGCATGCCTATTGCAATGGACCCTTAATTGGTTTTACTACTTCCAGTCATGCATTCTTCTGATCCATTTTCTACAGTGTTACCAGAAAGGTTTTTCTAAAATTAAAATCTGATGTTTGTTCCCTGCTACAAATTATTTTAAGAACCATCATGACCTGGGGCACCTGGGTGGCTCAGTAAGCTAAGCGTTTGCCTTCAGTTCAGGTCATGATCCCAGATCCTGGGATTGAGCCCCACATCGGGCTCCCTGCTCAACAGGGAGTCTGCTTCTCCTTCTGCCCCTCTCTACCTCTTGCTCATGCTCACTCTCTCTCTCTCTCAAATAAATAAAATCTTAAAAAAAAAAAAAGAACCATCATGGCCTATTATAGTTCAAAATACTTCAGTGTAGCACACAAAGTCCACTTCCTGGCCCCTATCCACCTCTCTAATACATCATTTAACTAGCAGTAGTTCCTTGAATGTACTGCATTGCTTTATACTTGACCTTTTGTCTAGCTTATTCCTTCTGCTTGGAGCAGCCTACTTCCTAGCCACTTGGTGAACAATTTCTCAACTGTCAGGAGAGAACTCAAATATCTTCTCTAAGGCTTTCCTAAATCTTCCTGGTAGACTCACTCCTTCCTTTGTGCCCTCCCTCCTAATCTACTATACAAACTTCATCACAGAAGGAACAACCTGTTACTTTGGTACAATTACATATTTATATGTCCATCACCTACTACTCTTAAGGGCCAGAACTGTGTTCTAGGCAATATACTAGTGCCTAAGATGTGATCAGTAATCAATACATGCTGAGTGAAACTATAATTTTTATCAAAGAAATGGGAGAAGTGGTACAAACAATTTAAAAATATCATTTGCCTTTAGGATATATATGATAATTTGGGAGATAAGTCTATTGTTATTAATTATACTTGACTTAAATTAGTATTTAAATGAGTTTATACTGCTTAAACATACTGACAGAGTAAAAGAATCAAACTGGAAACATGAGGGGTGTGAGGAACAAATTTAAGAATTAAAGAGCTGTTGTCAGCAACATTTTACTTTAATAACTAAAAATTACAAAGCTATGTTCTCTTTGTAAAATACTGTAATAAAGTTTTTCAATTAAAAATAAAAAGAACAATGCACAGGCAATATGTACTGACTGGGTGCTTTGGTCAGTCTTTTTCTCACCTATTTCAGCTTCCTGTTTTCATACATGCAGCCACTAGGTGGCGGACCCATTCAGCCTTACTGGAAAATGTCCTTACTGGTTAGATTTTTTTTTTTTTTTTTAAGTTTATTTAAACAATCTCTACACCTAACATAGGACTCAAACTCACCACCCCGAGGTCAAGAGCTGCATGCTCTACCTACTGAGCTATCCAGGCGGCCCATCTTTATTGGGCTTGACCACCAATTTCAACACAAAACAAGGAGGCCTGGGAAATCAAAACCAATTTAGTTTGTGTGGTGTTCGGTCTTGATTAAAAGAAGCCCCCCAGTCCCCCTTGCCTCCCTCCATTCCCATGCCCAAGGTGCAGTATGATGCTATAAATAGTCTCAATTAAAACAACTCTTTAGGCCACATTTCCAGTATGGAACTTTTTATGTACTGGGCAAAAGGAGTAAGATGTTGCTCCTTTGTTAGCCACTATTCTCTATGCATGCATTTCCACTGGAGACTCTGGGGAGGAACATGTGGCTGACCAAGAACATAATTTGGGTATTTCTGGGTCTCCCAGCTAAACCCATCACAATATAATCCCACCCTTAAAATAACTACAATAGCTTAATAGCGGGACTTGGCTATACCTATTCTCTGACTGTTGCTGTAACTTCTACATAACAGCTAAATGCTCTAGTTTGAATGCTTTTCTGGACTCTGGAGTGGTCAAATATAAGGTTCAGGTATGGTATGAATTCAGTGGCAAAGAAGGCAAAGTTTAGGTCGGCTCTAGCTCAGGCCAAAGAAGCTCTCCACAAGTGCCTGCTCAGTTCACTAGAGAACCATGGGATTTGGCAATAATAAAGAATGCCATTTACTTGGCCTTGCTTCCTTCAGAATCCTCTGGGGCAGACTGGCTGATCAAAGACACCATTCTGATCTTAATACCATCCTAATTTTAACAATTGGCCTCTTTGTTTTTGAGAAAGAAACAGGACACATTCTACCTTCATATTTTAATCTTCAGGATATAAAATTCTAATAACTAAAAAAAAAACCTCTTAGTTCTATATAATAGCCAGTTATGATAGAGCAATAAAAGGCAACAAGAAGGAAAATGGAAAGAAAAAAGAAAGTTTCCAAAAAGACTGTCCCATATTTATGCCAAAACACCCAGCCATATAAATGGCAAAACAAACAAACAGATACACTCAAACAGCGTGTAAGATAAACACAGAAGAGAGAGAGAGAACTAGGGGAAAAGGGAAGAGGGAGACTTGTTATCTTTGTGTAAGTGTACAGTGTCATCATTACAGTTAGGGTTCAGCCAACTCTTTTACTGCCCCATCATAACTGCCTGACAGTAAATCTTTGAGGCTTTGTGGGCCATATGTAACTACTCTATCCTGCTGCTGTTCTGTTTTACACAAGGAAAGCACTTAACATAAGCAAACATATATAAATGAATGTACAGGGCTGTGTTCCAATAAAACTTTTTTTTTTTTTAACTGTTAGTGAGATTTGTCTCACAGGTCATAGTTAGCTTTCAACCCCAGTTATGGGGATGGAAAGTACAAACAGCCATTGTTACGTTCTTATACAAAAGCAGTCTCAACACCTGCTAAGGCCCTGAGAAGTATCATTCAAACTCAATTTAATAGGCATGTTTTTAAAATTTTTAAACAAACCGAGTGTATGAAAAACAAGTATTACATATAGCCAACAAAATTTTAAGCATTTACATTCCTATAAGGGTTGAAAACATAAGTCCTTAAAAATTGGTTTAGCTTTATTATTATAAGCAAAAAAGCTCCAAAACAATACAAAAATCCTGTGGACTTGTCCTATCTTATTTTGCAAAAGATTACTACTGAAGACTTAATGAGTGTCCATCAGGTGAGAAGCATGTTAGTTACCTCCTCCATGAGTCTCCACTTCCCCATGCTAGTTCTCATGACTATCTCAGAAAGGCACAGGCCCTGTGGTGTCTTTTGTATTGTCTGCAATTTCCAGGATTCCAAAGGGAGTACCACTGATCAGGCACCAGGAGACATTGCCTACTGGCACACACTGAGCATTCACCATAGCCAACTCTAAGAACAAGGTGTTCCCAAACTCCCTCACCTCTTTATTCTGCTGTGTTTGTTGCCACCTCCAGCGCCGTTTTAATGCTTCCTTCTCGGCTCCTTTCTCCATCAGCGCATACAAAGCTTTCCGTAGCATCAAGTCCCGATCATGGAAACCCCACATGCCTGCAGCAAGAAAACATACCAATAGGACACCTTACCTTGACTTACCTTTATTAATTATGATGCATATGTCCTAGCATGAAGGAAATCAGGCTGAAGGCCAGATTCAAAGAAACTCCTGTGACTCAGGGGAGAGGTACTTAACCATGACAGAAAATGTGTTCCTACTCTGGAGGTTCAGATACTTTGAGAACTTACAAGTGGGAGATATACCACATCCTACAAACTCTTGACAGAAAATTCCTTACTCATGACACAAGTCTAACAAACTAAAATACATGGTGGCGGCATAGAAGATGGGTCTGGCACATGGCAATCACCATCAAAGCTGGAGGGATGGTTGGAAAATGAGGAATTTTTTAAAATCTAAGGCAAAAAACATATTGAATTATAAATAAGTTTTATAATTAAACAAATCTCACAAAAACCGATGAAAGCATATCTTTTTTATACAGCAAAAGAATAAATATTAAGTATAATGATAGACACACATAGCTCTACCCTGCTTACATACTTGTTGCTCACTACTTCTGGGGGTAGCTCTCAGAGTGGGACCCACACTAAAGCATGTGTTCTCCATATGCTCTCTGAACAAGACTGAAAAACCAGGGCAGGGCTCTCTTCCACCTCCTCTTGCATCGCATGCCCATACCCATGCGCGCACGCAGACACACACACAAACACAGACACACACATACACACTATGCCATCATTTCTGCCTAAGATCAAGGTTAGCGGATTAAGTCCTACACATAAGATTTAATTCCATTGCTTCCTTTCTGAGGGTACGGAACACCATTTTCAAAACTTACCCAGAGAGGCTGCATGCAGGAGGCAGTTTCCATCCCCAGTAGTTGCCAAAGGAAGCAGCCTCTGGCAGGTAGGGTCCACACTCACCCACCAGTTCAAACGCCCTACAGAAACAGGAGGAAAAGGAGAGGAGTAGATTATCCATAAAGTCCTTCCCACTTCTCTAGCTCTAAAAAAGACTCCAAACTTGCCTACTCCAGGAAGCCTACCCAGAATAAAACCATCTCTGTTACTCCTTATATCTTCCTCACTAATGCCTAATGAATCAGAATCTAGAGAGCATGATTGGTTAGATCAGCAGTTCTTACATGGGGACCACTGATCTAACCAATATCCAAGAGGACATTTGGCAGTATCTGGAAATGCTGTTTTGTTGTCACAACTGGAGAAGGGATGCGTCTAGTGGGTAGAGACTAGAGAGATTGCTAAACATTTAGCAATAACATATCATAATATATGATATATATAACATATCAGGCAGCTTGCACAACCAAATTATCTGGTCCTAAATGTCAACAATGCTGAGATTGAGCCACTCTGGATTAGATGATGAGGCCAAGGTCATAGGTGGAAATCTGTGTTGGCTTCTTGGCTGGCTCTGATGTCTTCCCTCTGGTCAGGAGACCAGTAAATAATATAACAATGAAACTCAGCACAAAAACATCATCACTAAAAGAAAAATAACCCAAAGCATGTATTCACAGAGTCACATAAGTATCATCGCATATATGACTGCGTGGCAACTTGTATGTGATATGACTTTAAAGATATAAGCAACAAGACAAAGCATATGAAACATCTAAGAAAATGAGTCTCAATTCTGTATAGTCATCCCACAATTGCCAATCCGTTATTCATAGGAGAAAAATATTTCATGAATCATGCTTAAAAGTCTTCTTGAATTACTAAAAAGTTAATAGAAAAAAACTAACCTATAATCTCACTAGCTAGAACCTGCTAACTTTTTAAGAAAGTATTAAATAGATGCACACAGATACTATAGTAGGGTACAAATGAAAAATGAAAGCTTGTTTCCCATGCCCCCAACTCCCAGCCCCTATCTTTCTTCCAAGGAATTTTAATACCTGACTAGCTTTTTCCATAATTTCCAGCAGCCTCACCCCACTATGTTAACCAATTTTAACAGTAATTTAAGAAAAACACAATTGTAAAGGTAAATATATCTTCAGAGAAAGGCTAATATAAACAAATGGCACTTTTAAATTAATCACCGGTGTACATCAGCTATAATATTGGTATTTTCTGATCACAAACGTGTTCCAGAGCCAATTTTGATTCATTCGTATTTTCTTCCCCATGTATGGATTTTTAGGTATTGATTCCTGGGCCTTTCATGTGCATACCTGGTTTGCCTTCCACCAAATAGAAATTTCCAGGAGAAAGTATTTAATTTATGTCCTGAAAAGAAGCACCTAACTCAGTATATGTGTTGATCTGACTGACACTTGCAGTCAGATCCCACACTTAGATTGGGAGCTACTGGTTAAGGCCAGGCCCTCCACGTGGCTGCCTACAGGTAAAGAGCAGGGGAAAAGCAGCATTCACTGACCTGCCTGTTCCAAGGCAACCAGCATGGACTGTTCAATAAGGTCTCTCTCTATGAAGCTGCGGAAGTCTTCATTGTACACAGTGAGATCTGGAAGCTGGAAGGCACAGATGGGCATTTCCAGGGGGTGCTCACTGCTCCCCCCACCCCCACCATTGGAGGAGACATGGGACCGGGCCAGGGAAACAATGCTGGAGCTGGCGTGGGAGATGCCCCTAGACAGGCGTTTTTCTGCAATGAGAAATGGAGTTACCTTAGAATATACACAGCCCAAAGAACATCCCACTCATGTGGTGATGATTACCTAACAAGGGTTACCTCTTTCAGTCAGGGAAAACCTATGAGTCCAACTGGCTACCAAATTTCCCAACCCTCTTTCTCAAACCAAATACAATTAGAGAAATAAAGAAAGTAGCATTTTTTCAAGCACTTATATTGGCACCAAATATACATTCCTCTTTCTACCTTTTTTAAGAGAATTTGCCTGAACTTCTCCCCATGACTCTGTCTTCTTTTATTTCCATTTCCCAACATAATAGGGACTCATTCATTTGGCAACTTGATCACTGGTAGGAAAAAGAGGGAATAAGGGAAACTGGGTTGCATTTGGCTAGACTGAATCAAATAATCACTCTGATGATTTTCATCATTTTGAAGACTATAAAGAAGAATTACCATTATAGAAAATTAATGGTTTTCTTTTTTTTAATTTTTTTTAAATTAATGATTTTCTAATGAAATCTTACACAGCTGGGAACTTTCTTATTTACCATCAATAACATTTATATACATTTTTTAAGTGTATTTCATTTTTATTTTTAATTTTTATTTATTTATGATAGTCACACACACAGAGAGATAGAGAGAGAGAGGCAAAGACACAGACAGAGGGAGAAGCAGGCTCCATGCACCGGGAGCCCGACGTGGGATTTGATCCCGGGTCTCCAGGATCGCGCCCTGGGCCAAAGGCAGGCACCAAACCACTGCGTCACCCAGGGATCCCTATATACATTATTTACTACAACTTTTCTGGATACTCCTATTTATCAGAAATATATAGGTGCAGTCATTCTCACTTAGCATGCTACAGACAAAGACAGTAGACAGGCCCCCAAATTATTTCACTTGTTTTTATTACATGGCACTTACCCCCGATAGTCTGTGATCATAATCTGCTCAAGTGCCATATTACAATTCATTTGCATGACTTGAGTTATGTGAAGATTATCAAAAGAGCTAAAAATTGCGTTGGGAAGTAGTTCTTAATCCAATACTTGCCAGAGAGGATGTACAAAGTAAGTTAAGAGTTGTCTAAAGTTATTTTATAGTGATGTTATTTTTTAAACTGCATTTTTAGGTATTCAAAAAGTATCATAAGCCCATGGTAAAAAGTCAAAATACTACCAAAAGATGTAAAGTATTACAAAGAAATCTCCCCCTTATTCAAAATTTCTAATTCCTTCTCCAGAGGAAATCCTTTTGGATCCTTCCAGAATTTTCTATGCACACAGAAGCAAATATAGCTTTGGGTGGCTCAGTCAGCTAAGAGATTGACTCTTGGTTTCAGCTCAGGTCGTGATCTCAAGGTCATGAAATCAAGCCCTGCTTGGGGCTCTCTGAGCTTAATAAGGAGTCGGCCTGGAACTCTCTCTCCCTCTCCCTGAGCCCCTCCCCCCTGCTCTAATTCTCTGTAAAATAAATAAATCTAAAATTTTAAAAAGCATGTATAGCTTTTAAAATCATTTCAAAAAACATAAACAAGAACATACTGTGCATCTTACCTTTCTCAACAGATTTTAGAGACTTTTCTAAAACAACACATCAAGTTCTACCTAATTCTTTCCAGTGGCTGCAGAGTAGGCCACAACATACAAAATTTTAATTTAACTGCTCCTCTACTAATGGACATTGTTTTCAAGCTTTAACTTTCAAGCTTTACACTGCATATGTGTCCATTTGCATTTATTTGTTTAAAGGACATATATATATATATATATACTCACATGCACATACATATATATGATAAATTCCTGAAAATCAAATTGCTGAGTCAGAGTATACACATTCATTTTAAAATTTTGCTACATACTGACAAATATTAACCAAAGAGGTGGATGGCAGTGATCCTTTGAATTCTACCTTTATGGACTTAAACTCGACAACTAGGTTGTTCTCTTTCATCCATTTCTCTCCCAGATCTGAAAAAGGCCTTTGTACAGGGCAATACACATGATGCAGTGGGACAGTGCGGGCCTCCCACACTGAGGCAGACTGAGGCCACCTCTAATCAGTCTGTCAGGGGAGCAGAGTAAGGAAGAGGATCATCTGTGAAGGATGACTCCATTTAGCAGTGCCCTCCCTTCCTCTCTACTCCATCTACAGAAACACCCCTCAGTTACCCCAGTACCTTGAATGACATCATCCTGCCGCTGCAGCGTGGGTCGGGGAGGGCGGGCAGACTCTCGATCTGAAAACCCTTTTTCAGGGGTCCTGGAGCCACCACTCCCTTCACTAAAGGGTGGGGGCAGGTTCTCAGCATGGACTTGACGTAGCTGTTCAAAATCACTGAGGGCAGCACTCACGTCCCAATTCTTTCCTGGCAGGAGACAAATCAAAAAGTGAATTGGGTACTCAGAGTACAGGGAAACTGTGGAAAAACCTAGAATAATCACTCAAACCATCCTCTCAAAACTAGCAAGTAAAATTTATGTATACTTCCACCATTCTCCTGTTTCTTATTGTGCTTTAATTTTCTTAACACTTTAGTCTGCAATACGACAATCTATTTACCTGTTGTCTATTTCCTAAGTCAGCTTTGTGAGCATTGAATCTTTGTGTCTCTGAACTAAAAGGGCCCACAGAGACCACAGATAAAACAAAAGAAGCCTAAAGAAGAATGACTTGCCTAAATGTAAAGCTAGTTTTCACCAAGGAAAAGTGTGACTAAAAGCCCAGGTCTCTCAATTCTGAAATCCAGAGAGTTCTTAGCCTAGACATAAACCATCTGAAATTATATAAAAAGGTATAGGTATGTGCATTTTCCTAAAGAAAAAGAGCTGACAGCTGTCATCAGATTACCAAAAGAAAATGGTAACTGCCTGGCCTCAAATTTAAGAATCACTATTCTCCTGAAGAAAAGATCTTAAATGATAGACTTGTCATATATTTTATGACTGTTCACACTTCTATTTTATTCCATCTGCTACCCCCTTAATTCAATTCCTATCACCCACTGTCCCACCTCCAATCCACTCTAAAGTATCCCATGAGATAATCTTTCCAAAGCACAGTTCTGATCATTTCAGTTCCAGTATCAAAACTGCTGCTTGTCACTGCCTACAGAATAAATTCTAGATTCCTATGTCTGACATTCAAGGCTTTCTATGACCTGGCCTACTTTTCCAACCTTTTCCCTGTGCTTCAATTTTCCTGGTTGTGAAAGTGGAGATGATTCCACATAGGAATGTTACGAAGATCAAATGAATTAAAAACACTGGTACACAGTAAGTTTTTTTATATGCATTTACTGCTGTTGCTGTGATGTCTTGTTATTACTATAATTCCTCAGTTTTAGCTACACGAATCATTAATACCTGATGAATTTACTTCTGACCCATTACATTCATCATTTGTTCCAACTTCCTTTGCTGACATGGCTTCAGTCAGTCTGGCCTCTGTTACCCCTATACATATGCTACAACTGCTCCCACCTATGGCCTTTCCAACAACTGTCCCAACTGCCTGGAAGGCTCTCTCCCCAGTTTATCTACACAGACAACTCTTCATCTCCTTCAGGTATTTGTTCAAATGTCACATCCTTAATAAGGCCTGCTTGACTACCCAAGTAAAAATCACAACCTACCCTCATCATTTCCCATAGCACTTCACATCTTAAAATATACTTCACAATGATTTGGTTATCATGCTTATTATTTATTGACTGTCTTGCTGGAACATAAGGGCAGGGATTTTTGTTTTGTTTTGTTTTGTTCAAGCACCTAGAACCTGGCACATAGTAGGTACTCAATAAATATTTGTTGAAGAATGTAGGCCTTTTGTCTTGACTCAACAAATCAATGAATGAATGTTTACCACACAGCTGGAAATACAGAACATTATACTGAACACTGGCTCTGTATTTGTAACTGTGTGGTAAACCTCTGAAAAACAGGCCCTAACAACCAATTTGCCCATCTTGTCCAAAATGGGATATCCATCATCTTCATTCCTTCCTTCCTTCCTTCCTTCCTTCCTTCCTTCCTTCCTTTCCTTCCTTTCCTTCCTTTCCTTCTTTCCTTCCTATCTATCTCCTTCTCTCCTTCTTTCCTTCCTTCCTTCCTTCCTTCCTTCCTTCCTTCCTTCCTTCCTCTCCTCCTTCGATATTCCCCAAACCAGTAATGGCATCACAAGCCCTCTAGGCCAGAAAATTCGGTCACCTTCAGTTCCTCACTACTGAGACCCAACTCGTTTTCCGCCCTCACTATCTAGTCAATGTTTGCACTCATGGAACATCTCTCAAATCTGTTCTTGTCCATTTTTACTGTCACTGTCCCCATAAAAGTCCTCATGATCATCCCCTGGTCTCTGGGAGGGGCTTGGCTAATCTCCCTTCCCCTAACATGTCCTCTCTCGAATTTGTTCTTTACACTATGAACTTTTAAAGTTAACTTTTAAAGGAAAAAGCAAGAGAGAAAGACAGAGGCAGGGAGAAAATGAAGATCAAACCCTTTGATTTCCCTTCTAAATTCTATCTTAAATCCATCCACTTTTCTCTCTACAGCTACCACAGCAGTTCAAGCCACCATCATCTCTCACCTCAACTGTGGCAACTGTCTTAATTGGGTTGATCACTTCTCTGGCCACCTTCCAACCTGTTCCATATCCTTCAACCAAAATTCAAATCCCATCACTTCACTCCCCTGATTACAATACTTCACCAGCTTCCCCCTGAACACAGAATGACATTTAAACTTCTTACCACAGTCTACAAAGGGCCCCATATTCTGCTTCCTGCCTTTCTACCCATTTCCTACCACTCTTGCCCCACTCCTTCTACCCAGTGCCAAACTCTGTTTCACTTTAGGTCCTTGTACAAGCTTCTGTATCAACACTCTCTTCTCTTATCCCTTTTGCCTTGCTACTCCCACATACCCTTCTGGGTTCAACTCAAATGTCACTTCCTTAGAAAGGCCTTTCTATACCCTGTATCTAAAATTAGGTTTCTCTCTTCCACTTCCATAGTACCTCAACTTTTCCTTCATAGAACAGAAGTGTGTGCACACAGCACAGAAGCGTGTGCACAGAAGTGTGTGCACAGAAGTGTGTGCACAGAGGTGTGTGAGACAGATTAAACAAATATTAATTGTAACATAATTGTTAAAAGCCAGCCTCTGAAAACAGATTGCCTATGTTCAAATTCCACTTAACTTCTCTGAACTTCAGTTTTTTAAAATCATAAAAGTGGGATAATAAAACCTATATTGCAGAGTGATTGTAAGAATAAAACAATGTATCTATCTCAAGTACCTCACACATATTGAACACATGTTACAAGAGTACAAGAGGAAGAAGAAGCATTTGAGCTGAATCCAGAAGGATGAGGAGAATTTCTAAAGAAAAATGGAGGAAGGGACACTGCTGACTTAGAAAACAACTTAACGTGACCAGGGAAAGGTGACAAGTTGGGCCAGGCTGAAGAATAAGAAGAAGATAGTAGGAGATAAAAAATGTCAGTCAAGGGCAGAGTCACACTGAATTAGCAAACTGGAGTTTAAACCCAGATCTTCCATTTCCTAAAAGGTGGAAGCAAATGTCAAACTGTCATACTTTGCTAAGCGATGACGATCTAAAACATTAGAATATATGCTAAGAACTTGCCCCTTTCTCCTCAGGCTTACCCAGTTTTGTCATTATATAGTTCCATCATCAAAAAACATCTGTTAATTATGACTCCAAACAAAGAATCCTACTGACACAATTCCAAGCCTTAAGGACCTTAAAATCTAGAATGTTCACGCTTATGTGTACATACAGATAGAAATAAACAGGGCAGCAAAATAAAAATATTAACTTAATTCACTCTACATGGAATCACCCCAAATTAGGGAAGGCAAGAAACAAAACCACAAATGATCCCAAATACAAAAATCTCAAAGCTGTTTATATATAAAGAGGAAGACTTACACATCTAGAATTATGCTTTTAGTGGATTTATATAAAATTTCACTTGCATTACCTAAGCATAATTTTTTTTTTTAAGAGCACTGCTTTATTTATTTATTTATGATAGTCACAGAGAGAGAGAGAGAGGCAGAGACACAGGCAGAGGGAGAAGCAGGTTCCACGCACCGGGAGCCTGATGTGGGATTCGATCCCGGGTCTCCAGGATCGCGCCCTGGGCCAAAGGCAGGCGCCAAACCGCTGCGCCACCCAGGGATCCCTACCTAAGCATAAATTCACAGTGAATTTAACTTTTCAAGGTGAAAAGGGAATTTTGCATTTTAAAATTATGTTAAGTCATACACAGGCAGATTATTAGAAGCAATTTAAACGTAAGGTCTGTCATAAACAAAGTATTTTTCTGATCACCTTAATTGTTCCAAGTCATCTTAACAATAAACATGGCATTGACTTTCTCTCTTCTCATTTTCCCCCTCGTGACTCCTTACCTTCCAGGAGATCTCGGGCCAGCCCAGGCTCTGCACCTGTGGAACGGACAAAATCTGACAGGACAGCATCCATGTCCAGGGTCATGTGATCATTAAGTACTTTCAGGCAGCTGAGGTAGGGAGGACATAGATCCAAATTCAGGCCTCTACCTGAGGAGGAAATAAATACATAAGGCTCAAATTATACTGAAATAGGATGATCATAGCCCAATTTCTGCAGCTTCCTAACCAAATGGAGAAACTATTCCGGCTCATTTATTTCAGCTGAATTTATTATAAAGTGCAACCTTTAGTTTCCTAATTCCTCATTAAATTCTTCTAAATTAATCACAAAACTTAATGTCATTCTGAATAATGCTTTTCTTCTACCTTTCTAGAGTATTCCATTTCCATCCATCAGTTTGCTTATCGAAATTAATGGAAGAAAGCAGCAGACTAACCACCCGGAAGAACTCTCCACCTTGTTTTATTTCCTTCCTGGCACTTGATATAAACTGAAATTATTTTAGTACGTTACTGTCTACCCTCCTCCTCTAATATGTAAGTTTCTTGAAAGCCGAGTGCTTGTGTGTCTTATTCACTAATGTGTCCTCAGCATGTATCACTTGATACGTGCACAGTGCATGGCATAGAGGCCCTCAGTAAATATTTGCTGAATGAATGGATAAACGAACAAAGAATACTATACACTGAATAACTTTAGAGCTGACTAGTGTTCTGAGGCTAGCTGAGGATGTAGAAGGAGCAAGCTGATAGCTAAAACTACTCACAATAAAATAAGCTATTACACAAAACAGAGGGGAGATCTCAAAGGTACACAAAAGTCCATTTTTGTCCACTAATTTCATGAACCCAGGAAACATGCCTTTCTCCACCATGGACAAATGAGCCAAATATCCACCATGGACAAACGAGCCAAATAAGTTCACCTGAAAAAGATCTCTTTCAGACTTGACTTTGGCAGAAACTCTGTCCCTGACTTGATAGCCTGGCACCAATCCACATTCCTCTAAAGTTAGCAGTTCCAGCTGAGGAAGCAGTAGTAGAGTAAAGAACAATCTCTAACCAAATTCTGCCACATTAGACAGGTTTACAGTTCTCTGGAGAAGAGGGCTTGCTGCTAAAATAACCCTAACACACCTGCCCTACCACACCCACCAATTCCTTGCCTTTTAGAGAAGGCCAAAAGTAGAATTCTCAAAGGTAAAAGAGGTGACTCTGGTGACGCACTGCAGAAACATCTCCTCCTAAACAATCTTAAGTCTAAGGGTGACTCAGATACCTTTTCTTCAAACGTCCCCCAGCCCCAGGACAAAACTTGTTTAGTGGTATGATTGGATCCTGATTTTCTGCATTCCTTAGAAATATTAAGGCAAATAAACAGCAATGATTTGTGGATCATAAAACCAGTAAGTCACTAACTTGAGTATAGGGACATGTTTTATTCCTATTCATAGCCCCAACAACTAGCATCTAACACAGCACCTACAATATTGTAGCAGTCAATAAATGCCTGATGAGTAAATGATTAAATGACTAAGTGAACCTCCACATCAGCCACTACCAAATTTTTGGCTTAACTTGGCAGATGAGAAAGTCCAGGATCCTTCATACTTCCTATCACCTCTCTATTTCTAAGAGTCTACCCTGGTCTTAACCACCCTGGTCAAATTACTTACAGGGTTTCAGTTGCAGACTGAATTCAATGGATTCGATGGCCTTTAAGGTCCTTTCCAGGTTTAAAAAATGAAACTCTCCAGTTCTCTACAGCCTCATAAACCATGATCCTGACATTTAGTTTAGTTGGTGCATTGTCAATGTCTAATTTCCTCCCTTCTTCCACAATTGTCAGAAAAGGCTGCCGATAACATAAGGAACTTTTGGCCTAGCATACCTCAAATTCAAAATGTTAGATTATAAAATAAATTAGTTCCTTACATCTTATACAAGAATTAAATTCCTTCAGAATTCATAAATGAATGGTTTCTCCCTCCCCTAATACAGACAAGAATTTCTTCTCCAAGCCCATTTTAGTTACTTAGAGGTCACAAGAGATGGTTGCAGCCCAAATAACTTGAAAGCATGACTAATCCAAAACCAAGAGCATAGCTGCAAAATGAATTTCAATCCTCTCTCTTTAAAAAAAAAAAAATATGCAAAGGAACTTAGTAAAGCCATTTTAATAACTGACAGACTGTGGGAGATACAGGGTAAGCACACAAATAGCAATCAGCAAAAAGATGCTCAGCAGAAGAGAGAAGAGTTGATTAAGCCATAGGCATGTAGGCAATTTTGCAGCCAAACATAGGCTCCTGTGACTGAGAAAGCCAGTAAGAACCACCAATGTCACAGCATCATAGATCTCATTTGCCAACATAGTAGGTCATTCTTTCCAAAAATTATTTTCGAGAAGTAATTTAGAGATCCAGCATGATCTAGAATGACTTGCTAAGAAATTCAAAAAAGCACTAAACCAAACTTCTTGGCAGCACATTCTTATATTTGATGCTTCCAGGTAGAGACCACAGACTCCACCCTAACCCCATCCAACAGATGAGGACAGTAGCTTTTGTTACATCACCACCAACACCTGGCTTGAGCTTCTCAAATTCCAAATGGGAAATATCCACAACATGGACTAAGACGCACGTCCTTGGCTCTGTCTCAGCACACAGGAAGGAAAAAAAGAAAATACTGGCTTTCGAACTTTCAAACAAAACAGAGGAGGCACTCAAACATCTGTTGATTGAATGGTGTTTAGACAAACCTCAATTAGGTCAAAACTCTCCAATCCTCCAACTGGATGAGATGTTAGTGATTACTTAATCCAATGCTTGCCCTCATGTAGAAATCTTTCTATTACATCTCTGACAGAGAAATCACCCAGTCTCTACATGGATACAAGTTTTGTTGGAAAACTCATTCCTTTGCCACGATGTCCCTCTTATTGTTGGACAGCTCTAAGAGTTAGAAAACACTTTTCCAAAACTAAATGACCAGCCCACCTCTGTAACTTCTGTAAGTTCCAACACCTCTGTAACTTCTACCTCTGTAACTGTAACTTCCACTTAACAGCCTCTGTTCTTTTCTCCAGAACAATAAAATCTGCTCCCAGGAATGATGGCATTTTCATAAAAAAGAATTAGAGAAAGCATTTCTTCACATAAAACTGTGTTTACAAATAGAGGAACAAATAGGCTTGAAAAATCAGGTGGGTTGTCCAAAGTCTGAACCCAGATATTTTGGACACACATTCGACTGCCCATACTGCCTCCCAAGGCACTAGGATATTACCGGACCCCCAAACAGCACTGATTCTTTTTTTTTTTTTTAGTTTATTTATTCATTCATGTATTTATTCATTTATTTTATATATAGAGAGAGGCAGAGACACAGGAGGAGGGAGAAACAAGCTGTATCCCAGGAGCCCAACGTGGGACTCGATCCTGGGACTCCAGGATCGTGCCCTGGGCCAAAGGCAGGCGCCAAACCGCTGAGCCACCCAGGGATCCCCCAGCACTGATTCTTACTCACTGAATTCTTCCACATAGGAAAGGGCTGTGCTTATCTCTCATATTTATTAAAGACTTAGACACCTGCCTTCTATCACTCTCACTTTAAATCCTACCATTTTCCTCAGCAATTTCAACAGCCACCTACATAATCCATCCAATGTTTCTGCTGTAAGAGTTTTTAAATCTCATCAACTGCAAAGACCTTCATCTCTACTCCAGCACCTCATTCCTGGGTCCTGCCATCTCCTAAAACTGCGCCACCTCTCTTTTTTCAACATCAGAAATCTTACTTTGGCTACAATCTCACCTCCTTCCAGCTTTCCTTCTCTACTACTAAGCCTGCTCTCTTATCTCAAGATCTCCTCACCTCAGACTAAGACAGCCAATTCCTTAACCACCTTATTCACTAATTCAACAAAAATCATGGAATGCCTACTATGTGTTAGGTACACTATGATTAGCATTAGAAACAAAAGTGAACTAGACAGACACAATCTTTATCCTCACAAAGATTCCAGTGGAGAAAAAAACCCACAAAATTTCACTGAAAATTGTAATAAAGAAATGCTGGAGGGGCGCCTAGGTGCCTCTGCGCCTGCCTTCGGCTCAAGTCATGATCCTGGAGTCTGGGGATCAAGACCCACATTGGGCTCCCTGCTCAGTGGGCGGCCTGCTTTTCCCTCTGCCCCTCACCCCTCTCATGCTCTCTCTCACTCTCAAATAAATAAAATCTTTAAAAAAAAAAAAAAAAGGAGAGAGAAAGAAAGAAAGAAATGCTGCAGAGATGGGTGTTATCTCCTATAGGAAGTCAGAAAAAGCTTTCCCAAGGAAATGATAGGAATTACAGGGACAAACTGGGAAACGAAGAATGCTTAAGCAGAGGAAACATCTATCAATGTTCTGTGGCAGGAAGAAACATAGAGGTGAAAATGGTACAGAGTAAGGGTTAAGAGGAGGCCTAATGGACCCTGTTAAACATTGAGATTTTATCCTAAAAGTAATGAAAAGCCATTGATCAGTTGTAAGTAGGGGCAGGACATGACCAGATTTGAAGTATTAAAAGATCTCCCTGGCTGCAATGAGAAGAGTGTGGAAGGAACACAAGTAGATTTAGGGAAGATTGGTTGGGAAATTATTGCAAAGACATAATAGTGAGCTGGACTAGGATGACAGCAGTGACGACAGAGAAAAAATGGATAGATGCCACTTTGTCCCTTCTTGCCAACTGAGTATGAAACCAATGACTGACCACTTATTTTCTAGTAAAAACTTAGTTCTGCTATTCTTCTATTTCATCAGCCCAACCTGGGTGGCTCCCACATTCAACTTCTCTGTTACTACCTGGGGCTAGTAAGCAAGATCAGATCACATAACCATACAGAGCATCCCAACTACAAATAAATGGTATTCAGTCTCATTACTTTCAAGGAAATACTTGTCTTCTGTTTGCCTCTGGTTCAAGTCAACCAATCTTGTCAGCCACTCTCCCACACCTCCACCACTCTCCTATCCAATCCTTATCACATCCCTCACTCCTGACATATGACTTGCCTCCAACTTCACAGAAAACATTATGAAGCAAGAGGAGTTCTTTCAGGTTTCCTCCCCAGTCCCTACCCCGCCAGCTTCTCTTCTCCCCACCTCGCAAAACTCCCTAAAATCAACCACATTCACTGATGCTATTTTCTTGCCTTAGATGCAGTCCTAACCTACCAAAATGTGCTTCTACTGAAGGAGAATGACACTGACTTACAATAATATCACAATTATCCTTACTGCTTATCTAAAGTGATCTCTTTGTAGCATGTGATACTGATCACTCTTCCTGCCTCTCTGGCTCTGCATCTTGTCACCTTTGTGGACTCCTCTTCCTAAAAAGGTTAGTGCACCAAGGTTCTACCTCAGGCCTTCCATATTTTCAATTTAGATCATCTCCATGAGAAGTTTCATTCATGCCCCTGATAACTTCAATGTATTTGGAGTCCCAAACTCTCCAGCTTATCTGGGAATCCCACATAACACTTCAAACTCAACACATAAAATACATGAGCTCAATCTCTGTCCTTCCTCCTTTCAAACTACTCCTCTTCCAGTATTGCCTATTCTAGCAAATGGTACCATCATCTCCCCTAATATCCAAGTCACAAAAGCCTGGGAGCCACCCTGGACTTCTCTCTTATCTTATCCTCATTCACAAATAATCTTTTATGAAGTTCTACTAATTTTCCCTTTAAAATTTCCCAAATCCATAGCACACTCTCCATAAACTACAACTCTTTTATTCTCTCTCAGGCTTTGATAACCTGGACTCCAGGGAACAGCTTCCCAATCTCTCCCTTTTCCTCTCTCCAGCCATTGGTTGCTGGTAGAGGCTGATCAATCTGAAATGCAAATAGGTATAGCTCGCTGCTCTAAATTCTTCAATGACTAAAGCATAAAATCCCTTCACAATTGGGCTCTACCTAACCCTCTGGCCTCATTCACCTGCCACCATTCCCCTTCCCCTCCAGGTAGTTCTCCAAGTATCCCATGTGCTTATACTTCAGTTCCTTTGTCCATGCTGTTCCCGCTGCTTGGGAGGACTTGTGGTCTAGCGGGTGAATTCTTCTCTCTCCTATAAGGTTAACTGCAGTACTACCTCACTTGCAAAACTTTCTCGGCTTCCAAACGTAAACTGCCCACTTCCTCCTTGCTGCTGCACCTGGCACTCTACTTCCATAATGTTATTTATCACACTACTGAGTACTTGTGTTTATTTATATGTTTGTCTCCCCACTAAACCAGGAGCAATTTGAGGGCAGGAATCTTGTCTTGTTCACCCTGTATCCCTAATACCTAAGCGCCTGGTAGGTACTCAATTTGTGTTCAGATAAACTAAACCGTATTTGTACAGTACCCCATGGTATGCATACATGTGGACACGTGCATGCACGCGCAAACACACACGCATACACACACCAGTACTGCTGATAATCAGATAATCAGTGTTGTAAACAGGCAGATCTAAAACAGTGGCTCAACTGAAAGACACTGGCTTCAGATTGTTAAAGATCTTATTTGCAACAGATTTCTCTTCCTAAACGTTGTTTAACCCAGACTAACATTACAGTCTGCATGCTCTGTGTGCCCAACTACTTAGTAACAGAGAAAAGTGACCCAAAATTAAATACTGATTATAGAGAAGTTATGTTAAAGTGTCTGAAAAACCATTGACCCTACATTTTCTCATCTACTACATCCCCCAGCATCCACATTCTCACACTATACCTCCTCCCAGTCCCACATGCACTACAGCTGTGCCCAAGTCCCCTCTTACTCCTCCCAAAACTCACTGGAAAACCACAACATTCAAGACTGTCAAGAATTTTCAAAGGTCAGAGACTCCTCCACGTCTATGATGTCAGTCCCAAGGAATCCAGATAGGGAGAGAGCGGAGGGACAAAAACTCTTAGAAATTTCACACAATTCTTGGTTAGGTGGGAGGGAAAAACCAAAGACTCCCTTGGCAGATTGTTTTTAATTAATATGGGTCCTTACAAGTAAAAGAAACAAAATATAGCCTTCCTCAAAAAAAAAGGGGGGGGCGGAATATGACCCAACTCCATACCAAGGAGACCTATGTAGACCTATATTACAACCCAGAGATAGAAAGAAGTGAAAGGGAGTAATATGTGTTAAAGCTGCAGGCATTCTTTCATTTTAACTTCCAAGGAACTCTAGGACGTTTGTTTGGATGGTTAACCCTATCACATAGATGAGGTTGCTAAAGCTCACAAAGGTTAGGTAATCCACTCAAGATCATAAAGGTAAAAAGTGCCAGAGCCAGGATTTTCACAAAGCCAGCCTATCTGACTCAAGACTAGACCCTTATCCTACAGCACCCCCAGCCCAGGGAGGACTAAGAAAACGTGTGACACCCACCCATGCGCCAGTCTCCCTGTTGCAACTCCTTTCAACAGCACAATGAGAAAGAGAATTGGCTCTGGATTCAGAGACAGATTCAAGTTCAAATATCAGTCTACCAGGATGCTTGGTAGCTCAGTGGTTGAGTGTCTGCCTTCAGCCCAAGGCGTGATTCTGGGGTCCCAGGAGCGAGTCCCACTGCATGAAGCCTGCTTCTCCCTCTGCCTGTGTCTCTGCCTCTCTCTCTCTCTGTCTCTCATGAATAAATAAATAAAATCTTAAAAAAAAAATACCAGTCTACCTACTAAGGGCTGTGCTATGGGTAAATAACAGAACCATTTTGTGCCTCCAGTTCTTCATGTATAAAATGGGGAAAATATCTGCATTTCAGACCTCTTGTTAGGATTAAATAACTGAATGTACATTAGGGCGGTACCAAGCACATAGCAAGCCCTCAAAAATGGTCAGTTGCCTTCCTACTGCCTAACTCCCCCCATATACTCTGCCTCATTCCACTGTTGCCCAATATAGCCCCTGTATCTTTCCTCCAGAAGCTCCCTCTACCCCTCCCAAAAAAACCTCCAGTCCCACAGCTATCTCGAAGTTATTGTCAACACATGCACACAGGACCCAGTCTATCATTCTCATTCCAATATCTTTCAACTCCTTGAGCCTCCAAGAAAACTTCATAAAAGGACTCCTTTGGTTGTACCTTCTACCAGATGGTCCCTCAAGCAAAATAACAACAAAAGGAAACTGTCTGTCCTCTCCTAGATGTACAGACACAGCTAAATAGCTCACTCATTCCCAAATTTCCAGGGAGAGTAAAGATACATATTTGCTGAAATTATAATGTCTTTTTTCTTAACTACTTTTTTTTTTTAAGATTTTATTTATTCATTCATGAGAGACACAGAGAAGCAGAGACACAGGCAGAGGGAGAAGCAGGCTCCCTGCAGGGAGCCCAATTTGCAACTTGATCCCAGGACCCCAGGATCATGACCCAAGCCAAAGGCAGACGCTCAAACACTAAGCCACCCAGGTGCCCCTGAAATTCTAATGTCTTAATCTATCAGTCCTACCTCCCCACCTTTATCCCTTACTACTCTACCCATTCCAAATTCAAAGATTTTATAATATTCTCTTAATATCATGCATGTTGTCTATTTTTTGGGGGGGGAAATGTTTACATCCCCTCTACTCACCGTGCACAATTCTGGGTTGTTTTCTACCTCCATCACAGTATATACTCGAGGAATAGCCACTTTCTCTCTCTAAATCAAACTTAAAAGAAAAACTCAACCCAAAGACTCAATCATATAATGTACCATTCCCAATTTATTAGTTTACCATATGCTATTGTGGATATATACCAGGAAGAACTAAAGAATCAGCTCCATGGCTTTAACACTACTACTAATATGTGCATTTCAGAACAAGATTTAACTATTTTTTCAAGAAATTTCTTTTTTTTTTCTGAGACCTACAAATAGCAAAATGAATCTCTAAGAGATAAATCCATTAACAGCCTAACACTAACATAAAGATCAGGGAGTTCACAGAGAACTCCTTATGAATTGGCATTTGTCTTTTCAGTGCTACTGATAAAAGGCTCCTTGGATTACAGTTATTTGGGAAATTTAATAATTCAGAAGACGTGTACAATAGAAGTGACCTTTAGAATAATAAGGGCAGAGAGTCATAGAGAAAGTCTGTTATTATAAAATTGGCACAACAGTAACTTGAATAGAAACAAAAATCATATTAATGTTGATTTGTTTAGATCCAGACCAGTATTTTATTTGCCACACACAACGGATTTTTTCTTTCCTTTCAGCTTGGGTCAAATATAGTTCAAGGTTTGATTCTCAATACATTCAACTTTTAAAAGAATAGTCTGGGGGCGCCTGGGTGGCTCAGTCAGTTTAAGTGCCCTGGAGTCCAAAGATTAAGCCCTACAACCAATCCCTACGTCATCCAATCCATACAACAGGCTCCCTGCTCATCAGGGAGTCTGCTTCTCCCCATCTCTCTGCCCCTCCCCCTGCTCCTTCTCTCTCTCTCTCCTCTCTCTCTCCCACTTATACTCTCTCTCTCTCTCTCTAAAATAAATAAATAAAATATTTAAAAAAATAGTGTGTAAAAATAAAAGTTCTCCTTAGGCCATTAAAGAATCTGATTGCTACACTTTTGACATGAGAGAAAAAATAAATACTACAAATCAAGAGCTAGTCCAATAATAGTAAAACACATTCTCTAGACTCAAGTCACATTTAGTAGCTGACAGCCTTTTCTCCCTTTGATTTCTAACCACTGGTCATTTCACTGTCAATTAGAGAACCCCTATTCAAAAAAAAAAAAAAAAAAAAAAAAACCTCTATTCAAGGAGAGAAATAGCAGGAGAAAAAAATTCTAATTACAAACTATCTACAACTAGTTATCCATAGGAAATTCATTTTGTAAACTTCCGGTAAATTAACTTCCTTCAGCACACAACTACTAATTTTTTTAAAGCCCTAAACAATTAGAAAAGGAAATTTGTCCTTTACAAAATTATATAACCCCACCCAAAGAAAGATACTTTTTTTTTTTTTATGATAGTCACACAGAGAGAGAGAGAAGCAGAGACACAGGCAGAGGGAGAAGCAGGCTCCATGCACCGGGAGCCCGACGTGGGATTCGATCCCGGGTCTCCAGGATCACACCCTGGGCCAAAGGCAGGCGCCAAACTGCTGCACCACCCAGGGATCCCAAGAAAGATACTTTTTATTACTATGTTTAAAATTCTCCATCTGCAAGTTCCATAGTTCATTTATCCTAGTCATATCTAGACCTCATTTGAACTCCAGGCCCAGTATGTGCAACATTCACTGTCACCTGCTGTTATCAGTATACTGCCTTGTAGTATTAGTTGGCTTTCCTGATACTCGCATCTTAGGTCTCCAATTTGACTATCAGTCATTCAATCAAAATTTACCAAGCTGGGTCCACCATGTACCAGGCACTGCTCTGGAGCCTTGGAGATAGATATAAATGAAGAAGAGAAGCCAGTCCTACCTTCAGGGCACTCCAGTCTGCTGGGAAAAATCTAAACATGTCATTTATGCCCAATGGGGTAGGAAGAGGTTTAAGAACAACTAGTTTACCTGGATGGGTGGGGGAAGTTTCTCAAACTGGGTCTCTAAGGATGTGTAAGAGATCCTCAGGCTGGAAAACGAGATACATTCCAAACAGAATTAAAATCCCTGAGGTTAGCACCTTTCTTTTATATTTTAAAAAATTCTAAACAGGCCTAAAAGATTGCTTGGCACATAGTAGATGCCTAACAAAATTTGTAGTTCTAAGTTATTCATACTAGTCCATGTGTATGGATGATTGACAGCTAATCTGTATTTGAAACAGGCTTGTGAATTATTTACTGGTTTCAAATGTCATCATCTACTCCACTGATAATCAAGGTCTACAGGGAACAAACAGAACTGTACAGCTGTCTGTTCACTAAAAATAACTTTTATTTTGCTGTAATTTTTGTTTTCATAGCACTTTCACAAATATGACCTCAATTAATAAGAATTCTAAAAATTAAATACTCCTTTTGAGATTTTTAATCCCTTCTTTTCTGATGGAAAATACATACACACAGGGAAACTTACAAAGCTTAAATGATACTCAGAGAGCAAGAAGTTTGGATCTAGGTATTCTGAGTTTGAATTACAGGGTTTGTCAATTCTATAGGCATTTATGGCAAAATCCAATCAGTCTAGCCATGCAAGCTCCACAGACTAAAGAATTATTTAATATTTTGCTTTTAAAAATACTATCCATATTCATCCACACTACTGTCCCCATCCTCCCCACTCACCACTAACTCCACCAATACACACATATTTCTATTTCCAAGTTGGAGTTAGGAAGCAGAAACTCCAACACAGGATATCCTGAGACCCAAATAATTTTGGGTCTCTTTCATTTGTATAGGTTGTGCCATTTGTGGTAATAATTTTTCTTTTAGGGACACCTAGGTGGCTCAGTGGTTGAGTGTCTGCCTTTGGCTCGGGGCATGATCCTGGGGTCCTGGGATCAAGTCCCACATTGGGCTCCCCACCAGGAGCCTGCTTCTCCCTCTGCCTATGTCTCTGCGTGCCTCTCATGAATAAATAAATAAATAAATAAATAAATAAATAAATAAATCTTTAAAAAATAATAATTTTTCTTTTAAAAGCAACCAAGCCTCACGCAACTGGGTGGCTCAGCTGGTTAAGCATCTGACTTGATTTCGGCTCAGGGATCTTAGGGTTGTGAGATGGAGCCCTGTGTCCGGCTCCATGCTAGGTGTGGAGACTGCTCAAGATTCTCTTTCCCTCTCTCTCGAGGTGGACAGGACAGGGGCCATCACACACTCTCTCATTCTAAAAACAAACTTATAAACTGTACTCAGCACAGAGTCTACTTGCCTCTCTCCCACCCCTTCTGCTCTTCTCCCCGTGCTCTCTCTCAAATTTTTTAAATAAAATTTAAAATAAAAGCAACAGAGCCTCTTATATTTAAACATAAAAAAAAATTAGTTATAAGCATATAACATAATCTGACAATTCTAGTCTACCTGGGAATACAGACTATACATTTCTATTTTTACATAATTAACCCTGCACGTTCAGGTCTAATGTGGAACAAGTCTGGTGATGAGGTGCAGAAAGTCAGTCTATTTTCCTTGTTTGGTACTTTGGAATTATGGACTTTAGAACCAGGACATCAGAGATCACTTCATTCCATACCCTCAAATTACAGATGAGAACACTGAGAACCAGGTGAGGGAGATTAAATGACTTGCCCAAAGTCACAGAGCTAACTAGTGCTAAAACTGTGTATAGAACATAAAGTCAAAAAAAAGAAAAAAAAAAAAAAAGAACATAAAGTCTGTTGACTGCTACTCTTTTTTTTCTCCAAAGATTTATTTTAGAGAGAGAGCTCATGCCCAAGTTGGGGAGGAGGGGCAGCAGAGAGAGACAGACTATTCAAGCAGACCTTCCCCTTCTCCCCACTGAGCACTGAGTAGGGAGCCCAAAGTGGGGCTCGATCCCTTGACCCATGAGATGATGACCTGAGCGGAAACCAAGAGTTGGATACTTAACCGACTAAGCCACCCAGGCACCCCTGTTGACTCCTATTCTAGCAATCTTTATCTGACTCCTATTCTAGCAATCTTTATCTGACTTCACATATACCGATGACTTTCAATTCTCTATGTGATCCACTTTGTGGATTTATCTATGAAAAATTTCCTTTTCTCCTGCCACCAAGATAAATCTCTTACTTCTACAGATGTGTACTAAAGAAAAAGATGCCTAATTAGGAAATTTAATCATTTAAACAAATCATATTAAGGAAAATCATCTTTGTTTTGCTCATCACCACTAAAGATAGAAACTGGATTTGAACATATTCTAGCACTGTATTCTTGAGGTCTAAAGTTTTGGAGCAAGAGGGTAGGATAAAATTAAGTGTGACAAAAGGATAGATTTTTCTTTTTCTTTTCTATTGATAGTATAAAGCTACAATATAGTTTTCATATGCTGTTATGAAATCATAGCAATAACTAAATTTTGAACAGAATAAAACATAAACAGACGCCTGGGTGGCTCAGCAGTTGAGCATCTGCCTTGTGCTCAGGGTGTGATCCCGGGGTCCCGGGATCAAGTCCCACATCGGGTTCCCTGCATAGAGCCTACTTCTCACTCTGCCTATGTCTCTGCCTCTCTTTGCGTGTCTCTCATGACTAAATAAATAAATAAATCTTTTAAAAAAAGAATAAAACATAAAATAAAAACCAAGAGAGAAATAAAGCATCAACTTTTGATGAAAGGCACGATTTCCTTAATCTTACCATTCTGGGAGGCCATACTGTCCTAGACTGATATACTTTATCAGTATAGGATCCATAGTAATGGAATGTAGTTGACTTTACCAATAAACTGGAATGAGTTGTTTCCTATGTAGACAGATGCTTCCAGTAAAATGTACTATAAATCCCTAAAATCAAACATATGTCAAATCTTGTTTAACTTTCTTCCCACAATAGAGTATGTCTAAGTAGTATAGGCAACCCTTCGAGATGACATAGCCCTAGGCAAAGTTTTCAGGGTAAAAGTCTCTGCCTTTCCTTTTCACTTCCACAAAAAGTACAAAAGGTATGAATTAGTACACAAGTCAGTTGGCAAATATCCCACTGTCCTCTGAGTTTTTCTCCTTGAAATTAATCCAAGAAACCAACCTTCATTAGAATGAGTCTTATCCCTAACCTTAAAAATGTTAATATTTTTAACACTATTATTGGTAGTGGTGGTGGTGATAGCAACTGCTAGCTTTGCAAGTTACAAAATACTTTCTATTTGAAGTATTACTTAGAGTCACTGAGAAAAATGCAGAAGATAAAAGGAAACACCATAGGCAATTATCTCAAATATCGAAATCAAACCCAGTTCAACTGGAATTGAAAAGCATTTTCAACTCTACCACTAGGTCAGAAACACTATTGCTATCAAAAAAAGCATAGGACCCTAGCAAAGGAAAATCACAAATTTCCCCTTAAATTAGACCTGATTCAATTTGTACATGTTAAGACCACAGTTTCAGCAAGAATCTAATGTAAATCTTCGATACCCCAACCCATTTTCCAAATGCTTTACCCAGTTAAATCATCAATAAATATTCTTCTAAAAGGCAGAATAGTTAATGATAAGAAAACTGCCCTAGAAAGACAAACTGACAGCACTCACCATTCAAGTACCTTTAAAGATTTAACTAATACTTACTGTGCACCAATCAACTACCAAGCACTAGGTTAGACACATCCACATAAATCATCTCATTAACCTTATGTGCCTAAATCCCAATCTTAATTGGAACCAACTAGTTCTAACACCAGCCACCTTGATCCCACCTAATTAATCCCTAGGACTCAACTGCAACTCAGCTTCTCACTCTCACAGACATTTTTTTAGTGCTTCCTAATAGGTAATGCTTACTACAAAACCTGTGTGCCTATTGTTAAGCTCCCAACTCCAGAACAAACACTGTTCATCCAAGATATAGCACATAGTGATAATGACCATAATCTAAAACGAGTACTCTCTTGGATCATAATAGCTAAAGAATAAACCTAGAATACTAAAAAAAACTCAATTTCAGCTGGGCAGAAGACATTGGATTTTATTTTATTTTTTAAAAAATTTATTTGATTTATTTGAGACAGAGAGAGAACATGACACAGGGGGAAGGGCAGAGGGAGAGGAGGATCCCAAGCAGACTGTGTGCTGAGCAGAGAACCCCACAGGGCTTACTCCCAGGACCCTGAGATCATGACCTGAGCCAAAGGCAGACACTTAACTGATGAACCACCAAGGCATCCAACATGGGATTTCAATAGTCTTCCCAACCTCAAGACTATTTTTTTAGTCCTCTGAATACAGAAAGCCTTCTCTATTTGAATGAACTGCAGGAGGCCAAGTTCAGTCCAAGAGTCCTCACTCACATATTCATCAGAAAACTGGGAAAAAAAGAAAAAAAAAATACTCCAACTGGTATGACCACATTACAACATTAGCAACACATTACTCACCATGCTACAAGAAAGCACTTGCAAGTGGGCAAGGAACATTCTGGAAGCCAAGGAAACAAAAACTCTCCCAGTCCTCAAAACACAAACACATCCACATGCCAAAGCAGGTCACACTGTCCAGTTTATACCCAAGTATGAGTGAGTGGAGAGGGGGTGGGAGAGAAGAAGGAAGAGAGGAAAAGCATTATTGGGCAGGTGTGCTTATCAGCACCAAGATAGATTTCTTTCTTGGATTCATGGAGAACCTTTTTAAACAAAAAAATACTAGGCACCATACCTATCTATAATTTGATTTATTTAAATAATCACAGAGAACATGCAATATATATAAATGGCAGCATGTTATAGTGGTTGCATACATTCCCTTTGGAATCCACCAGATCTCTATGTAAATCCTACATCTGTCACTCTTTTTTTTTTTTATCTGTCACTTTCTTGCTGTGTGACCTCAAGCAAATTATTTAACTTCTCTGTGCCTTAGTAGGGAATTCATCTGATAATCACTGTGGTATCCTCAGCACCTTCAACAATACCTATATATCTTGGCTGAATTGATAAATATGTTATTAACACAGTAATAAATATGAGATGAATTAATCTGTAAATAGGTATAAAAACATCTATCTTATTGAACTGTTATGAGTATTAGGTGAGATGATATATCAAGTACTTACTATATATAACTCATGGTAGGGTCTCACTATTAAATAGTAAAGTTTTCTTCCCTTTACTTCCTAGCTGGGTCAGAAGTCATAACAGAAGAGACATGGCAAAGATTAAAATGGGGTAAGCATTGTAGAAGCCAAGCGTTGCAAAGCATTACTACTAGGGTCCTAGTCATATTATCCAGGAATATTTCATCTTCGCATATGAAGTTAAATAAAAGACGCTTGTAGTAGGTACATAATAAATGTTAGTTGATCCAGATAATGCTATTGTGAGTCTTCAGGTATCTGTTACCAGTCAGATAAAAAGCCTGGCAGAATAGGAAAAGGGAGAGAAAAGGAAAGGGAGGGAAAACAGAAGGCAAAAGAAGTGAGACTGAGTCATAGCTTAAATATACCAGACTATATATTTAAAAACCAAATCTAAAGGATTTTTTAGAAGGCTATTTAATCTTCTAAAAACTTCCCATTAGCGTAAACACTCTATTGATTCACATTATTTACTGACCATTTTAGGTAGTAAGATCTATGTAAGTAAATTGTTCTTAACTGCTGACTGGGTGGTAAGCTTGAAAGATTTAGGCCCAAAACTCTCCTCCCTTTACCCCAAAGAGACTGATGGAGTCTTTGAGGCTACCTCACCTGCAGCCTGTAACCACAGCAACCTATCTACCTGCAGATGAAAAGATATTTCACCTTCAAAATCAGGGGTGGGAGAGTATATAGAATTACATCTAAAATCTGAAGGGATCTTTTTCCTTGACTGAAGAATTGAATGTCAGAAGAAGATAGCTCTAAAGAACGCCAGTCTCTTGTTGCATTATGAGCTGGACAGTATACACATGTAGTGTCTGAAAATAAGGAGAACCTATGAGAACTGAAACAGCTTGTGGGAAACCTCATCATAATGTGGTCTGCAACTTCCTATTTCACTTACCAGGCATCTCCTCTGTGTATTTAACCACTTGACCCACCTCCTCTTAAGCAACAGGATATAATAGAGCACTGCCAATAGTCAAAAGAATGGGCTCCACATCAAGTTCTATTAACTTAGGAAGTGTGCAAACTTAAACTAGTCACTTAAATTATATATTCAGTACTGAGAATGTTGGGCTAGACTCAGTGCTCCTCAAAGGCCTCCACCAAGGTATCACTTTGGAGAGTCTATGTATCAGAAACCAGCCAAACCAAGCTCCTCTACTGCTATAACCCAGATTGAGAACATGTGCATTGTTACTGTCTACCCTTCCTATAAGAGCAGTTATTAAATTCTATTTAATTTTCTTCAAATCACTGGAATCTCTTCTCTCTCCCATTACCATCTCCCCTGTAGAAACTCCCTCCCCCTGGACTATTATAACAGCCTCTCTACCTGGTCTCTCTTCTTCCACTTCACACTGGAGAGCTGAAATCCATTTTCCTAAAATACTCATTTACACATAAAATCCTTTGCTTGGGGATTTTTCACTGTAAGTATAAACCAAATTCCTCTGCCTGAGATTTAAGGCCCTCTCTGATTTACTTAACTCTACAATTTTATTAATCTAATTGTTTGCTGGGGTGCCTGAATGGCTCAGCGGTTGAGCGTCTGCCTTTGGCTCAGGGCATGATCCCAGAGACCCAGGATTGAATCCCACATGGGGCCTCCTGCATGGAGCCTGCTTCTCCCTCTGCTTATGTCTCTGCCTCTCTCAGTGTGTCTTTAATAAATAAATAAAATCTTTTTTTTTTTTTAATCTCATTGCTTGTCTACTTGCTCTACCCTCAAAACAAGGTTGGTTTAGTTCACTGTGCTCATGCCTTGAATGCCTTCTGAAGTCTTTCTTCTCCTAAGGTCTAGATTAGCCTAACTATAAAATTTTCCCCTACTCCCTCTAACTTCTATATAATTCCAGAGGGCACCTGGCTGGCTCAGTTGGTAGACCATGCAACTCTTGATCTCAGGGTTGTGAGTAAAAGCTCCACGTAGGGCATAGAGTTTAGCTTAAAAAAAAAAAAAAAAGAAAAGAAAACATTCTATGTAATTCTGTACAACTGTACTCCTCACTTGACACTTAGTACCCATGACTTCATATTATTTCTTTTTTATGCAAATAATTCAATCTTCACAACTAATGAATAAGGTCTTCATGACTCTCTTTGTTTCCTGAAGCCTAACTTTTCAGAGAACAAATATTTAATAATATGCTTACTGTTAACAATAACTACTACCTTGGACAAGTCTAACTTTCTAGGCCTCATTTTCCTGACCTAGAAAATGATGACAGTATGTAAACTTCCTTTCAGCTCTAAAATGCTGTATGATGGTATACATACTACACGGTAGTTTGTTTCTCACATTTTTTTCCTATATAGGTATTTATATATATGTAACTATATCCCATTTAACACAGAATGTAAATTCCCAAGGGCAAATTCTCCTATTACTTGTCTAGTTTATTTGCTGGGTAACACTTCCTTGGCATCTCCTTAGAGCATGTTGTCCAAATTCTGGTACACAGCAGGTATTCGGTAGAAAGGAATTTATGGTCTCAAGCTGGCAGCAAACATCAAGAGAAATTTGTGTAGATGATTTTTTTATCTTAATTTCCATAATGAACTAGCATATTACAAAAAACTTCAAAGATGATATGAGAGAGAAGGAATTTAAGGTTTGTTAAAATGAGAGGTCACCTTGTGCCAAATAGCTAGGAATTTATTTTAGGCACAAAGAAACCAGGATGCAGCAAATATTAAGTCTAACTTTCTATTCTCAGAATTCTGAGGAGTATGGGAAGTCTTTATCCCTTGTCATCAAACACAAACTAAGTATTCTTCATGTCAGATAATTTTGTCCTTAGTACTGACAGAAAATTTCAGAAAATGAATAGTCTAACACTTGGCCAGATAAGCTCTTAGTTCAAAGAAGACAAAAGCAAATACAAAGGAATTTATAAGAGCAGGTGAATTTTTAAAATAAGTAAGAACTTGCTGTCTAAAATATTTTTGTTAGCAATATATTTTCTGTCTTTCTCAGTTCTTCATATGAGACTACCTTCACGTAAAGACCAAGACTTCCTAATACTAAAGGCTCAGAGTTTTCTTTTCCTTCAATGTCAGTTATTAATGATTCAAAAGACAATAGTAGAGCAACTCGTTTAAAATGACCCTGACTTTTCAAAGAACTATTTTAGAGCACAAAACTGATACTTTCAAAGCTGAATTCTATACATGATATCTTCCAAGCAGGTATGTGGCCTGGATACAAGTCTGATACAGTTAAGGTACAAGGAAGGGTTATAAAGACTTCTTTTTTTTTTTTTTTTAAGATTTTATTTATTTATTCATGAGACACACACACACACACAGAGAGAGAGAGAGAGAGAGAGAGAGAGAGAGAGAGATACAGGCAGAGGAAGAAGCAGGCGCCATGCAGGAAGACTCGATCCCGGGACCCCAGGATCACACCCTGAGCCAAAGACAGATGCTCAACCGCTGAGCCACCCAGGCGTCCCTTATTTCTCTTTTCTTTTTTCAAAAATTTTATTTATTTATTCATAAGAGACACAGAGAGAGATGCAGAGAAATAGACAGAGGAAGAAGCAGGCTACCTGCAGGGTGGCTGATGCAGGATTTGATCCTACCACCCTGAGATCTTGACCTGAGCCAAAGAGAAAGACTTCTAAGCCAGGTTTTGAAGGATGAGAGGAAACAAAGCATATTTAAATGTTTATACCTATCCTCATTTTTCCATTCCTAGTCCTCAATCCCATTCCATAATATCTGCTAACTCCCACTATCTCTTTGTTTTTTAGCCCCCACCCCATCCCTGCCCTGGGCTCTCTTAAACGAAGAACTGTTTGGAGCACTACAAAGTAAGAGTCTGGTGCCAGGAGCTAGGGCTCATAAACTTCCTTTCCTGTTAAGTCTCCAAATAAAATCAAGGGCCACAGGTAATTTTCTCTTCCATGGTTTTCCCCACCACCAGATCTCCCTTATCAAGACTGAAGAGGAGACATTGGGATGGCAGGAAGTGCAGGGTGAGGGGACATTTACTCAAAGAAAGCGTATGCTCCTTAAAGGCAATTCAATCAATTGTATGTAGCTACTGCAGCAAAAGTCTTAAATACAGGTTTATTTCCCCCAGTGTATTCTGGCCTACAATCCTTACCTTCCCCGTACAACCTTACCCATTACATACTTAATATGTGCTGAAAAATACAAACATTTTACTAAAAACTTGAGCTTAAGATAACAAAAGAAAACTGGTTGCAAATTAAAGTTCAGAAATGTGTTTTAGAATTATAAATGGATTTAGGATTATCCACTTCAAAAAGGTCAATGATAATGTTCTGCAGAATGCCAAGAGAAAATCAAAACTGGACTATAAGATTTAACCATACAAAACTGCCAATATTTGACTGCTTTTACCTACAAAATTGCAATTTAATATAGTTTCATTTAATATTTAATTTCCACTTGGCAGGGAATGGAAAAGCTTCCGTGAGGCTGAAATGATGTTATATTGGGACCGCACCTCCCAGAATTAAAAAAGCTTCAAAACATTCTACTGAGATACAATCTGGTTTCAATAAAAAAGGCAAGTATTAAAAGTATACGTACATACATACAGATGTATGTAAAAATGTGTATATTAGGCCCTCTTCTTTAGGGCCCTAAGAATTCCTGGTTCTCAGCAGTGTTTATTAAGTGAACAGAGAGGCTGCTTTTTCTCAACACCAGTATCCCATCTCGAGTGAGGGTGTCAAGACCTTGATGACAACAGCAGAATTTGATAGCCACAGGAGCACACTGCCTCACAAATGCCATCAGGATCTATTCCCAGGAATATCCTCATTGGATGATATCACCAATCAATTCCCATTTCATTTCTCAGGGAATGTTTGCTCATCTGCAGGAAGTTAGTCTTGATTGCTCCTGCTATTTATGAGCATTTTATTTAACTTTCAGTGCTGAATGTTTCTTTACAAGCTCTATTTTCATGGGGGCCACTATCATTCTCATAATTAACAGTTCATCAACACAAAGGATTGTCTTTATTTTTTTAGTTCATTAATTAACCATTTAGTCACTAATAGTTACTAAATGCCTACCATGTATAAGTTACTGTGGCAAGCCCCAGGAGAGACAGAAGATAAAACAAACTTCTCTGCTGTCAGGGAGCTCATAGTGTAGTAGAAATGGCATGCTAAGGGCACAAATAAACAAAAACACAAAAATATACAACTACTACCAAACAAGTATGAATAAAATGAGAGGAGAATTCAGAAGTGGGAAAGATCATACCCTGTTGGAGAAAAGAAAAGTCAGGAAAGTTTTCATGGAAGATATAGTTTAAACTGGGACTTTGATGGGTAGGATATTTTTCAACAGGACAAATGAAAAGGGCATTGGAGGAAAGAGGCTAAAAGATTAGATGATTACGTGAATTAGATCTACATGAAGACACATCTGAAAAACAATATTGAGGGGAAAAATTGCAAAAGGATACATACAGTACAATTCCATTTATGTAAGATTTCAAATCTACATGTTGTTTATGTATATTATATGTACCTAAAATACATAAAAAATAAAAGTATAAAACATGAAATTGAATAATAGGTAGCAAATCAGGCCAGTAGTCATTTCCCAATAAAGAGGAAAGAGGAAAGGATGCAGAGTAGGACTCAGCTATATCTAACATTATATCTTAAACAGAATAAGAGATCTAAAATAAATATGACAAAATGTTAATATCCATAAAGTGTGGGTTATGGGCAAAAAAAATGTTTTGGGGTTTTTTTCCCCCTGGACTTTTCTAAATATTCAAAATATCTCATTATTCAAAATTTGGAAATTAAGAAAGGGCCAGGTGACTGGAAAAACAGTGGAGTCACTAACCCAAAAATAATGATCAGGATTAAGACGCTTTCCCTAAACTTTCAGGGAACACTTGATTAGTCTGGCTCTCAACTGAACAGGATCCTTCATCCCTCAGAGTGTGCACAAAAGGCAGTCAGAACAGGGTGGGGGGAAGGCTAACAGATACAGACAAGAAGGAAGTTTTTATTGCCATCCTAAATCAGATATCCAAGGAGAGTGACAACCATGCTCCCACACAACATAAATGCCAGTATAACCAAGTCTTCTCCCCCTGCCCCAAAAAAATAAGCCAAGGAAACTTCTAGTTACATAGGAATTCAGATAAAGACTCACTGTGAGTAGTTATTCTGTGCCTCCTCTCTCCCTTCCTCCCCCTACAAATACTCACAAAAACAAAATGTACCCTTGCCCACTTGAGAAAGAATTAAGAATTGGCAATTCTGTTTAAGTGGACAGTTTCCAAACCAAGGCCCATCTCTGGAGATGTGGACAGAGCCCAGAGAGGAGGGTAAAGAAATCACAACTCAGTTAGGTTTGGGGGAAGACTTATCAATGGAAGGTACCCATACTTCCACATCCCCTGTGGCCCAACCTTTCCCAGGGGAATCTAAGAACCTCTAAGATATCCTTCTATCCTGTTCTGTTCTTCTCTAACAAAATGACTGAAACACAAAACCCAAACCCTCATTTAGCACTTTAAACCCAAACATTTCCCTTCACAAAAACCCAGTGAAGGGGCACCTGGCTGGCTCAGTCAGTAGAACATGCAACTCTTGATCTGAGTGTCATGAGTTCAAGTCCCACGTTGGGCCTACACCTTACTTTAATATATATATATATATATATATATATATATATATATATATATATATATATTAATATATATATATATATATATATATTAATATATATATATATATGTATATATATCCCCAAAATTTAAAAACACAGGAAAGGAAGATTTAGAACACAAGTATAATGACAAATATTGGTTTTTTAGATAAATATCCTTTTTGTGGGTAACCAATTTATCCAAGCCTATTTCCTCTACCAAAGTTTCACTGGCACAATCTAAAATTAAGTTTAAAAGAAAACAACTTGAAGGGAATTTAGCAAGAGAGATAATTACACCTGCACACTCAATAAATACCCTGACATTCTTCTACATCTGAATCATTACAGATGAATAATCCTAACATCCTATTCACTCCACTCCAGGGCACCCAACTGCCCCAGGTCAAAAGTCCCTATTCCCCCAAAGTACTCTCAGAGCAGATCTTCTTCAGTCAGACCTGGGAAAAAGCCACTGTTCACTCTGGACTGGTAAAAATGACAATGGAATGGAATGTCTTCTAGCACAGTGCACTGTGGCAGGATGTAACAAACACCGGAATAGGACGTCAGGGAATCAGAGAGGTGAAATGACATTTATTAATCACCAACCACATTATAGCCACTGGAGATTGAATTCCAGACCAAGCTATTACAAAACTACTTCTAAGATCCTGAGTAAATCTCAGGTATGCCCTCTGAAAATAAACAAGGTAAACTAAGAAACAGTCCCTGTAGTCTCTGATTCCATGAGTTTACAAACATGATCACTCAGTAATCAACGTGTTACTGTTAAGCATAATAAACACACTTTAAAAGCCTTTTGCTTTTGTTCCTCTCCAACACACCCTCTACACCACTGACAAAACAATCTTTCTACAAGTTGAAACTTACTTTTTCATCCAGTGCTTTAAAACCCTGAAATGCTCATCATTTACTGCAGCACAAGCTAAAGCTGTCCATGATCAGCCTTACCTACTTCACCAGACTCATCCCTGCCCTCCAACCCTGTCCTTCAGCCACAATAATTACTTAAAAGTTACCTGAAGAAGTCTGGCTGTTTTGTTCCTTTAAGCTTTTGTTCATGCTGTTTTCTCAGCCTGGAGTGTACTTCTCCCTGCCTTCTATAGGCTACACCCTTAACTCATCTTTCAAGACTCATCTCAGATGTCATCTCCTCTGGGAGGCACTTTCCAACCTCTGCATGCCCAAGGCAGAAATGACCTTTAGACCGCTACTTATCCCCCTACATAACTTCTGTCACAACAACTACTACACACTTCATATATCTACATATTTATGCATCTGTCTCCTCCCCCTGGATCCATAACTCCTTGTAGGTTGAGAACTTGTCTGACTCATCTGTTTCCTCAGTGCCTACCTAAGACAGTGCTTACAAGGTAAGAGACGTTCAAGGGATGTTTGCTGGAGTTGGGAGGAAAGGAACAGAAAACAAGAAAGGACAAAGAAGTCAATTGAGATGGCCCAAAGAGTGTAGAATAATTGAGTTTATCACTACCATTATCTCTGGCCTTTTGCTCTTTCCCTAAACTCTAGTCTTCAGAGAGCTTATTCATTCTCTTGGCTACAGCTACCATATCCATGTTGATGAACAGCAAAACCACATTTCCAAATATATTAACCTCTGACTCTACTCTCCACCAGCTATGGGCTCATCTGTAACAACCGGTTCAGCTTTTACTTGGGCATTTCATTGCCACTTTGTATCTCAAACTGAACTCATCAAATTCCCCTACAAAATGAGGAAACCTTCCTAACTTCCCTATCTCAATGTCTCAGAAACCCAAGCTTAAAATGTCATAGTCATACTTGATGGATCACTCTCTCTCATCTGCTACATCCAATCCCCACTGACTTCAACTTTTTCTCCACAATCTTTTTCTCTCTTTCTCTCCTTATCCCACCTCCTTCAACTTGAGCTCAGGTCTCATCACCTTATCCTTCTTCCCTCCTCGACCACCTGTTTCCTACTGTAATCATATTACTGTCCTCCTCAAAAATTCGCAGTGGTTCACTATTTCCTATCATTTAAAATCTCAACTTAAAAGCCTGCCTTTTAAGACCCCTCTAAAACATAGCTCCTAACCAACCTAACCACCTCTTTCACTACTATTCACTGCTACTCAGCTCAGTCTTATCACTGCCCCAAGAAAACCCAAGCCTAGTCCAGGCTTTTGCTTGATCCCTCTCAGCTCCAAAATGAAATGATTTTGCTGTTATTTGGTTCATCTTCACCCCTTGTACCTGAGACAATTTTGTTTACTTTTTCAAGATCTGGGATAAGTTACAATTCCTCTGTGATATAGGAATTGAGTGCCCTTCTCCCCAAATACATACGGTCTGAGGTCTGTACTATACAAGCAATAATACGATTTCTCATTTTCTTCCTTTTATTTGTCTCGCATAATAGAGGCTCAATAGGTATTCACATCTTCCTATATTCCTTACTCCCAGCTAGACTATAAACTCTTCAAGGGCACAAAATAGTCATTTTTTTTAATCCTCTGCAGTACCTAGCATAAAACTAAACTCAAAGCAGGTCACTACGGACGCCTCAGTGGCTCAGCAGTTGAGCGTCTGTCTTGGGCTCAGGGTGTGATCCCGGGATCCAGGATCGAGTCCTACATTGGGCTCCTTTCAGGGAGCCTGCTTCTCCCTCTGCCTGGGTCTCTGCCTCTCTCTCTCTCTGTGTGTGTCTCTTATGAATGAATAAATAAATAAAATCTTTTTTAAAAAAAAGGTCATTAAAAATAAAAGTTTAGTAATTTTTCCTACCCAAAACTATGTCTTAGAGAAATAAAAAAAATGAGACATAATCCTAAAAACACAGCTGAAAATAATCCTGAACTAAACTGTATAAATTAAGATTCCTGACTTCCACCTCTGATTTCCACTCAAAAATACTACAATCTCCTGACTCAAGAAGTAAATAATAATCCTGTGCTCATGACATCATAAGCACATAGTTTGGTAATGACTGTGAGAAGGTGGGGGCGGGGAGGGTAGGCAGGGATGAAGGAAAGCAAGTCAACTCAAAGAACAAGGTTGGAAAAAAAAAAAAAAAAAGAACAAGGTTGGAAGAACAGGCATGTGATCTTTTGTTTGTTTATTAAATGTGGACATTGCTCCTCATTCCTTTAATTTTTTTTTTAATTGGCCAGATTTTCAAACAAGTTTACTTTAGGAGGAAAAACCTGATGGTTTTTTAGTGGAGTTACTATCTGGAAGAGCCTCTACAAAGCCAAGTCCTTTGAAAGGCCACCTTCATCTTCAACAATGCAACATGACACAATAGGATTCCTCCAGATACTATGATTGAAGACTCATTCTGGCTACAACATAGGCATCATCTATAAATCGCTCTTAGGCATAAGGCATACAGCCTAAGTGGCCACACTGGACCTGCACAGATTTTGAAAAGAAACTTCATTAATATATTCATATAGCCCAGTCTTAATTATTCATAAATGGATTATCCAATTTACAGGATTTCTGAGGCATAATCTTTAAACAAAGTTTGACTGTTCTTCTTCATCATCAGTATAACCTCCTCACCATCAGGTAATATAGGCTTAGAAATGCAAATTCATTTCGACATCAGTATGATCCTCAAAACATTAAAATGAATCTGGCTTTAAAAATAATGATTTTCTAACCAAGAAATTTCCATATTAAGTTCTGAATTACTTATACTACTGTTCACTATTATAGCAGAGATAACTGAAAGTTAAATGTACTTAAAACATGATACTTCCTTACCATAAACTATTGAGGATAATCCAACTAGCCCACAAGTGCATAGTACAATTTGAGACAGGTACAAGCAGAGCTCAGCATAGTTAGTAAGATGTATGACCACAAAACTTCTGCAAGGAATCCTATGTCTCCTAGATGATCCCTTTAGGCCAAGATGGTCCAGAAGAGAAACCAAAGAGTTACAATGTACCGGTGGCTGCCTGATTCCTTGTCCCTGAGTTCCTGGACCAGAAGGCTCAATACTTCTCATTAAATCTATTCTTTGTTCAAGAACCTACAATGACTCTATTGACCCTTCCATCAACACCCAACAGTCTGGCCTCTGAGTCCCCTCCACCCTCTTGCCTGCTCTACCCATGACTTGACCACCCACATTCTCTCCAGTCCCTCTCATTTATTCTCCCAACAAACACAACTTAGTCATTCATACCATCACTGCATGCTGCATTCTATACTTTCTGCCTGGAAGATCTTTTATTTTCTTCTACTCTTAACATAGAACAGCTATTCATTTACTTGAATGCTCACACATATTTCAGTTAAGGATAGACAAGTAAATTGTCTAAGATCACATAGTCAAGATTTGAACCAAGTCTGTCTAAATTCATTGGCCATGCTTCTTTATGACTCTAATCCACAGCCTCCAAGTCCATTGCAAATTTTGCCGATTCAGATATCTTCCCTAATTAATCTCACAGACTCTTTGTTACTTCCAAGTTTTCTAGCCTTTATATACTCTATTTATAGCACATTAAACTTGGTTTTGTTTATATGTTATGCTCTAAATATTAAAGCTTGTAATAGTGTGCCTTCCCATTTATATAAATCACCTTCCACAACCCTATCCCTGTCCCAGGGGCAAGGAAACCTGTCTTTATATCTTTTGTATCTTCCCAAAGCCTGTCACTGGAGCTTAGAGAGAGCTTTATCCACAAGAGTGCTCAATCATTATGTAGCCAGGATTTCTTACTTCACAAAACAAAATGCAAGGGTGCCTTGCATGGCTCAGTCCATTGACCATATGACTCTTGATTTCGGCTTGGGTCATGATCTCAAGGGTCTTGAGACTGAACCCCACATCAGGCTCTGTGTTCCCCGTAGAGTCTGCCTGAGATTCTCTCTCCCTCTCCCTCTGCCACTCCCACTCATGCTCATGTACACTCTATCAAATAAATAAATCTTTTCCTAAAAAAACCTTCCAACATATCAAAAAATCAACTGAGTTCTGGCATTCCTAAAACTGCCCTCCATCTATATTCCAGCTACACAGATTTTTTATATCTTTTTTTAAAAATATTTTATTTGTTTACTCATGAGAGACACAGAGAGAGAGAGAGAGAGAGAGAGAGAGAGAGAGAGAGAGAGGCAGAGACATAGGCAGAGGGAGAAGCAGGCTCCATGCAGGGAGTCTGACATAGGATTCGATCCTGAGTCTCCAGGATCACACCCTGGGCTGAAGGCGGCTCTAAACCACTGAGCCACCTGGGCTGCCCCAATTACACAGATTTTAATTACCTGAATTTATCAGGGGCTGTTGAGAAGATTTCACAGCTCCCAAATTTCTAATGGGAAGACACTGCTGAAGCCACACTTCAAAGCACGGTCTCAGGATTTTCCCTTGATGGGAGAATGTTTGGGGTAAAAGAGGAGGTGCTCTTTACAAAGAGCCTCACAAGGATCTGCCAGGATCCTTAGCATGCTTTTTTTTTTTTAAGAGAAGTAGTTTTTTTTGTTGTTGTTGTTTTTTTAAAGAGATCTTACTTATTTATTCATGATAGACATAAAGAGGCAGAGGGAGAAGCAGGCTCCATGCTAGGAGCCCGACATGGGACTCGATCCCAGGACTCCAGGATCACATCCTGGGCCAAAGGCAGGCGCTAAACCACTAAGCCACCCAGGGATCCCCGATCCTTAGCATGCTTAAGCATGCTTGGGAAGCTTGAAAACTTTAACAAGTGGCACTTAGTGCCCATAACAATCTGAAAATTTATTTTTAATACTGTTTTTAATCATAATTCACTGGGTTAGATATACTGAATCTCAAAACCCCAAACAATGCCTTCTGAAAAATGGCAATAGTGCTAGACTATTAGGCTGCCCTATGCTATTCCTACTTATTCAACTGCTTCAATCCCCATCCCCAGCCTACCCCACCAGCCACCAAATAATAAATGCAGGGGAGGTTGATATAAATAGAAATAAATATACTTTCTGAATGGAAGTTCTTTTCTCTTCATAAACTCCTAACAAAGACTAACTATTTAATTTGCTTGACTGCTCATACATATTTTATAAATAAGGATAGAGAAGTAAATTGTCCAAGGTCACATAATAAATGCCATAATCAAGATTTGAACCAAGTTCTATCTAACTCCACAGGTCATGCCTCTTTATGACTTTAATCCACAGCCTCCAATCCTATTTCAAATTGTACTGATTCAAAAATCTCCCCTAATTATCTCATTGATATAAATAGAATTTTCCAGACATCAATAATAATTGGCATAAACTGACTCACAAATTAAGACAATTATTGATAGTCGACAAACTCTGGGTGTGTGTGATTTTTAAAAATTTGATTTTTCCCTCCAAATTAAATCTTTTTTCAGTAGGGGTCCCCAAAAGTAGGAGATTAAGGAAATAAAGCTTCAGGAATATTTCCAAGTTGTTAGTGACCTAACTCCATCAAGTCCAACTAACAATTACCATTCATTACTATTCAGCCTGCCTTATACAAATCAGCAGACAGCCCTTTTTCTGGCAAAGGTTTACATTCTTCCCCCCACAAGGGAGTCTTTGGCATTAAATGAAAGGGATAGATTGAGTCAGGCAACAACAACAAAAAATTAGTAATAGTTTGGAAATTATCT
This sequence comes from Vulpes vulpes, assembly GCF_048418805.1. NCBI lineage: Eukaryota > Metazoa > Chordata > Mammalia > Carnivora > Canidae > Vulpes > Vulpes vulpes. The sequence continues at coordinate 52,575,283 of NC_132787.1, read as the reverse complement.
TCCTTCCATCTTTCCTTCCTGCTTGAATGCATAATGCCCAAAGTGGATATCTGTTCAATTCTAAATTATTCAGGTTAATGGATAATTATTGGCAGAAGGGTGCTGATACTCCAAAATGGAAAAAAAAATCAAAAAACAATCTATTTCAGTTTTGGAAGATCTTTTCAGCATATTTACCTTCTCAATTATTCCTAGCATGAGCTAATATTTGTACTCATTTGTGAGCACTAAGTACATAGTAACTGGCCACTTAACTCTGGGAGGTGCTCTGAGGCATGCGGGTAGCTAGTGAAGTTAGAACAAGACTGGTATTCACACTTCAGAGGAGCAACATCAAATTCATTTATTTTACAGTTCTGTTCAGCCCTCAAAATATCAACAGACTAGCACAGCAGGTTGGTTCCTAAACTTTAAAAGAACTGTTCAGAAAAACAATGAGGACAAAGAGTATAATTGTTTGCCTATAATGTATTCATTTACAAATTATGCACGGCAAACTTTTAATTATAAGCCTAATTCTCCCTAGTCACCCAGCATAAGTCCCTGCTATCCTCACTCCACCAGGAATGCTCTCTCGTTTACTAGAAAAGAAATTTTCCAAATGTTTTTTTTTTTAATGCAGGATTTGCTATCTTTTTGGACTAGCCTTGCCACTACCTCTTCTTGTCCTTTTCCATCTTATAGATTCTGAAAGACAAAGGGATGTAACCTCCTCAAAGACCTCCTAAATATACAGCATGACAAGCCAAGACTGAAAAATTACCAGCTTCTGGTTTTTCTAAAAAACATTTTACATATGAGTAAAAAAAAAAAAAAAAAAAAAACCTCAAAGTCCGGCTAATCCCTGCTTTTGCATTTATGAAAAGGAAACCCCCCTGAAGAGCATGGGGGAGACTTTCTTCCATATAATCTCACCAATCCACTTCTTTCAACTTAATTTCTCAGTATCGTGCCCAGAGGAACCACCTAGGTTAGACAGACTACCTAGACAGGGAGGGAGAGAGACAGAGACAGAGACGGAGAGAGACTCAGGGAGACTCAAAGCTCTGGTCCTTGTGAGCCGACAAGCTAAAAATATGCCGGCCCAGTAAACAAATCCCATTCCATCCCAACCGGAGCCACACCGTTAACCTAGTAATTATGAGAAGAGGAGTGAGATCACGCAGCCCCCAGCTTACTCATCATCAGCTTCTAAAGTTTCCATCGGCTCATGGCAACTTTTTTTTCTCAAGTTCACAAGTCGGCCCTAGAATTTATCAATCAGTCTCCCTCTCTCTCTCACCCACACACGCGCACACCTTCTTCGCTCCCTTCCTCCATTACTGGACGCACCTCAGTTTGTCTATCTATAGGGGAAAACAAGCTTGTTTTCTCTTCGTTGTACTTTTCTAGAGACTTCACACTGAACTTTATCCTACTATGGGGGCAGGATAGGGGGCAGTCCGCACGCTCAACCCCCTTCAAATTCCACCATCCCTCCCGGAAAGTCTAGCTAACGAGGGAGGACCGTCCAGACCGCCCGGCACCGCTTGGTGAGGGAGGCCGGGCGCGGGGAGGGGGCCGGGGACGCGGGGCGCAGGTTGAAGGGAGGAGTAACGGGGGAAGGCTGGGACGAAGCAGGCACAGCCGGGGCGCGGAGAGGTGCCGGGAGGCGGTGGCGCCGGGTGGAATATCATCGGAAAAGAGACGGGGGACAGTGGAGATCAGGGGGTCAGGGTCTGGGAGTCCGAAGACGCGGGAGGGGCGGGACGGACGGGGGAGGGTGACAGGGCAGGGGGCTCCGTTACCCTCGCGGCTCCCGGGGCAAGGCCCTAGGCCGGGGCGGAGCGCGGGGCCCGGCCGCCTCTCCTCATTCCTCTGCTGTGACCCCGGGGTCCGGCTGGCCCCTCCCCTGACGACGATGGAGGCGGAGGCGGTGGCGGAGGCTGCGACCGCGGCTGCTGCTCCGCACGGGATCAGAAGCTGGAGCCAGAAGGCACTGATCGGGACTGGCCTCCCCCAGTGGCTTTTTGCCTGCTCCACACCCCGTCTCCACTCCGACTCCGGCGGCTGGTTAGGGATCGGTGGCTTTCGGCCGTCCGGCCGGAAACTAGCGCCAGTTTCCGGCCGGAGCGGGTTGGTGGTGACACCCCAGCGGCCCCCAGGCCTCCGCCCGCCCGGCCCCGCCCCGCCCCGCCCCGCCCCGCCCCGTAGCAGCCCCGCCTGCCGCGCCGCTCTCAGGGCTGCGGCCAGTTTGGCGCCTGCCCTGCGTGTGACCCCGTGTTTTCCTGGCCTGTGTTCTTAAGGCCTCTGATCTGGAGAGTTCTTGAACCGGAGCTGGGAGGGGAGGGAACGAGTAGGCTCTTGAGACTTTGATGTAGAGTCAGTTGGCTCCAGCCCTTTGGGAAGAAGCGGAAAGAGGCAGGTAGTTCTGGAAAGGTGAGAGGGGTGAAAATACTTTGGAAGGAGAAGACCGAAATTCTAGTGACTCCTCACAGTCATTCTGGACTGACCAGAGGAGCATTAACAATGCTGCTACCAGACCAGTCTCCACCCAGGTCTGCAGTCTTCTTCCGTCACTCGTGAAGTGAACATACTTCTCTAAAAACACTTAATACTTGCACAGTGATAACATGTCTGCCTTAGCGCAGTCGGAAAAAGTTAAGTGTCGCTGTTTTTATTAATTCCTCTTAAGAGCTTTACAGCATAATTCAATTCAAACTCATTAAGTCCCTACTATGTGCAAGGTACCATGCTCCTTGATATTAGGAACACAAAAATGAATAAGACATAATCCCAGGCATCAAAGATCTTTACACCTTAGTAAAATACAGGAAACTATTATATAAAACAACTCACATGTGTGCTATGTGAGTTACAATGGGCTATGACTATGAGAACATAAGCTTTAGCATATAGCAGACCTTCCATATTTATTAAATAAATAAAAGGAAGAGTGTGGACTATTTCTAGTAAAGATCCATTTAATCTACTCTTTATGACAAACACAAAATGAGACCAGCCCTTCCTATAATCTGACCAAAGAAATCCTAAATTTCTATTCAGATTCCTAACGTTGTGGCACCTGATCTGCATATTCAAAATGTTTATTGTTTAAATTGTGTCCACTAGGCCTCTTTAAAAACAAATACTGTATCACAGCTTTTCCCCTCAGTACTTCCTGAAGTCCTCAGTTTCTAAGTGGGAAGGGTGGAGCATAGACATTTTGGAATTATCCAGCTCCGTGACTAGAAGTGGACACCTGAAACAGGAAGCTGCCTAGACAGGCAGCTCTATCTCCTAGGGACACCCAAGGTTTAGTGTTGATTTAGGGCTGGGCCTAAGGCCATACCAAGGCCAAGCAGGTCAGAGTGCCTTGCAGGAGGCACACCCAGGACCAACAGTACAAATTGGCAAGCAGAGCCATTTGGCCTGGACTTCAAGCATGTGAGGACTACAAATTTTGGCTACTGTTCAGTGGCAAATTTGAGGAGGAGAGTAGAGTGAGACTTGGTCATCTAATTAGATTCTAACTGAACTCCATTGATTACAATCACCCCTTGCTAGCTAAATCTGAGGTAGGAGGACAGATCCACAGATCAGGAGCCTCAAAAATCTAAAGTTGACTTGTTTCACCAAAGCCCTCCCAGGAAGAAATTATGCTAATTTGTTGACCCTGTCTTTCTAGCCTTTTTTTTTTTTAATGCCTTTCTAGTCTTAACTCCACTGCTACCACCTTATTAGAACCAGGTACAGAGTTCAGAGGCACTCTCCACTCCCATTGTAAGACAGACTTTTACTTTTGGCAGTGACCACAAAGTTTCCAAATTTGAAAGCTGGGCCAAACTCAATTAAGTAACCACAAATTTACAGGCTTGCCTGGAAATTTAGGGGCCAGGAAGTGATGGGGTTGCAGTTGCTTTGTGGCTGTTTCTTGCTCTGACCATCCATCACTCATTGTTGTTTGTGCAATTGCTCAATGGGCTGCTTGTTTTGGGTCAGCCCAGGCTATGTGGGTAGCAGTGTGGTCAGCCAGGCTGGGAGCCAAGCCACCTGGGTTCTGGTCCCAGCTCAGCCAGCCCCTAAGCCATTAAGTGACTCCCTTCCTATTCCTATGTGTCAGTTTCTCTGCCTAGAAACTGGGAACCTCTTCTGTAGTGATCTGCAGCCATTTGGGCTGTCACTATGCTGAATGTGCAGAAACAGCTGTCTGATGTTGTCAGCTGCCAGAACGCAGCTGATTATTTTCTGCTGCCAGGTAAAAGAATAGTTTTTAAAAAAAAAAAGTTAAAGCAGAGAAAATTCTACCAGTATACCAGCCACACATCCTCATCTGCATGCAGTACTAAGTTCTCTTCCATCCTAAGGACCTGATTTTATTTACTTATCCTAGCAATTCTAAGGGCTGCTCCAAGGAGTTCCCTGAGCTTTCACTTCACTTTAAGGAAGAGCAGAAAAAAACAGAGCTTTGCATTTCACCAGAAAAACTACAAGGAGAGACTATTTCACCAGAAAAACTACAAGGAGAGACTAAAAAAAAAAGAGTTTTTTAATATATAAATTTATTTTTTATTGGTGTTCAATTTGCCAACATATAGAATAACACCCAGTGCTCATCCCATCAAGTGCGCCCCTCAGTGCCCGTCACTGTCACCCCCACCCTCCACCCACCTCCCCTTCCACCACCCCTAGTTCGTTTCCCAGAGTTAGGAGTCAAGGAGAGACTATTTCAACATTGCGGCTAATGGACAGAGTGGGGAGGAAATGTTCAGAGAAAGCTATTTTGCAGCTAACCAGGAAAAAAAAAAAAAAACAGCAATTGTTTGCATTTATATGTTTTTGTGGTGGAACAGAAAACCAAAGTAACTTCCTTTCCACTACCACCACTGTAATTTAAACCAGTGGTTCTGTGGAATTTCAAAACAATGTACTATATGTGCCTAGGAACCTCAGACTGACAGAATTTTTGGGACTGAAGACCAGGAATCTAAATATTTTTTAAATATCCACCGTTCTTTTTTTTTTTTTTTAGGTGTGATTGTCATACCGTATTTGTCTTTGCCTGATTTATTTCACTTAGCATAATGCCCTCAAAGTCTATCTATGTTGTCACAAATAGCAAGATTCCATCTCTTTATGGCTGAGTAATGTTCCAAATAAACATTATATATAAAACATGTTTGTGTGTGTGAAATAAAGCAAAAAAGCCTCCTTTGTCATACATTAATTGACCATAAATGTGTGGGCATTTTTTTGGGTTCTCTATTCGTTCTATTGATCTATGTGTCTGTTTTTATGCCAATATCTTACTGTTTTGATTACAATAGTTTTGTAATATAGTTTGAAATCAGGGCACATGATACCTCTAGTGTTGTTCTTCTTTCTCTCAAGATTGCTTTAGCTCTTCAGGGTCCTTTGTGGTTCCATACAAATTTTAAGATGGTTTGTTCTATTTCTGTGAAAAGTGCCATCAGAATTTTGATACAGATTGCATTGAATCTATAGATTGCTTTGGGTAGTATAGACATTTTAACAATATTAATTCTTCTACTCCATGAGGACAGAGCATCTTTCTGTGTTTTCTTCAACTTCTTTCATCAATGTCTTATAGTTTTCAGTGTATAGGTTTTTCACCTCCTTGACTAAATTTATTCCTGGTGTTTTATTTTTTTCGATGCAATTGTTTTCTTAATTTCTCTTTCTGATAGTTCATAGTTAGTGTATTGAAATGCAACAGATTTTTGTAATATTGATTTTGTATCTTACAACTTTACTGAATTCCTTTATTTGTTCTAACATACATGGTTCTTATAACATTGAACACATTTCTACCCTATTACCCAGCAATTCCACTCCTGGGTATTTACTCAATGGAAATGAAAACATGTATCCACAAAAAGCTTATGCATGAATATTCAAAACCTCTCTATTCATTATTGACCCAAAATGAAAAATCCCAAATGTCTGCCAACAGAAAAATAGACAAATTAATCAAACAATGGGACACAAATTTTAAAATGAACTCTATTTAAATACAACAACATGGATAAATCTCAAAATTATTCATTGAACAAAAGAAGCCATTTATATGAAATTTGAGACCAGGCAAAAGTAATCCTGATAAAATAAATTAAACCATGGTTGCCTAAGGCGGGCGGTGGGAGGGAAGTAGGTATTGAATTGAAAGAGGGAATGGAGAAATTTGCTAGGGTGATGGAAATGTTCCATACCTTGATGGAGTAGCTGTCACACATGTACCTCAAATTGTATGCTTAAGATCTGTGCATTTCACTATGTAAATTTACCTCAATTTTAAAAAGAGAAAACAAATATCCTGGGTTCCTTTGTAATACTTAACCAAGTAATAAATTTACATTTACTTGTGGATTATTTTTTTGATATTTGCTTTATCCATTAGGTTGTGAAGCTCTGTAAGATAAGTTCACCATTTTATCTATAATACCTGGCACAGTGCTTGACCTGTGGTAGCCATTCATTAATATTGAATGAATGAATGAATGAATGAATAGTTGAGAACCACTGTTTTGGTAGCACGTATCAGACTTTTTAAATAGATTCACCTCCAGGGGTGCTGGGGTGACTCGGCTGAGCATCCAACTCTTGATTTCAGCTCAGGTCTTGATCTTCAAGCTCCACATTGGATTCCATGCTAGGTACAGAGCCTATTTTTTAAAAAAATAGAGTCACATTCAGACTTATGATAGTGTAACTGGACCTCTGTATTCATAGGTCCTCCATCTGTTTGTGCCCCACTGAGAGATTATCACGGCAGCATCATGCCATTTACTTAACAAATGTCCATCCCCCTTTTTCCTCCTTGCTTATAGAACCCTGATTAGGTTCAAGTAGCCACCCTTTTGAACGTAACTATGGGCTTCAGAGGAGATTGGCTCTGTTGGAGGGGTAAAGATTGAATGGGAAGGAGATGCGTGAAACACCGACATATCTAAGCCAATCATGAGGTTACATTCCCCTTGTCAGTGCTTGGTCTAGGCATGTGATAAAGTTCTGGCCATGTGAGATTCAAGGAAATGTACTTGACTTCCTTGCTCTTACAAAAAGACACAGAGAAATAAGAAAGGACTCTTCGGAACTGCTATCTATGCTGGTTATGGGGCAAGATGACATACTAAGTAAGGATGGCCAAGCAAAAAGATGAAAAACATAGGTCTTGGGTGAACTGCTGAATTAACTAACCCTGAGGGTCCTCCTTGGAATTCTTATTATACAGAATAATATATCAATTCTTATTATACAGAGATAATACATCTTCCTCATTGTTTAAGCCATTTTGAATTTGGTTTTTCTATTATCTGTAACCAAAAACATCTCACCAAATAAAAACCCATCAACAGCTCTTCAATATCTATAGGATAAAGTTAAAATTCTTTAGCCTGCCCTGTAAGATCCTATACAATCTGACCCCAGTCTAGTCCTAACTCCAGAATATGGCTTGCCAATTTCCATCTCTACATTTGTGTTCTACATCCTTTACCACCAGTGATGTGCTGGTAAATACTAACAACCAGCTTTTTTAGGAGGAAAAAATCCCAAGCTTTAGCATTTACCAATTTCTGTGGTGTAAATATGCCTATCCCTGACAATTTCATGCTACTAATGTGATGTCATGGAACATGAAGTTGGAAAAGAGATGTGCAATCAGCATTAGTAAGCCAGGAAGCACACACCACCATGTTACCACCCAGCTTTCTCGCCTCTGTCCATAAATTTTCTTCCTAGAGTTCAAAGCCCAACCTGTATCATCTCTCCTTAAAGACTTCATATAAAATCCCAAACTATGACTGCCTTTACCAATTGGAATCTGACAGTTGCCTTGAATTATTAGTTTTCACAAGTATTTCCTAATAAGTGAACTATTTAATCAATTAATGAAAAAACCTAGGAATAATAAAACTCTTACTTAATAAATTTTTTAAAAACTCTTCTTTTGCTAGAAAGAAGAGTTCAGTGACACCAGTTTTGTTCCTGCACCTTCTAAAGGGTGACACCAGTTTTGTTCCTGCACCTTCTAAAGGGTTCCTAGCATTAGGGGAACTCTGGTAGAAAGTCCCTGCCGCCAGGCCCTATGAGCACTAAAGATCATGGGAGGTACTTTGTTGTAAATAGGACTTATCAGCTCTCAATTATTGCAAGTGCTGTTTCCCTGGAGAGCTGTGTTAGGACATTATCTAAAGGGCTCTTGGCAAGATTTGTCCTGCTCCTATTCTAGTTCTGACAAATCCCCTGAGGATGTAAGAATGGGCTTCTTTGGCCATCAGAGGCCTAGCAACAGGTTGGTAAGGAAGAGAAGCCAGTTCCTGAGGCGTTGAAGACAGTAAGTGCAACCTTACCTGATTGGAATGCCAGCCAGGTGGGTCAGCTTCATCTCTTCCTCACAGGGAACACACCTTTTTGGCTTTGGAGGAAAAACAAATAATTAGACTGCCAAAACATTGGCTGAGGCAATGAGGAGAGGCTGGGCAATGGAGTGACTAAGTCACTGTGTCTCCTGACTAGGTCAGCGCTGGGAACCAGGCCAAATTCAGCCTACTGGAAACTGACAGAACATTCAGGGGATAGAAGATGTGAAACTGCACCATATTGCCCCTTTTCCTGTGACTAATGGTGCACATTGAGGTCTATAGGTACTGCACACTAAGAATGTTTTCCTAAATTATGAATATATGTTTTTCTCCCCTGCATTAGAAAGCTCTGGGGTTGAGTGACTATATCTAGTTGGCATCTACTAGACTCTTTCTCAATGATGTGCCCCTGCCCCTATCTCAGTGATGTGTCTGTCACCTTCCAGGTTACTGAAATGATCGGCATTAGTTCCTGCATTATTTATGGTCTATGTGAACAAGCCTGTGCATCATAGCAACTCCTCATATAGAAGTAAACAGATAATAGTTTTTTCAGCTGGAAAAAAATCTGGAATTGAGAAGTATTACCATTACTTAGGTTACCTTGGGTGACACCCTAGGGTGTTAGGGAACCTTCCCAGTTGAAGAGATGAAAACCTAAAGTCAGAAGAAATTGGTAGATAAGACCAAGAACTAGGGAAGGATCTATGGATGAGTAAAGTACTGCAGGAGCATCTGAGAGAAAAGCGCAAGACCCGAACACATCTAAAAAGAAAGCATTGACTATGGGAAGAGAAAAGAAGGCAAATTAAAGGGCTGGATAATGAGACCCAGTTAGACAAAGGTCACAAGTGCTAATCAGGGATACTGGCCCTGCCACAATTTCTAAGCAGACTAGCTCCCCACAGGTGGTCCCTTCTACCCCTCCCCTGGGCCAGAGATCACACACAATTGGCAGCTCTGCTCTGACTTGCCAGTAAATGATCCTAAATATAACACCAGATCACTTGCCTCCTTGTCTAGATCCTCCACAGGACCAATAAAAGCTCAACAAAACAGAAATTAATACAATTCAGTAAACTCTGTTGATATTTCTAGGTGCCCACCATGTGCAAGGCATACAAAGATACAATCATTGATTGCCCTTAGGAAGCTTTCATGAGCAAGAGTAGGCCTTAGTAATCTAAATCCTTCTCTGCTTGACACATGTCCTTCACCTTATCCAGGAATAAAGATGGAAGGTGATGTAGACTAAAAAGACAATGTGAAAAAAAAAAAAAAAAAGACAATGTGGCCTTTGACTACAGACACTCATTCCTAAAAGGAGCTGAAGGGGCTGATTACTGCTACCCATACAGTCCACTTTGTCATTGATTTCCTGCTTCCTACAAGATTTTCCTTTTGATCCATAGTTTCTTCCTCCTCTCCTTCTCTAGATGAATAGTATTTATAGGCCATTATGCAGCAAACAGCTTCGAACACTCAGAATGAGCATATGATGGTTACTTACTACGGAAGCACAATACAGTGAGTTGGTGTTCCTCTGGCCTATTCCATTGAGTATCCTCACCATTGGGCAAACACAAAACTACAGTGAGGTTAAACTGCAGATTCGGCTTCTTACTAGTGTCCCTGCTTAAACCCAGGCTAGTGTTTGTTTTGTTTTTTTAATATCTGAGTCCATTGTCAATACTTCTATGTTGAGTTGTTACATCTTTTCTCCACAACCACAATCTTAGCTCATTACCTCTGATCTAAACTACTGTAAAATAACTCCACAATTCTTTTCTTGCCTTTCATCTCTCTCTTCTCTTACCATCCTTCATGCCTTGCTGAAAACTAAGATCTAGTTGGGGCACCTGGGTGGCTCATAGGTTAAGCGTCTGACTCTTGATCTCAGCTCAGGTCTTGATTTCAGGGTCATGAGTTGGAATCTATATTGAGTGCAGAACCTACTTAAAAAATAATAATAATAGGGATCCCTGGGTGGCGCAGCGGTTTAGCGCCTGCCTTTGGCCCAGAGCGCGATCCTGGAGACCCAGGATCGAATCCCACATCGGGCTCCCAGTGCATGGAGCCTGCTTCTCCCTCTGCCTGTGTCTCTGCCCCTCTCTCTCTCTCTGTGACTATCATAAATAAATAAATTTAAAAAAAAATAAAAAAAAAAAAAATAATAATAAAACTAGGGTCTGGTCAATCAGCAGTTTTCTCCTGCTCAAAAGCCTTCAATTGTCCTTGAAGATAAATTATCTACTGCCAATAATAATTATTATTGTAATAACACTATAAATAATGTGCTTACCTGATCATATGAAATAAAATAATATAATTACATTTATGAATTGTAATATACTTATAATTTTATTATTATTATTATTTTAAATATAGTTGGTACTAAATATCCCTGAGGGACTTAAAATAATTTAGAGAGATTATAGATTCCTTTGGGACCATTGTGTAAACTGAGAAAGAAAATATGTAATTTAAAACCAAAACTGATGATATATGTTGCCTTTTAAAGGAGATGATATAATTCATAGAGGAAAGAAAATATTCCTCATGCTGCTTCCTCTCCTCACAGAATTGGGAGAAGGGAGTGGTGGCTGTTGCAAGCCTCTGTTGGTTCTTCTTAGTCTCAGGATGGGAACTGAGTATATGATCCATTATGCAGAAGGACACATTAATATGTCCTTGGCTATAATAAAATAAGGAAAGTCAAATTATAAAAAGGAAGCCCCATGGTCAAGAAAATGAGGAGCCTTTGAAGGAAAAGAAAGGACCAATCAAAACTGTGATATAAAACTTCCCCATTGCCTCCAATTCTTCAGCAAAGCCTAACACATATATTAATATCCTATGTGAAAAATATTTTCTGGGGAAAATGGAAGTTGTTTTACATCTTGGGTCAATGTGATGCAAAACAGCAACTGCCAGCTAGGGAGGGTAAAATGATATATCCATTGAACTAATCAGTAACAAGGAAAAATCACAAGGCGCACCCACTCCCTCACCCCCAGAATCCCTAGAGTGGAGGAGGGGGCTTCTAACCCTCCAGGAGATGGGCTTTTCCTTTGAATCTCACCAAAACCTTCACACAATCATGGGTTACAATCTGATCAGAAGTGTGTATTTCCTTTTTATTCTCTCTCCCTGTGAATATGACAGGGCCCCTGTGTGATGCTCTGTGCCCACCAAATAAAGACTTAAGTGATGATGATGTTGACTTTTTTTTTTTTTTTCATTTAAGATGGTCTGCTCAGAGGCCTGTTCCATGCATTTTCTGGGTCCTCCAGCTGTGGCCTGCAAGCAGTGTTCTCCCCTTCAAGTGCAAATGATGCTGGGGTCACTGCCCCTCTACCCAAAGGGTGGAATCTGCCACAAATCCTGAGAACAGTTCTGAAGGCCTTCTCCTCAGTAAAAAGAAAACATCATGTCTCTTCCCAAGACTTATTGCCACCCACACTCTTCTTTCACGACAGACCTCCCATGGGTAAGATTTGCTAATAAGAAAGGTCCCAGGTAATTAGTGGAGGGAATTGGAATCAAAGAAATAATGGAAGACACCATCCTTGTGTCCTATTTAGTAAAACTAGTATCTGAGCAGAACAATAGGTAGCTTCTGTGTGTTCTGAGGGGATATAAGAAACCAGAAAAGAGACAAAAGAGAAGGACAGGGGATTAAATAGTAGCATAGAAATTATAAAGGGTGCTTCCCAAATGACAAATCATACCACCCTCAGGCTCATACAAGGGGCCTCTGTACTCTGAGCCCTGAATCTGAAATGGCACCATTCTGACCTTCTCCTGGCTGTATCTCTCCCCATGAGATGAGAAGTCTATAGATCTGGAGACTAGCACATCCGGAGGCCAGGAACCCTTTTGAGAGCACCCTCTGGGTACCTGGGAGTCTGGATTTCCTGGTCCAAATATTCTGAGCCAGCTTCCAGGGCCTGTGTAGGCCTCTTCCCTGGCTCTTGATTCCTGAGGGTGAACACAATCAGCAACGGGCCAGTTCACCCCACACTGCCATATTCCAGGCCACAAAGCCAGGAGTTCAGTAATTCTAAGTTTGAACTTAGCCTTCCAAGTTATTATGAAAATGTATTTTACAAGATAGGATAAAAATATTTTATCTAACAACTTGTTAGCTTTTATTTATTATTATTTCTTAAATATTTCATTTATTTATTCATGAGAGACCCAGAGAGGCAGAGACACAGGCAGAGGGAGAAGAAGGCCCACTACGGGGAGCCTGATGTGGGACTTGATCCCAGGACCCCAGATCACGACCTGAGCCAAAGGCAGACACTCAACCACTGAGCTACCCAGGCGTCCCACTTGTTAGCTTTTAAATATTTAGACATACAGTGTATAGGTTTCTATTTGTACTCTTGCCCCAGGCCCCACAAATATCAGAGATGGGTCTATTTAAAATAAAAATACTTGGAATTAGAGAACTATATATTTAAGTGAAAATATGTGGGAGCTCCCCTCTGCTTGCTAGATGGGATGCTGCCAGATTCATGAATTGCTTAATAAAACCAATTTGACCTTCAAATTGAAAGAAAGAAAGAAAGAAAGAAAGAAAGAGAAAGAAAGAAAGAAGAAAGAAAGAAAGAAAGAAAGAAAGAAAGAAAGAAAGAAAGAAAGAAAGAAAGAAAGAAAAGAAAGAGAAAGAAGATAAAAAACATTCTGCTATTGATTAAAAGCCTTGACTACTAATCTAGATTTTTATTTATAGCTACTGATCTACCTGGAAATTTTTCTCCAAAACCAAGTAGACCCCTATCAAATAATTATCTGTATCTAAAGATCACACTTTTGGGGATCCCTGGGTGGCTCAGCGGTTTGGCGCCTGCCTTTGGCCCAGGGCGCGATCCTGGAGTCCCGGGGGATTGAGTCCCGCCATCAGGCTCCCGGCATGGAGCCTGCTTCTCCCTCTGCCTGTGTCTCTGCCAATCTCTCTCTATCAGTGTCTATCATAAATAAATAAATCTTTTTTTTTTTAAAAATCACACTTTTTCTTAAAAATGTTTGGTGTAACAAAATAATTGTTGGCATTTGTTGATTTCCTAGATTCCAAAGGAGGGTGTGGATCCTGGCCTCTGGTTGGGCTTCTCTGGCAGAGCTCTGTTGTCTGCTGGGGCTGCTCCTCCCCACCTCTTCTCAGCTTGGCCTCAATCTCTCTCCTCCCACTTCCATTAGCCAGCCTTCTAGTAAATGAGAATTAATACAGCTTTTAAATACATAGTTCATTTTTTAAAATATTTATTTGAGTGAGAGAGTGCACGCAGTGGGAGGAGCAGCAGGAGAGCAGACAAAGGAACTCTCTATACTGAAGGTGGAGCCTGTCAGAGGCTCAATCCTAGGATCATGACCTGAGCTGAAATCAAGAGTCAGATACTCAACCGACTGAGCCACCCAGTTGCCCCAAGTATGCTGTTTAAAAGATTTTTTATTCAACAGCAAATGAATTGACTCTTTTATATTCCTTTCTCTCAAAGTGAGGGGGACCCTAATACTTTTTTTTAAGTGATGCAGATTCCCCCACCCTTTGGGTCATATACTTTAATAGAAAACACGTTCCATTTTGCTATATCGAATAGTAGTGTTTTGTTAATGTTTCAGTGTCTGATTTTTTTTTCCAACGGGGTGAGGAGGAAGGCAGGCCAGGCCCAGGAGGGTCCTAAGGGCAGGGAGGACCTAAGTGAGGTATTTACTCACAGCAGCTGGCAGGGAATGAAGCCAGAGGGTGAGTGTAAAACTATATTTGGGGAGGTGTGGCAGGGGTTAAGTATTAATCTAGAGAAGCAAAATCTTGTCATCAAGTCCAAGGGTCAAATTCAGAGCCTGAAATAGAAGATGACATCAGAGGTCAGAATTCCGTCTATTTCACTCTGTAGCACTGGACCCTTTCACCTCATACCTGCCTAAATCATTATACTGGAGTTTACCAAGTCCCAGAGCTCCCTTTTATGGGATGAGCAAACATGAGCTAAGCCCAGGTCAGGTTTAGTGAAAGAGCACATGACGGCACCAGACTGGTGGAATTCAGACTCTGGTGCTCAATAAATACTTTTCAGATGATGAAATCAATCTATTAATTTGTCGACAATATTTATGAAAAATATGTAAGACTTATTAAAATATGCACATTGCCAGCAAACTCAGCTTTTCTCAAGAGAGGCAGAAGGAGAGAAAGGTGTGAATGTGGACATTTAAAATTCACCAACATTACAAGACACAGTGGTTTCTCTAGACCTTTCTCTTACCACCAAATAGACCATTTAGCAACAACAATAGTTTCTTATCCAAAAATGAAGGAAAAAGGGGCACCTGGGTGGCTCAGTTGGTTAAGCATCTTCCTTTGGCTCAGGTCATGATCCCAGATTCCGGGGATTGAGTCCTGCATTGGGCTCCCTGCTCAGCGGGGAATCTGCTTGTCCTTCTTCCTCTGCCCCCTACCCCCACTCATGCATGCTTTTGCTCACATTCTCTCTCTCTCTCAGACAAATAAATAAAAATCTTTTTTTAAAAAATGAAGAGGGATCCCTGGGTGGCGCAGTGGTTTGGCGCTTGCCTTTGGCCCAGGGCGCGATCCTGGAGACCCGGGATCGAATCCCACATCAGGCTCCCGGTGCATGGAGCCTGCTTCTCCCTCTGCCTATGTCTCTGCCTCTCTCTCTCTCTCTCTGTGACTATCATAAATAAATAAAAAAATTAAAAAAAAAAATTAAAAAAAAAATGAAGAAAAATCTAGCCTCTCTGTCCCCTCACCTCCGTCCCCCTCTGTATTACTCTTCTTATTTCCCAGCCTGAGTCTGGAACTCAGAGTGGAAGTAATGATCAGGATTAGTCCACAGACTTCACCCGTGACTGCTATAAAATTGTATGCCTGAGTCTGAAAAGCAGCTGATCTAGCTGAGGGAACAATTGCAGCCCTTGGTAACTAGGATGGTCTAAAAGAGCCACATCTACTTGGGCTCACATGAGCAGAGCAAGTACTTCATGTGGCTCTCAGACCAACAATAGTACATCACTTTGAAGCCCATTAGAAATGCAGACAGTAGACATGTGGGCATAAAGAGAACCACAGGCCATATAATGACATCACCAGGCCTCTAAAATAGACTCCGGAAACCACTAACAACAGATGAGAGACTATCCTCTGGGCAAGTAGCTTAGGAGTCACTCTCCATTTACCCTTAGGTTTATTCACCTCTCTGTATCTCATTAGAGTCATCTTATGTCCAATCGTATGTGTGTGTATGTGTGTATATATATATATATATATTTTTTTTTTTTAAGATTTATGTATTTATTTGAGAGAGAGGGCAGGAGTGGGAGGAGCAGAGAGAGAGAAAATCTCTGGTGGACTCTGTGCTGAGCGTGGAGCCTGATGCAGGGCTCAATCTCACAACCGAGACCATGACCTGAACCAAAATCAAGATTTGGCCACCCAACTACACCACCCAGACGCCCCTCATGGTATATAATTTGAAGAACCCAAAAGAAAAAAAAAAATCTCAAGGTGGCCTCTTATTAAAGAGTCTGAAGAGTCTCTTATCTGAAAGACCAGAACATTCTCACGCAGCCACAGCTAAGAACATTGCAGCCACAGCTAAGAACATTAGCATCTAATAAGATTTTATTGTTTGCCATTGTTGTGGCATGATGTTTATCACAATTAAATGATAGCCGGCAGTGGGGGACTAGAAAAGACAGAGAAACTCCTCTTTCCTGGTCTGTGTTCTGAAAGCAGAATCAGGAAGTATTGACTTCAAATACTAAAAGGTATAGTAACCTGACCGAGGGACGTCAACATTTCTTACTTCTTCCTCTGCGAGTTAATGAGTGAAGACAGAATTCAACTTCTTTAGCTGAGAGCAATACTACTCCTTCCTGATTTTAATTGATGTATAGATGACATATAATGTTATATTAGTTTCTATTCTTTCCTAGCTTTGACACATCAGTTAGTGCTCAGTGCCAAGGATATGAAAAGCAATTATTTCTTGATGGAGCACCACTATGTAGCATAATCACAAAAGTACTTATCGTTTCTTTTCTTTATTTTTAAAGATTTTATTTATTTATTCATGAGAGACACAGAGAGAGGCAGAGACACAGACAGACGGAAAAACAGGCTTCTTGTGGGAAGCCTGACACAGAACTGGATCCCAGAACCCCGGGATTGCGACCTGAGCCAAACAAAGGCAGATGCTCAACAACTGAGTCACCCAGGTACCCCTAAAAGCACTTTTCAAGTTGTGGAATAAATATTCCATTCCACAGGTTACGTCTAGTCTCTGTTTAGCTTTTCTGAGCACCTGAGCCCCTTCAAATACAGCCATTTTCATTTTCTTTGTTAAGGATGAGACCAGGACAAGTTATAATGCCTGAGGTAACAGTCTTTCTGGCAGGAGCCTGTCCTGATTATTGCCTCTGCACCCTGGGGAATAAAGGATCTCCCAGGCTTATGAGAGGACATTAGCTTAAATAGGAAGAGAACAATAAAGAGGATAAAGGATTTGAGTACAGGGTGATAAAGCCTAGGAACAGATGGCTTGGTGAAGAACACTAAAGAGGTTAAAGACATTGATCTATATGCTGTTTTCCGTGCTCTTCACAAAAGTTAGAAAAATTGTCCTTGATCTTTTGGGAGTTTAGCCTAAATGACATTATATGACAAGAATTGTAAAGACATAAATAGATTTGAAAACAAATTTCTGTAATTGAGAGATATAAATCTCTACATATGAGTGCCCTGAGGAAGAAGTGACTGACTGAAACCAAAGACTGAAATGTTTCCAGAAATCTCTCCTGGCTTCATCATGACTTCTATCTACATTTGAGCTTTATTCTCACCCAATACTGGTATCTTTCACACAAGAGGTAATAGCAACTCCAGAGCCTCCTATCTCTCAATGCTCTCCACCAGAGAGCACCTGAGACCAGCTTTCCATGTCCAAATAAAAATCCCGAGGAAGGGCTCTAACTGAACTACATTGGGTCAAGTGACCATTGCCAGACCAATAGATTATGACTAGTGTGGGGGATGGTGAATTATTATGGTTAGGTCAGCTGTCTTGCCCTGACCAATGACTCTGGCCAGAGAAATAGAGTTATATAAGAACATGGAAGCCTCCTTAAAAATTATATGGTTGGATGGGGTGCCTGGGTGGCTCAGTCAGTTAAACGTCCAACTCTTGATTTCGGCTCAGTCATGGTCTCAGGGTCCTGAGATCCAGCCCCAGGTTGGGCTCCATGCTGGGCCTGGAGCCTGCTTAAGATTTTCTCCCTCCTCCCTTCACCCCTCCCCCACTGCACATGCTCTCTCTCCGTGTCTCTCTCTTAAAAAAAATTATATGGTTGGAGAAGGAAATGTGGTCAAGAGTTTGTGTTCATACTTGGGAAAAGCAGTATAGGGAAGCAAAGCTGAGCAAGTCTAGTTACAGGGCTGCAAAGGGATCTGGAGAGCTCTGAAGCAAGTGTGGCTTTGAGTGAGACTGGAGTAAGAGCCTTCCAGTATTCTTCAAAGGGAGGAGGAAAGAACGAAGAAGACATGTTCCGCCTTTTAGAACATCTCCTTGAAGTTGCACACATTTCTGTTTTTCACCATTGGTCCAAACTTGGTCACATGACCACATCCAACTGCAAAGAAAGTATATAAATGTATTATTTAATTCAGGTGGCCACTTGCCAAACTAAAATGAGAGATTATTTTACTAATGAATATTTAGTGAATGAATTTAGTGCAATGAATATTTATTATTTTGTCTGACTACAACAGTACTTTTTTCTTTGGGGAAATTTCTCTTTCCTACTGCAACCCTGTGATTTTGGAGGGACTTGCCACAGTGTTATTGGCAAGTCCCAATTGGGGACAATAACAATAGTTATTGGCAATTTGATACTTCTCTAGTCAAAGATGAGCTTCTGACCCAGATTGTTTCAAACATAACATCTCATCCACCTTGACCTCAGTGATTAGTTCAAAGATGACACACAAAAAAAGTGGCACATAACCCATATTTGACCTATCAGAGCTCCTCCCTGGGATTTTCTAACTGGATTTTTCTCAGATTATGAGGTCCCAAGGATATAAACTCAGGGCTACTTAAGCCTATAGATGAGATATGTTTACAGCAATTTAAAAGATTAAAGCCAACACAGAGAGGCAGAGGAGAGAAGTATTGAGAAAGAAATGAGATTCTAGATGATAGATACCAAAGCTCATAGAGCCAGTCATCTATGAAAACAACTCTACTCCTGCCCTTTCTGTAGTTTGACAAAATGAGCCAAATATATCCCCCTTTTTGCTGAGTTCATTCCACTGGGATTTCTGTCATTTGTAATCAAAAGCATATTAATATTTGAAATTTATTTAGATTTAAGGTATTAACATTTTAAAACTTCTAGACAAAGCTATACTATGTGCATAGCCAACGTATGCCATTAATCATGTGCTGTGCTCTTGCTTAAATAATCTTTGACTTTCAGGCTTCAGATAGGTAAACCAAATGCATTGTAAATCAAATGTATTGAGTACATTCTGTATCTGATAGGCACCCCATTAGCTAGGTTCTAGCAGTAAAGATTAGGTCATTATCCCTAATTGTAAGGTGTTCATTCTCTGAAGGGGAGGCAGAGAGGAAATAAATAATGACAATACCATAGATATATGTAATAGGTAAGCCATGGCACAAAAGTAGAGTGATCAGCTCAACATTTCCAACTTTATTTACCACAGAAATTTCCTTATAATAATTAATTGGCTACTCTACTAGTATCCGTTAGTGCTAAAAGGATAAATGCCAAGAAAAAGTACATTTTCTTAAAATTCCAAATTGGAAATATTTCTTTTCTTTATTACTTCCTTATGAAATATATAAATTCCATGATATTCTATTCAATGATGGGATATTTTGAGTAGAAAAGTAAAGAAACTTTTTCAATTGATTTGGTATGTTCAGATTATTAAGATGGTTAATTAGCTAACACACGAAAAGAATTTCTCAGATGCATTTCCATAAAATTTCCTGTATGGAAAGGAAAAGAGCTTTCTGAAGTAGCCAAAATAATATATCAATACCCAAGTCACAAAACCATAATATGACATTGAATTTCTTGAGATAAGAAAATATATTAATTTATTACATAGCAGGTACTCTCCAACAATATTCATATTCTCACTAAATCAGCTATCCATAACCATTTTGCCCCAAAGAGTTAACTGTTTTAAATCAAACAGGTTTGGCAAGGCCCTACGGTACAGCTGACAATGATATCCTTAATACAATAGACAGCATAAAATGAAGCACATGGATCCAAGCAAGCATTAGCAGCTCTATATACTCCTGCTTGAACTATAATAACTACTGGATTAAATTCTATCAAGATCATTTGGCCTAATGCAAGGTTTTGTGACTCCCAAGAAAACCTGGGCAAAGCCAGATCAGAAGAAAAGTCAAGTAAAAGAAAAATTTAGGACTATACTGTTTTTATTAATTAAATTATGTATTAATAATCTTTAGTATCAGTTTTATTCAATGAATATAGTGAATAATTAATAATGATGAGTTAGGAAACTCGACTTTCTTCTCAAGTCTCAAAAGATACAAGAGAATGTATTTCTTACACAGATCATTGAATCAGACAATTTTATCAAAATTGTAGCAAGAAGCTTTCATTGATAAATTCTATGGCATGTTGAGAAGGTGACCATCCACTCACAAAGTATTGATTGATTAAACCCATTGCTCCAAGTTCTGATACTGGCAGGCTCTGGAGTGCTAACAATTGTAACTATACTTGCACAGTGACTTGAATGATGTTATTCTCAATATTCTAAAGACTTATTTCCAGCAGATTAAATAAATGCAACAAAGGACTGCAGATATGATCCTATAACTCAAGGCTGCTTTAGATTTGTACTACCAACAGCTTCAGAATGAACTCACTAAAGATTCCAGAAGTTTCAATAGTTTACCCCAAAGCAAATCTAGAAACATATTTATTTGCAGCTGCCTGCAGCAGAGGTTCTTCATTCTTTCAGCCTCCACAGTCTCTGGGGACAAGCAATTTGGTGGTAGCATTCTACTGGCTTCCCATTTTTCACATAAAGAAACAGGATCAGAGAGATTTAAGTAACTTATCCTCAACCATATAGCAAGGAAGCCGCAATGGGTTCTCCAAAGCTTATGTTCTTTTTACTATACCAAATTGTCATCTCTGGATTCTTTAAGTCTAGTAATCCACAACCTGCAGCAATCTCTCATCACTCCAGCTGTCTCATAGCTGTACTCTCACCACCTGTACTCTCCACACCCGTCCCTTGCCACCAGAACCATCTCATGTTCCTAATGTCTTCATTTCCTCTGAGTCCATCAGACATTTCTCAGCAACACTTTCTTCCAGGGAGCCTGGGTCCTCAAAGGAAACTGTTGGTTCACTGGCTCCCTCTTATCCTTATTTTATATGTAATCCCTAAGAGCTAGTTTCTCTACTACTGCATTCTAAGCACAGTGGGAGTAAATTACACCTGTGGACCGATGCCAACATAAAAACTTAAATATCAACTTAAAGTTATAATTCTTTTCTGATTCCTTCAGTCACTATCCTCAACACTCACCACCATCTTCCCTTTGTCACCATCACTTTGCTCCCTCTCAGATGACCAGACTACCCACTCCACAGAGAGAATTGAGGCCATGGTATGAGTGGAAGGCATTGCCCTAACCTCCAGGCCCTGCACTTTCAAACCTAGGTACAGCTGAATCTGTCCATCTTCCCCAAGTTTCTGGTTAAAAGCCTTTCCCTCTGGGCTTACAAGAAATGCCTCTTCTACTCAAGGTTAATCCCCCTAATTCCCACCCCTGTTATTATACAAAGTCCCATCCCCTGCTGACTCCTCAGGGAACTTTTACAATTAGGATCCCGTTTCTCTTGTCTTCCATACTTTTCATTTCTCTGTTTTTCCTGGATCCCTCTATGCAGCCCCTACCACCTTCATCTAAAAGCAAACAAAACTAAAACCAGCCTCAACAAACCTTCACTGGACCCTGCATCTCCCTCACAGCTAAGTCTCTCAAAGCGTACACCTCATCTTGTGTCCCTACTTCTTCAACCTCCATTCACCCTGGAACCCATTTAACTGTGGCTTCCATTCCCACCAGGTCATGGAAACTGCTCTACCAAAGGCCACCAATATTTGCAGCTCTGTAATTGTCACCCTAGCAATTCTTACTATTGTTAATTTATGTAGTTTTTTTTTTTTTTCTTTAGTGGACATAGTGGTTACTGCTCATTTAATTATTAAATTATGTGAGTTAGACTATTAGACTAGATTATTATATTATACTTCTTTATGTCTGGTGGGAAAGGAATTTTTTTACTCTTTCATTTTCAAAGTGGTCACTATTGGTAAAGAGAAACATTATTTTTGTACATTGATCTTGTCAACCTGCTCCGACTGGTTTCAATAGTTTGCCCATTTGTTTTCTTTTCTATGTGGATCATCACGTCATCTTCAGATAAAGACAATTCTCTTTTTCCAGTCTGTATACCTCTTATTGTTCTCATATTACTACATTGATTTGAATTATAATAATGTTGAATAGTGCTGATGGATTCCCTTGTCTGAGAATTCTTCTAAAGTTGCACCATTAAGTATATTGTCTGCTTCTACATTAAGAACTCTTTATCAAGTTAAGCGATTTTCTCTATATTCCTTTTTTTGCTAAGGATTTTTATTATTTTTTAAAGAGTTATCATTTATTTAGTTAGTTAAAATGAGTGAAAGAGACAGTATGAGGCAGGGGGATGGGGAGGGAAGAGAAAGAAGCAGACTCTCCGCTGAGCAGGAAACCCTACATGGGACTCTATTCCAGAACCCTGGGATCATGACCTGAGCCAAAGGCAGACACTTAACCAACTGAGCCACCCAGGCACCCCAGGATTTTTATTATTTATGGCATTGCATTTTATCAAACCCTTTTTATCCATCTCTTAAAATGATCATTCCCTCTTTAGTATATTAATCTATTGAATTCTATCTATAGACTTTCCAAAATCAAACCATTCTATAAACCTGGAATAAATCTTATTGGTCATGATGATTGGTCTTTGAATACAACACTGATTTTATTTGCTAATATTTCAGACACATGTGTTAATAAGTGAAGAGTTACCTATAATGTTCTTTTATGGGGTAAATCAGTATGTTTTTTTGTATCCTGGCTTTGCCAGGTTATAATGTGAGTTGGAACATTTTCTTTCTTTCTGTGCTTTTATTTGAGGCTACATTATGATTATTTCTCTGTCTTCAGTGTTGAAACATAAACTCTCTGAGGGCAGGGACCGTGTTTGTCTCATCATTTGCTATCTTTCCAGTACCTAGAACAAGTATTTAACACCTGGCAGAGGGTCAAAGCCTTTTGGGATAAATGAAGTTCTCCCTGGGGATCCAATGTATAGCATGGTGACTATAATCAACAATACTTATTATATAGTTGAAAGTCGTCAAGAGAGTAGATCTTCAATGTTCTTACCATATGTACAAACAAATGGTAATTAGGTAAAGGAGGTGTTAAATAACCTTACTGTGGTAAGTATTTTGCAACATATGTGTATCAAATTATCACTTCATAAACCTTAAATTTGCACAATGTTTTATATCAATTATATCTCAATAAAGCTGGAAAAAATAATTAAGCCCTATCCACTTTGACTTCTCAAGGTACACAGTATTTCTTTAGTGGTAATGATCATATTCTAGTAGTCCCATATCTCCCTTACTAAGTTACCGGTGCCTTATATGATTTTTTCATTGAACATTTGTGCCTAGCAAGGAGGAACCTAATGAATATTTGTTAAAGAAATTTTTAGGTGACATGAAAGTGATATATTAAATAATATTACCATATTTTAAATGAGGTATAGGGCCAGGTCCAAATAAAACTTTTCTGCAGTGACAGCTATCCGCATTGCACTCATTAACCTAGTCTTGCTGTTTCTGGCTCAATGCTCTTCTGCTGTCCCACAGAGCCTGTTACTGACGCGCTCTTTCTTCCACCTCCATAAAATGTATCTGTCCTATTTTTTTATTTCCTCGGGGCCTAAGTTTTCAGGTAGCAAATCGGACAAACCAATTTTCATTAACAGAGAACAGTAATTGGAGAAGCCAAAGAGAACACGAGCCTAGGCAATAAATCTGTGCTTTTCATAAGACATGGTGGTTTTTCTGATTATAAAATACCTGCTCTGGGCACCTGGGTGACTCAGTCGGTTAAGCATTTGCCTTCAGCTTAGGTCATGATCTCAGGGTCCTGGAATCCAGCCCCACATCAAGGGTTCCTGCTCCACGAGGAGCCTTCTTCTCCCTCCTCCTCCTTTGCCCCTCCTCCTGCTTGTGCTCTTGTACTCTTTCTCTCAAATAAATACAATCTTTAAAAAAGTACACGCTCATTAGAGAAAAATTTTAACCACAAAAAAAAGTAAAGAAAATAAAAACTATAAAAAAACTCAAGTTGAAACCTTTTGGTTTTAATATAACATGACTACTGCCTCAGTTTGAATCCCACCTCTACTGCTTTTAAGTGTGTGACCTCAGGCAGATTGTTTAACCTCTCTGTGTCTCTGCTTTAACAGTTGTAAAATGGGGGGAGTGGTAGTATCTATAATTGTTCTAAGGATTAAATGAGTTAACATGTGTAAGGTGCTTAAAACAATCCCTGGCACATAGTAAGGTTTATGTGAGCTTTTGCTATTATTGTTTTGACAAATGTACTTCCAGACAATTAAGACAGACCAACCAACAGACAGGAAAGAGATATGTCTATAAACGTGCCTGCTTTAAATTAAAAAAATACTGAAATCATCCTTTACCTGTACTTTTCTTATTTGCTTTTGTCATTTTATTTTTTTAAGATTTTATTTATTCATTTGAGAGAGAGAGCATGAGAGAGAGCGAGCAGAGAGCAAAAGTGGAAAGGGATGGAGGGAGAGGGGCAGAAGGAGAGGGAGAAGCAGATTCCCTGCTAAGCAGGGAGCCAGATGTGGGACCCTGAGATCATGACCTGAGCCAAAGGCAGGCACTTAACCTACTGAGCCACCCAGGCACCCCTGCTTTTGTCACTTTAAAGTATACCATGTAGGGGTGCCTGGGTGCCTCCTTCAGTTAAGTGTCCTACTCTTGATCACAACTCAGTTCTTGATCTCAGGGTCATGAGCTCAAGTCCTGTGTTGAGCTCCACCTTGGGAGCCTACTTAATATAAATAAATAAATAGAGGCACCTGGGTGGATCAGTGGTTGGGCGTCTGCCTTCGGCTCAGGTCATGATCCTGGGGTCCTGGGATTGAATTCCCCATCCTGCTCCCCACAGGGAGCCTGCTTCTTCCTCTGCCTATGTCTCTGCCTCTCTGTGTCTCTCATGAATAAATAAATAAAATCTTCAAAATATATGTATATAGGGTAGCCCAAGTGGCTCAGTAGTTTAGCGCCACCTTCAACCCAGGGCCTGATCCTGGAGATTGGGGATCGAGTCCCACATCAGGCTCCCTGCATGGAATCTGCTTCTCCCTCTGCCTGTGTCTCTACCTCTGTGTGTGTGTGTGTGTGTGTGTGTGTCTCATGAATAAATAAATAAAGTCTTTAAAAATATATTAAAAAAATAAAATTAAATAAATAAAATATATGTATATATTAATTAATGATATACCATGTATATTTCCCCACATTTTAATATTCTCCATTTGTAGCTGTTTCTTTTTTTTTTTTTTTAAGATTTTATTTATTTATTCATGACAGAGAGACAGAGACAGAGAGACAGGCAGAGGAAGAAGCAGGCTCCATGCAGGGAGCCTGATGTGGGACTCTATCCCAGGTCTCCAGGATCACACCCCAGGCCAAAGGCGGCGCTTAAACCGCTGGGCCACCAGGGCTGCCCCATTTGTAGCTGTTTCAAGCTGATAAACATGTGGGCAGAATTCAGACTTTGACTTTTGTTGACCAAAGTGGTGTTTTATAATTTGAATTGTTTTTTTTTTTTAAGATTTTATTTATTTATTCATGAGAGACACAGAAAGAGAGAGAGGCAGAGACACAGGCAGAGGAAAAAGCAGGCTCCCTGCAGGAAGCCTGATGAGGGAATCCATCCCGGGATCCCAGGATCACACCCTGAGCCAAAGGCAGACGCCCAACCACCAAGCCACCCAGGCATCCCTATATTTGAATTGTAATGCCTTTAGCTGGAGCATGAACTCTCCAGTTTAATACAGACCACTCACTAGTTTCTTAGACTCAGATACATTGCACATTTGATTTACTGACTAAGCATTTGAAGGCATTTCAGGTATTTACCCTCAGTATGACTTTTAGTAGTTACATATTCTTTCACTCTATGACTGGGCTATACTTTACTTAAGCAATTTCTATTATTACACGTTTAACTTGTTTCTAGCTCACTATTGTAAACAATGCTGTGAAGAACATCCATAAACACAAATCTTTCTTATATATCTCTTTTCCTTAGAAAAAATTCCCCAAGATAGAAACACTGGGCCAAATTTTGAATATTTTTAAGATCATTAACACGTATTGCTAAATTGCCTGACAAAATATTATACTGCTTTAAATTCCTGCCAGCTCATTTCCTTGAATAGTTATGGGTACTGGTATTATCACCTTTTAAGCTTTTGCCCAGAAAAGGTCTACTTAACAATAATATGCATCTTTTAAATATGGCCTTTTTGAGGACAAAATACTTTTTTCCTCTGGCCATCAAACCTCATTCTTTTCCCTGCTATCCAGACAAGTAAGTGCAATAGTTGGAGGGAAGATAAAAATACTAGTTATGTCCTCAAATGATATCCAATATTACCCAAGTGACTCTATGCCTCAAAGAACTTGCTCTTGGTAAATAACAGAATAAGATATGTGATATCTTTAGTCTCTGCTAACTCCTATCATTAAGGTATAAAATTAACATTAGTGTAATTATTCTTGTAGTTGATGATAACTGCAGGAGCTATCATTCGCTGTACGCATTATTATGATTAGGCACACTTACTATGTAAGCACCTTACTCCATTAATCCTCACAGAAACCCATGAGATAAGTAGTATTATAAGTATTATAATGGACAAAACTGAGGGTCACATGGGTTAAGAAACTTGTTTCAGGTTACATGATCATCAGTGGCAAAGCCAGAATTTAAGCCTGGGCTAGTCTAAGTACAAAACCACAGCATTAAAATGTCTCTAAGCATATTATTATTTTTAAAAATTTATTTATTCATGAGAAAAGAGAGAAATTTATTTATTCAGAGTGAGAGGCAGAGACATAGGCTGAGGGAGAAGCAGGCTCCCTGCTGGGAGCCCGATGCAGGACTCAATCCCAAGATCCCGGGATCATGCCCTGAGCCAAAGGCAGACACTCAACCACTGAATCACCCCGGTGTTCCTCTAAGCATATTATTATTAATAATAAATCGTTCATTTAACACTTTTCATTTCTCAAAAGGCCTTCATATACATACCTTGGGGCTGATGATACTATGTCAGTGGGATTTGACAAAGAAGTATGAACAATTAATTCATAGATTAGATAACTGAAAGAGTCTGTTGAAGTCTAACAATAAACACAAAATCTCACATATCCATTGCTATCCATTAAGGTCATAACCCATATCATACTTGCAGTTGAAACTTGAAAATTACTCACATAAGCACTTTGAGTTTGATGTAGATGACAGCCCTATAGATCTCCCACACACTTACACTTCTCCTAGCTGCAGCCGGAATGCCAATTACAGAATTAAAATGGGAGTTCTGGCCTACTCCAACCCATCCTCGTTCAGCAAGTTTGTTCTTTTTCTGTTCTCCAGCTGACAGGGCTACTTTTAAAAAAGAAATCATGGCTGCAAACATTTGAAGCAGCTCATCCCTCTGGCTTTACCATAATTGGACTCTGTTAGAATAATCTAGAAATCTGTTTTCCAATGCTTGAATGCGAGTTCCTGGGTTTCTATATAAGTTTTATGGGGTTGTTACAGCATTAGATCAGGCCAAAAATGTAGATATAAATGTAGGCTTTGACTTATCAGAAATAGTATATATTAAATACTGCAGTTTTGTTGTTTTATATTTACTTTACTGCCTTTAAAAATGTCAACAACAACAAAAAAAATAAATAAATAAAAAATAAAAATGTCAACATGATTTAAAGTATTAATAAGATTCATAGCATAACTCATTTTAGCACCTTTCATCATAAGATCAACATGAAATAAAAGCCTCTGTTCTGGTGGTTCTCAATCTTTTTGGTCTCAGGACCCCTTTACATTAAAAAATTATTGAGGACCTCAAAGAACTTTTGATTATGAGGATTGTATCTATTAATATATGGCTTAAGAGAAGATATCTGGATTCTCTCTCCTATCTGTTTCTACAATCAATTTGTTGCGATATGTTGTTTGAAAGGTTGAAATATTTGAAGAAAATCTGGCCTCACAAAGATATGTAGTTAGAAAGAGGAGAATATTTTAATGGAATTTTCAAATAATTGTGGATATGCTTCTTTGATACTACCACAAAACTTAATAAGCAGTAGTTTTTAAAATGTTATTGCAAAGTGGAATCTGAAAGCATATCAATGAACTTTTCATACTGTTACATTAAAACCCATTAGTCCGGGGCAGCCTGAGTGGCTGAGCAGTTTAGCTCTGCCTTCAGCCCAGTGTGTGATCCTGGAGAACCAGGATGGAGTCCCATGTCAGCCTCCCTGCGGGGAGCCTGCTTCTCCCTCTGCCTGTGTCTTTGCCTCTCTCTCTCTCTCTCTTCTCTCTCTCTCTGTTTCTCATGAATAAATAAATAAAATCTTAAAAAAAAAAATTAGCCCAGGGGCACCTGGGTGGCTCGGGCATTTAAGTGTCCAACTCTTGATTTCAGATCAGGTCATGATCTCAGGATCATGAGATGGAGCCTTAGCAGGAAATCAGCTTGAGGATTCTCCCCCTCCTGCTGCTTTCTCTTTCTCTCTCTCTTTTGTTCAATCTCTCTCTAAAATAAATAAATCCAGGGACACCTGGGTGGCTCAGCGATTCAGCATCTGCTTCCAGCTCAGGGCATGATACTGGAGTTCCGGGATTGAGTCCCACATCGGGCTTCCTGCATGGAGCCTGCTTCTCCTCCCTCTGCCTATGTCTCTACCTCTCTGTGTGTCTCTGATGAATAAATACATGAAATCTTTAAAAATAAATAAATAAATCTTAAAAATAAAAAAAAATCATTAGTCCATCCTGCTCTTGGAATGGATCTTTTACTCATGCTTGTTTTGTAACATCATACATTGGTCCTTTAAAAAATATTGGGTCACTGAATTATGCAGATCTTCGAAATATTAACACATTTCAGTATATAATAACAATATATTACATTAATGAATCTGATCTAATTAGAAAATCTTTAAGTACTAGGAAGCCATCAAGTTCACAATAGCAGTATGATTTTTCCAAAATTCCTATGTTTGTTTGAAAGCCCAGATTTTATCATTGGCAACAGATTTGATTAGCTGTTTACCTTGAAGTGGCAGGCTCACTTTGTTCATTTCAAGAAAACATCCACCATATACCTGTCTCAACCACAGATTCATCGGTAGTCATTTTTTCAAGTAAAAACAGCGTCCATGGTCAAAAAAGCAGCTAGTTCAGTTCACAATCCAAGCAACTGCATAAATGTTCTTCCACAAGACAACCATTATACTTTAATACACAGCAGAAGTGTTTATGTTCTTGTTTCATCCCTCAGAATATCAAAAGCACACCTACTCAGGGATCAATAATAACATAATTTTTTCTGCTTCATCAATATGTCTTAAGTGAAACTTGCCTTTCTGTTTTTTATTCTCTTCCTTCCTCCTGTCTTTCTTTCTCTCCTTCTTTCTTCTTCTTTTTTCTTTCTTTCTTTCCTTCCTTCCTTCTTTTTTTTCTCCTTCCCCCTCCCTTTCTTTCAGCAAGTGGATGGCAGTGAATATAATGACCACTACATAGTATAGTTTGATGCCAACGTTTAATTTGTGTTGTGTTAAGGGACTAGTGGTTTTAGCTACCATTGCTTTTGCACCAATAGTGTGTTTTGAAAATAGTTTTTACCCTTGCACCTCTCCCTAAAAGTCCCTTACCCTTCCAGGGACCATTACTCTATTTATTGCTCAGTTCAAAAGTATTTTGCTTAAGAAATCACACACTAAAAAAAAGAAAGAAAAAAGAAATCACACACTAACTCAACACATGCTAACTTTATTGGTTATTTCATCAGAATCATTCCTAAAATCTTTTCTGATAACTGGAATCTTTTCTTTAAAAAGCCACTTTTTAAAAAAATACCAGAATATTGTCTTAAGCAACTCTCTGACCCTGCCTACATTGTCATATCTTTCTCTGACCCTCTCTTCTACCTCTATTATCCACTTTTTTTTTCCGTTATCCACTTTTAAGGACACTTAGGATTACATTGGGTCCACCCCAATGGTATTCTTGCTATCTTTTTTTTTTATTTTATTTTTACTTTTTCCAATTTTATTGAGATGTATTTGACATATAACATTGCATATGACATATACATTGTAAAATGACTACACAATGTAAGTCAACTAATAGATTTAGTTAACATCCATCATCTCATATAATTCCACTTCTTCCTTGTAATAAGAACTTTTAAGATATTCTCTTAGGAACTTTCAAATATATAATACAATATTTTTATTATTTCTTAAGATTTTATTTATTTATTCATGATACACATAGAGAGAGAGAGAGGCAGAGACACAGGCAGAGGGAGAAGCAGGCTCCATGCCAGAAGCCCATCGCGGGACTCCATCCCGGGACTCCAGGATCGTGCCCTGGGCCAAAAGCAGGCGCCAAACCTCTGAGCCACCCAGGGATCCCTGATTTCATTTATTTATTCATGAGAGACACAGAAGGAGAGAGGCAGAGACTTAAGTAGAGGGAGAAGCAGGCTCCGTGCAAGGAGCCTGCTGTGGGACTCGATTCCAAGACCCCAGGATCAGGACCTGAGCCAAAGGCAGATGCTCAACCACTGAGACACACAGGTGCCCCTGCTCTTTTCTATCTTAAAGTCAGCTGATTAGCTACCTTAATTCCATCTGCAATCTTAATTATCCTTTGCCATCTAACACGACATATTCGCAGGTTCCAAGGATCCTATTCCTAATCTGGACATCTTTTGGGACAGGGGCATTATTCTGCCTACCACGGGGAGCTTCACCCTTGAGTTATCATGTCAAAAGGAGGCAGAAACCACAGCCCAAAGGCCACTTCTGTAAAACCTTCACATGTTTTGTAATTTCTCAGTGCTTATTCTTTGTCACTCCCTAAAGTGGTTTATATTAGCATCCTTAACATAAAAAAGGCTGAGAGGAGTGAGCAATGGGGGACACAGTGTTCCAGTCCAGAGCTAATTCAGGAGGGATCAAGCTCGAGGATGTAGCATCTGGGGAGAAAAAGGCAGCCTGAATCTTTGAAGCCTGACCCCCAGAGAGAAGAACACAGGGTACAAGTGTAAGTGACATGGGTACCCTCACCTACAAAATACATTTAGAACATCCAATATCCTCTAACACAGACCTGTCAGCTGCTGGGGCTTCAGTTTCTAGAAAAGAGAAAAACAACATGCTAACTATATCCTTAGCACTGGGGCTGCCATATGTGTATATTTCTATTGTCTTCCTTTAAGGGTTAAGTCTGGTTTATGGTTGTCATTGTGATAGGTACTCAATTAACATTATCACTGTGTGCCAAGGACTGTGTTAGTTAGGGGTTTAATTCACATCTTCACAATGCACTTGCAGAGTAGCTAACAATATGCCCATTGGACAGATAGGGACCTGAAGTCTAGGGAGTCAAGCCACACAATTGGTGCAGTAGCAAACCTGAGATTGAGAACTTGCTTGCTTTGGGTCCAAAGTTAGCGTCTTTGTATGACATCACACTGCCTCTCTCATGAAATACCTTTGCCTGATACTTGCCCATCTCTTGTTCTCTTGCAAGACTTTACCATGTAACTATGTTCTCCATCATTATAACAAAGTTATATCAATAATATAATCAATCACTTTTGTTTCAATCATAAAGCTGTGGTGAATAAAAGAAAAATTGTTTTAATGGGATGGTGCACAAGAAAAATGAATCCAGAAAGAAAAAGTATGAAATTAAGATACGGTTTAGGTGATTTTTATATTGATTAAAGTCATTAACTCATCTTAACAAATATTTGTTCCACAACAATTTAGCAATATCCACAAAACTGAAAATTTTGAGCTCATATGTCTTTAATTCCTTCCTAGAATTGAATTATTCATCAGGTAAGATATAAATGGAAGCAACATAAACAGTGCTGTCTAGGCCTTAAAAAATAAAGGTGAACTGCTTTTCTACTGCTCCTACCCATCCTATAGACACAAACCAGAATAGGTAATTTTTAAAATTTTTTAAAATTTATTTGAAAGAGACAGAAATAGTGAGAGAGAGCACAAGCAGGGAGAAGAGGGAGAAGCAGGCTCCCCACTGAGCGGCAGCCCAATGTGGGGCTTGATCCCAGGAACCTGGGATCATGACCTGAGCCGAAGGCAGACACTTAACCAATTGAACCTCCCAGGTGCCCCAGAATAGTTAATTTTTAAATAAGACATTTTCTTTAGCTATGACTATTTTCAGAAATATAAGAGAAAATAAGGGCTAGCAAAGTTAGATCAGATATGGCCCAGTCCGGGATGCCTGGTGGCTCAATGGTTGGGCATCTGCCTTCAGCCCAGGGTGTGACCTTGGAGTCCTGGGATCGAGTCCCACATTGGGCTCCCTGAATGGAGCCTACTCCTCCCTCTGCCTGTGTCTCTGCCTCTCTCTCTCTCTCTCTCTCTGTGTCTCTCATGAATAAATAAATAAAATCTTAAAAAAAAAAAAAAAAGATATGGCCCAGTCAGCTCAACATTTTATTTTTTTATTTTTATTTTTTAATTTATTTATGATAGTCACAGAGAGAGAGAGAGAGAGAGAGAGAGAGAGGCAGAGGGAGAGAAGCAGGTTCCATGCACCGGGAGCCCGGCGTGGGATTGGATCCTGGGTCTCCAGGATTGCAGCCTGGGCCAAACGCAGGCGCCAAAGCGCTGCGCCACCCAGGGATCCCTCAACATTTTAATAATGAAAATAATCCTGCAGATTAGTTCCTAAGAAAGTATGCTAGCTGTAACCTAATAGATCTCAAAATACTCAAGAAGTAGCATGAAATGCCACCCCTCTTTTTTTTTTTTAATAAAAGTTTTTTTATCTTATAGCTTCATCCTTAACCTGAAGCAAAAAACTGTTTATAGATGGTGGATCGAACACAATTATTTACCTTGTGTAAACTCCACTAAAGTGACAATAAAGGCTTATACCTCCAAGAACAAAAAATGGGAGAAAAGATAACAGCAACAAAAATTTGGAAGTTGGATAACAAGTATTTATTTTTGCGGACACCTTGACACCTTATCACATCGATTTCAAACTTAATCATACATTTTCCTTCTTTTTAGTTAAAAAATTATGAATATTTGAATATTCATATTGAATATGAATATTCATATTAGCAAATGAATATTTGCTAATTATGGAAAAATATGTTGGTCATAATCTGGACAGAATAGAGTTCTGAACAGTGTTCTTCTCATACTGTGACTAAAGTTGGCATCTGTATCTCTTTTATGAGCCAGATCAAATTATTGCCTCATAGTTAAGCTTATGGTCTTTACCTAAGTATTGCTCATAAATCAGTTATTCCCCCATCCTGAGCCAACTAAACTAAGCAGAGAATTCTATATATCTACCCATTTTAAATTTTATCTGTTTTTATAAGGTGCTTTAGGTATTCTGGATACTAACCCTTTAAGATGTAAACACATACACACACCCTCAAACACAGTCCATGCAAGTGTCTTCTAGTAATTTGGCTGTCTTTCCTCTGCTTATGGTGTTTTTGTTGTAGAGAAGGTGTGATTTTAATATAGTAAAGTTAATCGTTCCTTTTCTTTAAAGTTTGTGCTTTTGGTGTTTGGTTTAAGAACCCGTCTTTGTTTTAAAAACAGATCTTCCACATTTTGAACTCAAAATTTTAAGTTTTAAGTTTTTTTTTTTTTTTAAGATCTTATTCATTTATTCACAGAGACACAGAGAAAGACACAGAGAAAGAGGCAGAGACATAGGCAGAGGGAGAAGTAGGCTTCATGCAGGGAGCCCGGTGAGGGACTCAATACCAGGACCTGGGGAATAGGCCCTGACCAAGGCAGATGCTCAACCACTGATCCACCCAGATATCCCTTAAGTTTTACTTCCTATTTTTCACATTAGGGTCTTAATTCTTTTTGCCTTAGAATACGTTGTGTAGCTTTTAATTCAGTTAGTGTTTGCCTACTGTGGTTTTTCCTATAGTTTTCCTTTGAAACATTCTGTGCTATTATTTAACATAAAATCTTTATATTTTACATGTATCTATGGTAAACATTATATAGCTCTTTTTAAAAATCTAATAAGTTAATGTGCTTTTAAATATATTTAATAGTATAAATATAATATGAAAATAATGTTTTTAAACATATGAGTTTGATTTATTTATTTTGATTTTTGTAATCACTAGTATATTTTGGTTATTTTTCCATGACTTTTTTTTTTTGCTGTTTAGACTTTTTTTCATACCATTTTTCTTTCACTTCCTGTTCTCTATTGTATGGACTGGGTTTTCCTTATTTCTTTTATCTCCTGGTTTAGTTTCTAAGTTATACATTCTATTTCCATTTTTTAAAATTGTTTTACTTAACAATTATCATGCATATCTAACTTACAAAGTCTAAAATTACCAGTGCTTTATGGCTTTTTATTTTTAAGTTTTGCTTAGGGAGGCTATTACCAGTACAAGAATAAAAATACTCTTTATTTTCTTGTAGTACTTTTATAATTTTTGTACATTTTGATTGTTAGTTCATCTGTAATTCTTTTTATATAGGCTTTTGAGGTGGGAATCTACCTTTCTTTTCTAAATGAATAGCTAATGGTCTCAACGCCTCTTCTACTGTCCATTTTCCCCCCATTTGATTTAAAATATAACCTTTATGGGGTACCTGGATGGCTCAGTGGTTGAGTGTCTCCCCTTGGCTCAGGTCTTTATCCCGGAGTCCTGGGATAAAATCCTGCATCAGGCTCCCCTCAGGGAGCGTGTTTCTGCCTCTGCCTTTGTCTCTGCCTCTCTCTGGGTGTCTCTCCTGAATAAATAAACAAATAATCCTTGGGGCACCTGGGTAGCTCAGTGGTTGAGCGTCTGCCTTTGGCTTAGGGCATGATCCAGAGGTTCTGGGATGGAGTCCCACGTCTGGCTCCTCATGGGGAGCCTGCCTCTCTCTCTGTGTCTCTCATGAATAAATAAATTAAATCTTTTTTAAAAATCTTTTTTAAAAAATCTGTTATAAAAATAAAATATAAACTTTATCATAGAGTACATTTCCATTTATACATTGGTTTATTTCTGTACATTCTACTCTATTCCAATCTATATGTCTTTCCTTTGCCATTACCAAACTATCTTACTTATCCTTGACAGTCTAATATTTGACAGAGCAACACATTGGAGCTTCATCTGCTACTCATTACTCTCTAAAAGAAAAAAAATTTTTTCTTAATTGTCTATTCTTGTCTAGATTCTTTCTTCAAGTCCTTACCCTCCCAAAAACTCCAATCAAGGTTTTGATGGAGATTACATCAAATTTAGAGATTAATAGGAGAGATTGACATCATTATAAAATTGAATTTTCCCATTCAAGATTTTATTATCTCTTCATTTATTCAAAATGCCTTAAATTGTCTTTCAGGAAATATTTACAGTATCTTAAATAGAAGTCATATATTTCTTGTTGGGTTTTGCTCTTGTTATTCCTATAAATGAAATTTTTTCCCACTATATTTTTTCATTAGTTATTGCTAGCATACAGGAAGATGTGATTTATTTACCTTGTATGGAACCATTTTATTTCACTCATTAATTCTAATTAGTGTTTCATTAGTTGCCTTACATTATCTAAATAGGCAATTATATTGCCTGCATATAATGATTTTTGTTTCCTCTTTTCTAGTACTTATTTCTTTTATTTCTTTATTTTTTTTTACATTGGCTAAGACTTCTAGAACACTGTTGAATAGTATAGCAGGTATAGCAGCCATTCTTGTCTTATCCATGGAAAAACTTTTAATGTTTCATAATAAAGTGTGAAGTTTAAGTTTTTAACAAATGGCCCTCAATTAAGGTAATTTCCTTTCCCTAGGTTAGAACAATTTTTATCAGGAATGGGAGTTGAGATTTATCAAAAAATCTTTCAGCATCTTACAAGATTATCTTTTTATTTTTTATTCTTCCAGTATAATGAATGTATTCCCTAATATCAACCACATATTCCACATTGCATTCCTGGAATTAAATCTATTTGGTTAATTCAATTCATTCAATTCAACAAAAATGTATGTACCTAATATATGGCAAGCACTTGACATGTGTTAGGGAACCGGCAATGATTCCTCATTGAGCTTATGGTCTAGCAGATGTCTATGATCTATTTTCCTTTTAGCCCACTGCTGAATTTAAATTGCTAATACTTGATTTAGTATTTTTATTTTTATATTCATAAATAAGATTGATGTCAGTTATTTTGTGTGTGCTATACTTTTTCCTTTCCTTGTCTTGTGGTTAGGTTAACCTTATAGAAATATTTTGCAAATGTTTCTTTATTTTCCATGCTATAGGAATGTGTAAGACACAGATGAATTAATACCTTTCTTACAGCTTTTCTATAACCTGCCCGTAAAATCACTGAGACTTGGGGTCTTTTCTTCTCCTTAAATTTTTTTTTCAATTGTGGTAAAAAATACACAAATAAAATTTACCATCTTAACCATCTTTAAGTGTACAGTTCAATGAAGTATATTCACATCATTGTGCTCTTTTCCTTTCAAATACATTTATTTTACTATTCCTTTCACTATTCTTGTTTTAAATACATTTCTTTTACTTTCTAACTGCTTCTATGGTTAGTGGGCTATTTTGATTCTCTAACTCTTTTTTGGGGTTACCTCTGGCTTGTATTTCCCAGAAATTCCCAGATTTTAAATGTATTGCTCTAAAGCAGTACACAGTAAATTCTTATGCTTTCTAAGTCTTCACTATTTCCGTGATTATGTCCTCTTTCCATCACCACTGTTGCTTTTTTGGTTTCCTCTCCTCCATCTTTTTTTCTCTTTTCATCAGACTTTTCTGTTTTGTTGGTCTTTCCAGGAAATCAGTTTGGATACACTAATCAAGTATATGTTTGACTGTTTGTTTAAGATTTTATTTATTTATTTATTTATTTATTTATTTATTTATTTGAGAGAGAACACAAGCAGGGGGAATGGCAGAGGGAGAGGGAGAAGCAGACTTGCCACTGAGCAGGGAGCCAGACTGGACTAGTATTTCTTTCCTAAGACCCTGGATCAAGACATAAGCCAAAGGCAGATGCTTAACCGACTGAGCCACCCAGGCACCCCAATTGTTTTTTACTTCATCATCTCTTCATTCCATAGCTCTGCTTTTTTTAGGTTTATTGTTGATGTTCTTTGCCTAGCTTATTGAGTTCAATGTTTAGTTCATTGATTAACATCAATATTTCATGTTTTCTAAGTGCATTTCTAAAGTTGAATGTTTTCTTTATAATACTACTTCCTGTATGCTGTAGGCTTTGCTATGTAATATTCTCTGTGTTGTCTTCAATTTCAATTTTTACTTTCAACCCAAAAGTTACTTATTATAAGGGTTCTGTTTACCTTGCAAGCAGATAGTATTGTAGGGTATTTTTTAGCTACTTCTTTTTGGCTATATATATATATATATATATATATATATATATATCCTTCCACCCTCTCCTCACACTCATTTCCACCCAGAGATCCATTCCCCCACTTTGGAGCAAACTACTCCCAACACCTGCCCCATCTGTTGGCCTAAAGATCTGCATACCCTCTCCAGCCTGTGGACCTCACATTCATTTCACCCTGCTCTGTCTTGTAAGGGTCATTCTAAACATTTGCCTTTCTCACCAGCTGAGGCCTTTTGGGAAGGATTTCAGAGATCTGTTACACAACGTTTTGAAACAGTATTTCTCAAAGGGAGGTCCAGAGGACTTTTGCATCAGAATTATCATGTGATACTAATTAAAAGTAGAGTTTCCAGAGCTTCATCTCAGATTTATTAAGTCAGAATCTCTATTTTTAACAAGCATCCCAAGTGCATCTATTCTAGCACATTAAAGTTTAACAACTATTGCTCTATATGATACCCTGCTAAGCTTCAGCAAGTTCAGAGTATGTCAGCCAGGTAGGAAGACTCTAAGAACCATGTCATATAAAGAATATTGAAGAAATCCAGGATGTTTAAAGCTAGAAAAAAGACTTGGTGGGGGGGCAAATGGGTGGCTCAGTGGTTGAACATCTGCCTTTGGCTTTGGTGGTGATCCTAGGGACCTGGGATTGAGTCCCACATCAGGCTACCTGCAGGGAGCCTGCTTCTCCCTCTGCCTATGTCTCTGCCTCTCTCTGTGTCTCTCATGAATAGGTGAATAAAGTCTTCTTAAAAAAAGGACTTAATGGGAAGAACACAAGAGATGCTACTCATATGGAAGATACTTTAATTGTATTCATATAGCTTTTATTTTTAAAGATTTATTTATTTTAGAGAGAGAGAATAGGGGAAGGGACATCAGGAGAGATAGAGAGAGAATCCTCAGGCAGACTCCCCATTGAGTATGGAGCCCATCACAAGGGTCTATCCCCTAAGATCATGACTCAAGCCAAAATCAGGAGTTGGCTACTTAACCTACTGACCCTCCCAGGCACTCCTCCATATAGCTTTTAAAGGGTAAGTCCAAAGGGTAAAAATTAGACAGAGACAGATTTTGGCTCTAACATAAGGAATAGATTTTTAACAATTTGAACTCTTCAAAAATGGAATAGCCTTCTTATGGATTAGTGAGTTCGCTCCGATTTGGACATATCTAAGCAGGTAATAAATGACTTTGTGCCAGAGATGAAAGAGACTTTTATATCAGACCAGATGACTTCTACACTCCCTTTCACTTCTTAGGATTCTTAAGATTCTCTAATTTTGGGTTCATGAGCTCAGTAAGAGTTATAATCATTATAACATTTCCAAATGATACAGCAAGCCTGTTTCTTCATAGTGAAGGATCCAGAAACATTTGGTGATTTAATACAACATATACAAAAATTGGTGTGAAAAAAGAAGTCTCACACAATTATGTTTTTTTCAAATTTGAGAGTTGTTAAAGGTTTAATTTAGATCATATTTCTGCACATATATGTGATGGCTAATCTCATTCTGAGAGTTAAAAACACAAAACTTATCAAAATCAGGTGTGCAGTGACCAAAAAAACTCATTCATTGCTTACCTGAAAGTCAAGGATGTGTGGCAAAGAAAACTACTTAGAACAACCCAATATTACTATCTGTCTATAAAATAACTCATCTATACTCTTTCCATTTTCATAAAAGGGAAAAAATGTAAGTTTAAAATTTGAAGCAGACCGGGCCAGGCACCTGGCTGGCTCAGTCAGAAGAGCTTGGGACTCTTGAAATCAGGGTGGTGAGTTTAAGCCCCATGATGGGTGTAGAGATTACTTAAATAAAACTTTTAATAAATAAAATTTGAAGTAGAGACAAGATGTATTAATCTGTGAAAATGGTACTTCCATTGTGTGCCTTTAAAGTGATTTTTAAAAAAGATTTTATTTATTTATTCATGAAAGACACAGAGAGAGAGGCAGAGACACAAGCAGAGAAGCACAGAGAGAGAAGCTCCATGCAGGGAGCCTGGGTGGTACTCGATCCTGGCACTGCGGGATCATGCCCCGGAGCGAAGGCAGGCATTTAACCTCTGAGCCACCCAGGCGTCGGTCCCTAAAGTGATTTTTAAAAAGAAAAAAACTCAGTATTACAATAGATAAATTATATATCACTATATTTATGTGTAGTTGTAGCTATGATTCCTTAAACAAAAATTATCCAGCAGTGCCAAGGGCTATCAGTAATAACATCAAGGATTTTTAGATTCAGATTTCAAATTCTTGTCGAAAGAAGTTAACACTTGTTCTCAAAATTAGAAATAGTATTCAACAGATACATACCAAAGTTGAAGGAAAGTTTTGGGAAAAGGAGACAAAACGCATTGTGAATTTTCTAGAGAATTCTGCCAATATTAGATTTAAATGTTTTATTTTTTAATTTTTTTTAGATTTAAATGTTTTAATCAGATAGTAACTTAATCGCTTTCACCTTATACCTTATATCATCTGCAATTTGACTTGTTACAGTTCTGCCTATGTTAAGTAACAAAAAAATCTAATTATATATCTTGCATAATCAGTATGTTGTAACATTAAGATCAGACTAATAATACAAATCCACTTCACTGCTAATTTTTAAACTTCCTGCAATCCTACAGTAAGTCTTCAAGCATATAAAAATGTAAACAAAAAAGCTTTCTAGTTATTTTACAGAAGGTATAAACACCAACTACAAAGAGATATAAGGTAATTTAATTAACATGATTATAAAAGCATTTCTAATAAAGCAGAGGAAATAATTGTGTTGCTTGTAGTTTTACTCTGAGTTACTCTAGAGGCAAATCCCTATTATGGAAAAACAATAAATGCAAAGCATGTTTACCTTTTGAATATTGTTCTAGCCTTCCCCTTTCCCCAATCCAAACAACCTGTTCTTAATTCCTATAGCACACAGGATGGATTGGAAAAGAAAGAAGCTAAAAGTTGGCTATTGCAGTGTTTTAGATGTGTGGTATATGCATGATGTAGTCACAGATGAAATGAAGAAGCAAAGGCTACTTTTCCTCAGTTAATGGCAGCTTCATCCCACCAATTGTTAAGGCTAAGTCTTGCTGAGACTCCTCTCTCACATATCCTTTATTTTAACCTCAGCTAATACTGTCACAGTCTCCAGGACCCAACCACTCCCTCGGTATTTCCATCTCCCTGGCTAAAACCTCATACGGCTCAACTGGATTATTGTAAATGCTCCTAACTAGGCTCCCTGCTTTTTACCTTCGCCCTCTGCAGTTTATTCTCAACCCAATAGCCAAACTGATCCTCTCCTTAAAGCTCTCCAGGGAGTTCCATCACATTCAAAATAAAAGTCAATGCCCTGACAATAGAGTCCTGAACACACCGTTTCCAATAATCTATCTTTGCCCCTCACCATCTCAGCCCCAGCTATACTGGCCACTTTGAGCTTTTATGAACAGGCCACATCTACCTCAAAAGTTTTGCAATTGCTCTTCCTTTTACTTGGAAGATTCTTTATTTAGAGATCACATAGCTTATTCCTTTAACCTCCTTCAGGTTTTTGCTCAACGTCTACTTTTTTTTTCAGTGAATGATTCTCTGACTATCCTATCTATAACTGCAAATCTTACACATCCCTATAGCCACCATCTCCCTTTTTAAACCTGTTTTGCTCTTCTCTGTAGAATTTATCATTATCTAATTACCATAAATTTTACTTATTTCTTTGTCTGACTGTCCTAAGATTGTAAACTTCATGAGGTTAGGAATTTTGTCTGTTTTATTCAATGCTGTATTTTCATAACTAGCACATAGTAGGTGTTCAGAAAATGTTAGTTTAAAGAACAAATACCCTCCACAAATCTTCGATAGTAACCAGTGTTGAGAATTAGCTGCTTCCACAGATGCATCTATTGGTGGTGGGGCTTCGTACCAGTGCTAAAGCAGATGCATGACATCGTTAGATTTATATGAATATACTGCTCCCAGAAATTGAACAAGGCATGTACAGTATGTGTATATAAAACAAGAGAATGATTTCTGTATGCAAAATCTACAACACAAGGATTTATGAACTGACGTTTTCTAGTCCATTCCCTTCATTTGAAAGACAGAGGTCTAGTAAGCTTAAATCATTTCTGAAGCTCATTCAGATATTAGTAGTAAAATATACTATAAATCAGATTACCTGGTTCTCAATTCAGTGTTCTTTTTATTCTACCATGGCAAACTTGAGTTTTCTTCTGACCAGGAATTGAATCCATCTATAGCATCTGAATTCAAATTACTATATCACCAGGAAATAAAGAGTCTAATTTCCCAAAATTATTCCTAAATTAAGCCATGGTGAGTCTGGATGTTGTTGTATTCTTTCAATAATAATTGGAAATTAAAGGAGGGAAATCACAATTTCACCATTAATTGTATATTTTGTGCCACGAACAGAGGAAATTATCATTTGCAGTATAGTATTCTGTCTAGAAGTATGGATTCTGGCTGGTGTTCACACCTCCAGATTTAAATCCCAGTTTTGTCACTTATTAGTGGAAATCTTCTTATCTCCTTAGGCTTCAATTTTCTCCTTTTTAAAAAGAGGGTAACAGCCCTACTTAGTCATTGTTTATAAGAATAATGCAGGGAAAGTACTCAGCACATAGCCTAACACTTACATATTCATAGGGACAGATCTGTCAATTGCAATCAGACATGAATAGAAGTTATAGTCAGATTTCCACCCTTCAAATTTTAGATGTGACATTATATATATCAAACAAATCTTCCAAATTGAATTCTTGTTGATTTAAACCTTACAGCTTTTGTCTAGTTCCTTAAGAAATGAAAAAAGTGGAAAGCAATTTGTGCAACAATTCAATAAGATTTAAAGCAAAAACCAGCAACATTAAACTCAACATTAAACCATTTTCTAATCTATTTTGACCAAAACAATACATTTTCCCCCAATTTTGTAGGCATCACTCAATCTGCCAGCATCAAAAGTTAAAAAGCCTCGTTATAACTTCATGGTGGTCCAAGGGCGCCCTCTGTCTGACTACTGAAAAAATTCAAAGCTAAATCAAATACTTTTAGAAAGCTGATGCTTTCTCAAGTAAATACTTAACAATTTTAGGAAGTTAATTCTCTCTAATCATGGCTAGCAGGTAGAAAGAAATAAAAGTCATGTCATTTGTTATGAGAGCGCCAGAACAGTTAAGTCTACATCTCCGTAAATTTACCTGGGAATTTGGAAAGAAAATCCATTATATTTTTCCCAGAATGTATCCAATATCATTCAATAAAACTACTGGCATAAATCATCTGGATACATATTTTGATCTCTTTGTTTATACTGTCCATGTAAAACTCCACATTTTATTTAACGTGCCATTGTAGAAGTTAGCTCAGTAATGAGTATCACCAACATCAAATATTTACTGGGTAACTTCTGTGTGAAAAGGATAGAAAAAAACAACAACAACAAATCACTATCCTCAAAGAAATGACAATTGTTTCTAAAAAAGGATGTGCAGAAGGGATATGTATAAAGAAACATGGTAAAATGCCCACTGAAAAAGTTATGCTTCTCTAGGGATTTCTGGCTGGCTCAGTCAGAAAAGGATGCAACTCTTGATCTCAGAGTTTGAGTCCCCATGTGGGATGTAGAAATTACTTGAATAAATAATTTTTTTAAAAAAGATATGCTTCTCTAAACTCGCTGCTGTGTCATCTTAGAGAAGTTATTCAACTTCTCTGAACCTCAGTTTCTCTGTAACATGGAGATGATACCTCAAAGGAAAGTTGCAAAAGCTGGGATATTTGTAAAGGGGGTCGGCTAAAAGCTCAGTAAAAGGTGGGTGCTTTTCTTTATTAATATTATTATGAGATAGGGTGCCTGGGTGGCTCAGTCACTTAAGCATCCAACTCTTGATTTTGGCTTAGATCATAATCTCAGGGTCATGGGATCAAGCCCCAGAGTTGGACTCCAGGGCTCAGCTGGAGTCTGCTTGTCCCTTTCCCTTTGCTCCTCCCTCTATTCTCTTTCAAAAAAATAAACAAAAATTAAAAAAATATATATATATAAAGAGAAATCTTGAATATCCTCCTACATTAAATTTGTTTCAAATAGGATATTTGAATATTTATCACTAAATATTCTTTCTAGTGAAGAAAAACAAGTAATCTTGATCAAATGCTTGATCAAGTCAATAATGAGCCATTTCTAAAGGGATTATTTCGATATTAAAAATATAATTAAAATTCCTTTACCACTAATGAAATGTAAGGATTTATAAAAATATGCATTTTCTGGTATTCACTTCATATGGCTTGCCTATTCTCTTGAAACATCTAAAATGTTAAAAATAATTTCATCACATTTCATGCTCATTTATGTTTCTGACACAGTAACCCAAGAACAGAATTATGATCATAAAAGCGATCTTAGCAAAATTCTAGTTCAATCTTTTTTTTTGAAATGACTTATTATGCATTTCATTAACATTACACTTCTAAATTGATGTTGTGAATTTTAATAATTTCTTGGGAAGGCAAGCATGTGAAAATGTATTTGTTTATTGCTATTTTTTAAAAGATATTATTTGAGAGA
The DNA here is from genome assembly GCF_048418805.1 of Vulpes vulpes. NCBI lineage: Eukaryota > Metazoa > Chordata > Mammalia > Carnivora > Canidae > Vulpes > Vulpes vulpes. Next base: position 52,531,373 of record NC_132787.1, on the reverse strand, counting down.
GAGTGAGAGAGAGCACAAGCAGTGGAGCAGGCAGAGGGAGAGGGAGAAGCAGGCTCCCCGCTGAGCAGGGAGCCCCTTGCAGATCAATTATGACCTGAGCCAAAGGCAGATGCTTAGCAGACTGAACCACCCAGACGTCCTTATTCCTTTTTTTTTTTAATTGAGGTATTATCTATCACACATTATGTTAGTTTCAGGTGTATAACATAGTAAATCAACAAGTCTATATGCTATGCTCAGTATAAGCACAGTTACCATTTCTGTGTCAAGTATTTTTATATTCAGTTTGTAATTGGGGAAACTTAAAACAGTAAAACTTAACACCATTCAAAATATTTGCTAAGAAAAAAGTAACTAAAGCTAGGCTAACAACTACATGTATTATCTCACTTAATAATGTTCATCCCAACCTGAGGTAGGTGTTATTTTCTCCATCTACAAATGAGAAACTGAAACACTGAGTGGTTATGTAACTTGCCAAAGTCCCACTGGTATTCAGCAAAATCAAGTCCATGTTGCCTGATTCAGAGCCTGCACTCTCAACCTCTATATATCCTTCCTATTACTTAAAATTAATCCTCTTAAATATCCATGGATCTGACATAAATAAATGATTAAATAAATACACGGGAGGAAGAGTATCACTCTTTTTTACAGAAGAATACCACACAATAACTGCAGAAGAAATGAGGAAAATAATTACTATCAGGTAAACACCAATGCTTTCAGGTAGAACTAATACTGGATTCCAGTTAAAATTTGCAGGTATAACAAGTATGATGAGAACTGGGATATTTGCAATACATCAAGGCATCTCTCCATATGATATTTTTATTTTTGCTTTAAGTATACATTTTTTAATTGAAGTATAATTAACATACAATTTTGCATTCGGGTGTACAACATTTTGATTAGACAATTCTATACATTATTCAGTGCTCATAACAGTAAGTCACTGTGATGTCTGGGTGGCTCAGCGGTTTAGCGCCTGCCTTCATTCAGCCCAGGGCGTGATCCTGGAGTTCTGGGATGGAGTCCCACGTTGGGCTCCCTGCATGGAGCCTGCTTCTCCCTCTGCCTGTGTCTCTGCCTCTCTCTCTCTCTCTCTCTCTCTCTCTCTCTGTGTCTCTCATGAATAAATAAAATCTTCAAAAAAAAAAAAAAAAAACCAAACAAACAAAAAGAGTAAGTCACCACTCACCACCATATAACATTATTATTATATTGTTAACTATATCCCTTATGTTGTACTTTTCATCTCCATGACTTATTTTATAACTGAAAGTTTTTACCTCTTAATCCTCTTTATCTGTTTTTACATATTTATTAATTACAAGGAGAAAAATAATTTTACAGAGGAGAAACCCAACAGACACCACCTAACCAAACGATCAAAGTTAACATCACCATCAGAAAGATGAAACCACCCAAACTACTGAATGTGCAGGCAGAATCCTTCATGCAAATAATCTTTTTAAAAGATTTTATTTACTCATGACAGACATAGAGAGAGAGAGGCAGAGACACAGGCAGAGGGAGAAGCAGGCCCCACTCAGGAAGCCCGATGTGGGACTTGACCCCAGGACGTCCTTAGTCAAAGGCAGACAGATGCTCAACCTCTGAGCCACCCAGGCACCCAGCAAATAATTTTTCCTTTATGTTTTAAGGTAATTGTTTTTGCTACCATAAAGTTCAGTACTAAACCACCAACTGTGACAAAAGCTTAACAAAACCTGTTTGATTTGAGGTTGGGTATTCACTAAGCCTCTGAAGTAGCTTGAAGCATATTTCTCCTAAGTTTTGTCTTGGTGAAAATCGTATGGTTCACAAATTATGAAGGAGCAGCCCAATTCTTCCCATCAATACTTCTATTATTGTATAGTAATGCAAGATAAACTTCTGGAAATTATATTGGGAAACTGTAGTTTACAAATTCTGAAATTGGATTATATTTAAAATTTTTCTTGTCGAAGGGGAATAAAATGTCATATGTAAAAAATAAGCTAAAAGTTATACCTACCTTTTGATTTTAAATAATTAAAGCTGAGGGATGCCTGGTTGGCTCAGTCGGTTAGGAGTCTGCCTTCAGCTCAGGTCATGATTCCAGGATCCTGGGACCAAGCCCCACATGGAGCTCTCTGCTTAGCTGGGAGCCAGCTTCTCCCTCTCTCTCTCTGTCCCCCTGCCACCCCCTCACTCATGCTCTCTCACTCTCTCTTGCTCTCTCTCAAATAAATAAAATATTTTTAATTAACTAATTAAAGCTGATATTTACTGAGCATTTAGTATGTGCCAGGCACATTTTTTCTGCACATTATTTCATTTAATTCACACAATAGGCTGGCAAACTTTAGAACTATCACAGCATCCTTTAAATCTATAACTATTTTGTACAAAATGTTTATGGAAGTATCTTATCAATGTACAAAATAACACTGCCACTGACATCAATGGAACTTCCTGAGCAATGGAATAAATTACTAAGCCTTATCAAAATAGGCATTTTCCTGTTCTTCTAAAGTGTTATAATTGTCCAACTATAAATAAAAGAATGCAGTTTCTTGCCATGTATTATTTACAGGCTGACTACTGTCTAGAAAAGCACAAATTTCATAGACAAGACTTGCCTTGTTTTTTCTAAAAAAAATGCGTAAAATGGAAAAACAATCCTATACTGAAATCTAAATTATAGGTAAAAGAAAAAGACCAAGTGACACAGGAGAGTAGAGGTGAATTTTCAAATATTGATAACTTACAGGATTTCCAGGTGTTTTACTGGTTCATTTTAAATCGTAATGTATTTTAAATATGCTTTAAATTTTAAGTAATATTTTAAGTTAATATTAGAATTCTATACAATTACATTTTTCTCATTTATAACCACTTTAAAGTTCACATTTTTATTTTTTTTTAGATTTTATTTATTTATTCATGACAGACACACAGAGAGGCAGAGGCACAGAGGGAGAAGCAGAGGCAGAAGAAGAGGGAGGCAGCGAGCCTAATGCAGGACTTGATCTTAGGACCCCAGGATCACACCCTGAGCCAAAGGCAGATGCTCAACCACTGAGCCACCCAGGTGCCCCTACATTTTCATTTTAATATAACTTTTCTTTTAAAATATAATTCAAAAATAGATTTTAAAAAAGCCCAATGGGAAGTTTTATTTACACGGTAGAAAAAGCAAAAAGAAACACATTCTTCACAATTTCAGAGGTGACAAAAATCCATGATATTTCAAGTGGCTTCTGAGCTCCGCTAAGGGATTTGATAACTGTATATAAAGTGATCTTAACAGCCGGATTAATGTTAATATGGTCTGGGTCTAGTTTTAATTGTATACTTTTTAAAATATAATGAAAGAATGATTTGGTAAGGTCGAACCTATTGATTAAAGTGACCCCAACAAACACTGGTCATTATTTTAGTGGAAATATTTACAAGCAATTTTAGTTTCTGATTTGTGGTTTTTTTTGTTTTGTTTAGATTTTATTTATTTATTAACGAGAGGCACAGAGAGAGGCAAAGACACAGGCAGAGGGAGAAGCAGGCTCCATGCAGGGAGATTGATGCGGGACTGACCCCAGGATCGGGGGATCATGACCTGAGCCGAAGGCAGACGCTCAACCGCTGAAGCGTTGAGCCACCCAGAAGTTTATTATCTTCCTGATTTTTTAATTCCGTAGGGTAAAGGTGTAGGAAAACTAACATTTTCCCTCCTTTTCGAGAAATGGCATAACGGAGAGACCTTCGGGGTATTAAACACAAATGCAGTCATTTAGAAGTTGATGACCTTAAGATTCATTTTGTGGCTACGTTTTTGTTGTTCCTTAAGCCAAAACGTGAGTTTCCCCCTAAAATTCTCACGCTACTTTGCTCAGCTCCCCTGATACGTGCCCCTGACCATTTCTGACTCTCGCCTGGGCTTCTGCCCGCAGGCTCAGCGCCCCAGGTCACTGCACCCGCTCCGCGGCAGACCGCGGAGGCCAGCCGCCCAGGGCGCCCAACCCGGGGCCCCACCGCCTCACCCTCTCCCTCGCCCCCCCTCCAGGCCTTCGGGGGCCGACTCAGCTCCCTGCCCTGGGCGGGGTCTGGGGCCTCCCCAGAAACATCCCTCAAAGGCATTCTCTTTTGTACGCTCTTCCAACAAATATTCCCTTTCAGGAGGCCCTCGGTCTGCAGAAAACCAACTCGGGCCTCCCTTGGCAGAACTGTCCTGGCCTTGTTCACCACACGGTGAAGCCAGGAAGGGCGAATCCGACCATTACTTAGCCAACACCTTACCGAGCGGCCGGGAGCACCACACCATCCCTCTTCCCTTAATTCCTCACGGGCCACCCGAGTATTCATGGCAAATAGTGACCGCGGTCACCCTCTGCCGTTCCTGCCTCCGAGCTAGCCCTATGTCCAGTTCCTCCACCCGGCGAGCGGGTACCAGGTCCCCAAGCCAGCAGAACAGGCTTCGGCCGCAGCCGGGCACTCCGGACCCAGGCCCATAGCGGTCGGGAGCCAGGCCTCAAGACACCACCAGGCTGGGGGTGGGCATGTTTCACTTCCGAGAGGGAAGGGGAGGCGGGTCTCCGGTGGCACCGGCCCGGCGCAGCGGAACTACAACTCCCAGCACCCGAGGAGATGCCCGGATTTCCGGAAGCCGAAGCCCAGCGGGGAGGAAGCAGCTGAGAGCCGGCCAAGAGGCCCGGGGTTAATTTAGCAAGAAAAAAGGGGACCAGAAGGGCTGTGGGGCTCCGCCGTCCGTTCGCCACCATGAACGTGGTTTTTGCTGTGAAGCAGTACATTTCCAAAATGATAGAGGACAGCGGACCGGGTATGAAGGTACTTCTCATGGATAAGGAGACGGTGAGTTTGCTTTTGCTCAGTGTGTGAGGGAATCCTCCCTCCTCATAGCTACTCCCGCTCCACCGTAGGGTTTAGGATTTAACTAAGAATTTTGAAGCGAGGGTCGGTCCTGTGTGAAACTGAAAGGTTGTATGCAGCTTGTCTACTGTGTTGTCAATGTAAATGGCTCTAACTATTGCCAGAGGTTTTTCCTCCCCCGCCACCCCGCCCCCTCAACGACTTACTGGAATCAGAAGTCCTTTCCTAAATGTCTCTGCCAAAAAATAATATATGAGACAGGGCACTTGGAAGACTTTTATTTCTACTCAGGCTTGTTTCTAAAATACAGCTGTTAGTGCTCGAGCTGAGACGATAGGCTATTATTTGTTGGTCAAAGAATTATTTTTTTAAAAAAACACTATAAGGTGATGGAAAATTTTTTTTCGAAATTTATGGATTCTCCGCGTTCAGAGAGAACATGTTTTTCATTCCGGTACAATACCTACATGTTCTGGATGCTCAGTAAATGTTATTACATATGTTAATATTTATGTTATCCAGCCAAGTAAAATGAAAAAAAAATTTTAAGTCTTGAATGTTGCTGCTTGTTTATGTTATTTTTGACTAGTATAATATGAGTTATTTTTCTTTACAGACTGGCATAGTGAGTATGGTCTACACACAATCAGAGATTCTTCAGAAGGAAGTTTACCTTTTTGAACGCATTGATTCTCAAAATCGAGAGATCATGAAACACCTGAAAGCAATTTGTTTTCTTCGACCTACGAAGGTACTGAGCTGTCATTTGCCCAGGCAAATACAGAACATGATGATCTGAAAGCATGAAGAAAGCAAAATAAATTTGTATTATCATTTGTGGCATCATAATTACCCTGGTTCATCAGAGTTATAACCTTGACTCCCCTTCTTTCCACATTTCAGTTTACTCCTTTCAGTCAATTTTTCCTACAAGATGCCTTCTAGGTTCATGGCTACTTGGTTCTAACAGAGACCACATCACTTTATTCCTGGATTAACCTCCATACTATCACACTGAACACCATTGCCGCTTAATCCTATATACTTATATACTTATGTATGTACACCAATATCTTGAGTTTATATCATTTTATTCACATCTATGCACAGGAACATAATGGCTTGATTTTACTGCCATAATTAAATCAATATTTAGTAGTCCAGCCCTCGAATCCCTCCTTGAGCTGGTTTGGTCTGCCCTTATGTATCCAGCCTCCTCTGTTCAATCTCTGCTCCTCTACTATAGCCAACTAGGCCTTTTTTCACCCCTCTACATGCTCAATCCTCTTCTCTATTTGTACTCTTCCCCTAATTAAAGGTTCTTTAGCCTTCTATCCATTTCATCCATCATTTTCTAAGTCTGGCTTGAGTCTTCCTGTAAAAATCCTGTACTATTTCAATCTTATTTTTGTATACTCTCTTTATATTCATGATCTTCAACTCCAATTGCACTCTTTTGACGATGCTTGTATATTATGTACTTTCTGAAATATAAATCTGACCATGTTACCACCACTTGAAATTTGAATGACTTCTCATTGTTTTTATGCTAAAGGCAGAACTCCTTAATTATGGTTCTGTGTGATCTAGTTCCACTAGTTCCACATACCTACAGCCTCATTTCAAACCATTCCCCCTTTTATTCTTAGCCACATTAATCTTTCAGTTCACTTTATTCCATCATGCTCCAGGACCTTTGCATAGGCTCTTCCCTCTGAAATTTCTTTACTTCCTTCAGCAAATCTTCCCTGGTTTTGTTGACCAAGTCAAACCCCCCTCTTATAAGTACTTATCGCACCAATATCTTCTCCCTGTTGCTTGTCATAGTTGAAGTTTTATATCATTTGATTAATGCCTATCTTACTTACTAGCAATAAGCTCAATGAGAGCAGAGATGGTATCTGTTTTTTTCACACTATTATGCCTTCTACATAGTGGACCAAAGTAAATAATTCCTGAATTAATTAACATATTAATACTGTGTTAGAGTTATTTCCAGTTTCACATTTGTGGCTCATATGAAATTTTGTTGCTGAGAGGGATCTTAGAGATTATCTATTCCAACATTTCCTAAGATTTTTTCATTAGAGAAACGTCTTTCACAATTATATACATATACTCTCTCAAACTAAAAATGTGTTCCTTAAAAATTATTTTCTTTGATTATATTATAAAGTTAATTTAAATGTATTTTTTAACCTAAATGGCAATTTTAAAAACCTTTTTCCTATTTAAAAAGCAATGTGCATTGCTTAAACTACTTTTAATTCTTTAAGGAAATGTATGTTTCCTTAAACATTTAAAACATTCAAAATTGTATTTTTTTAAACATTCAAAATTGTATTTCATGTTTGGACTGGGGACCAAATTCATATAGAAATTTAACTATGTGTTAATGGTATCTAAAATAGATTAAAACCTGCATTATGATCTTCTGTAATTGGAATGCTTATGTTTTGACCATATAAAAATCAACTTTTTACTTCTAAATTTCACATTTTATTTTTATTCTTTTTAAAGATTTATTTATTTTATTTGAGTAAGAGAGGAAGTGTGAGTGGGGGGGGAGGGGCAAAGAGAGAGAGAGAGTCTCCAGCAGAGTCCCTGCTGAGTGTGGAGCCTGACCTTGGGCTTTATCTAATAACCCATGAGATTGTGACCTTGAGCCAAAATCACGAGTAAGGCACTTAACCAAATGAGCCATCCAGGTGCCACTCATTTTTTATTTTTAAATAACTATATGAGGGCAGCTGGGATGGCTCAGCGGTTTAGCGCCACCTTCAGCCCAGGGCGTGATCCTGGAGTCCCTGGATCGAGTCCCACTTCGGGCTCCCTGCATGGAGCCTGCTTCTCCCTCGGCCTGTGTCTGCCTCTCTCTCTCTGTCACTCACTCACTCACTCACTCATGAATGAATGAATAAATAAATAAAATATTTTTGAAAAATAAATAAATAATAATATGAAAGGTCAGCCTGCTTTTTACAGAAATCTTCATAAACATTACAGTGGTGCAGTCTTATAGGTCCTGATAAATTAAAAGCCAAAGTGAATACAATTAAGTGTATTTTCTCTTGAATATTGATTTTTTTTAAGATTTTGTTTATTTAGTCATGAGAGACAACAGAGAGAGAGGCAGAGCCTCCATGTAGGGAGCCCTATGTGGGACTCAATCACAGGATCTCGCCCTGAGCTGAAGGCAGATGCTCAACCACTGAGCCACCCAGGCATCCCTGAATGTTGATTTTTTAAAGAACTAGAAACATCTAGATATTCTAAGAATTTTGATTAGATGAGTAATTTATAGACAAGCAGCCTGAGGCAAATTTATAGTTATTATCAATTTTATGTTGTACTTCAACATTTGTGTTTTTAATATTTTTACATCTTAATTTGGCCAAGGTGATGCAGCTACATAATTTTATAGATGATTCCGATCATTATATTTAACATACCTCTTTTTCTCTGCCAGCCTTCATCCTCACAACATACATTTAAATCTAGACCTCAGGGATCCCTGGGTGGCGCAGCGGTTTGGCGCTTGTCTTTGGCCCAGGGCGCGATCCTGGAGACCCGGGATCGAATCCCACATCAGGCTCCCGGTGCATGGAGCCTGCTTCTCCCTCTGCCTATGTCTCTGCCTCTCTCTCTCTCTCTCTGTGACTATCATAAATAAATAAATAAAAAAAAAATAAAAAAAAAAATAAATCTAGACCTCAGCACTCCATGGACTCTCAATAAATACTTAAATAAGTCAAAAGACAATATTTATTATTCTTTCACTTAAACAATTCTCACATATTATTTGTTTATTTTTTCTAGGAGAATGTGGATTATCTGATTCAAGAGCTCCGGAGACCAAAATACAGTATATACTTTATTTGTAAGTATATTATTTCACCCATTCCATCATGTAACTGTATCCTAGCTAGTTTGTTCTATTGGGCACTACATATCATCAATAAGTTAACTGAATTCATTACTATACAATTCTGATTTCTTTATATCCTTTCAAAATATTAAAAGTCATGTGACCATTCTTTTTTTTTTTTGACCATTCTATTTTAGAGAACTAAGTGTGATTTTTTTTTCATTATTGATTGATTAGGTGAAAATTGCTTTTTTAAGTTTTACTTTACCTATCAAGATTCTTTGTATGTCAAAAATTATAAGTAGCCAAATTTCACATCCTACCTCTGCAAAAAAAAAGATAAAAGCATTTATTTATTTGTATTTTATACTTTTATGAACTGAGGCATAGAAGCTGATTATTTACTTGGAGGAGGATATGCTTGAATTTGTTGGAAAAGCAGAGATTTACTTACATTTCAGATGAAAACATTCCACTTCCCTTTGCCACTTTATTTAATACTTGAAAGTACAAGTCATCTGGTAGGTATCTCTTATGTATATAACTTTTTGGGGGGGGCGGGCAGAGTCCTGGAAATAAATTAGGTTTGTGGTTACTATACATTTTATATGATTTTTTTTTTATGTAATACATTCTGTTTAAGTTACATGTATTCTCCTCTAGATGTCATTATTGATCCTTATGGGATTAGTTGGTGTATTTTATTTGGTGCCATTTCCAAAACCAAGGACAAACCTTAATTCTCAGTATGGAGGGCATTTGAGAAATTTTAGTTTTTATTTTTTTAAAGATTTATTTATTTGTTTGTTTGTTTGTTTATGAGAGAGAGAGAGAGAGAGAGGCAGAGACACAGGAGGAGGGAAAAGCAGGCTCCATGCCGGGAGCCTGATATGGGACTCGATTCCGGGACTCGATCCCGGGACTCCAGGATCGCATCCTGGGGCAAAGGCACACGCTAAACCACTGAGCCACCCAGAGATCCCCGCATTTGAGAAATTTTAAAGCTTACTTGAAGGCTTTGGAGTTTTAAGGTTTACTTTATTTTTTTTATTTTTATTTTTTTTATTTTTTATGATAGTCACACAGAGAGAGAGAGAGGCAGAGACACAGACAGAGGGAGAAGCAGGCTCCATGCACCGGGAGCCTGACGTGGGATTCGATCCTGTGTCTCCAGGATCGTGCCCTGGGCCAAAGGCAGGCGCCAAACCGCTGCGCCACCCAGGGATCCCTGGAGTTTTAAGGTTTAGATTATACTCTAAGATATATATACTTTCTACACTATATGCCAAAATTAAATAATGGTACCAAAAATTAATATTTGTGATGAGACTATATTTCATAAAGAACTTTCTCACATATTATTTCATTCAGCCCTTAAAACAACCTCAAGAGGTAAAAATTGGCAATTTTTTTAGTTTCTGTAATCCTAGTAGGTTTTTTTTCTTTTGGCTAATAGCCATAGGCTTGCTTTTATAATTTAACTTTTTATTTTGAGACAATTGTCTAGGTTCACATTTAGTTGTAAGAAATAATACTGAGATCCCACTTATTCTTAAACCCATTTCCCCGAGTGAAGCATCTCACATAACTATAGTACAACACCATATCCAGGATATTGACACTGTTCTAGTTAGGATGCAAAACATTTCCATCTCCATAACGATCCCTCATATTGCCCTTTTATACCAGATCCACTTCCCTCCAACCCAACTCCCTCATTAATTCCTGGTAACCACTAACCTATTCTCTATTTCTATAATGTCATTTCAAGAATGTTATACAAATGGAATTATATAATATATAACCCTTTGGGATTGGCTTTTTTCACTCAGCATTCTGTAGAGATTCATCCAGGTTGTGACATGTATCAATTGTTCATTCCTTTATATTACTAAGTAGTATTCCGTGTTATGGATGTACTGCAGTTTAACTATTCAGTCATAGGAGGACATCTGTGTTTTTTTCAGTTTTGGCTACTACAAATAAAGCTGTTACAAACATTTGTGTATAGGTTTTCAAGTGAACATGAGTCTTCGTTTCTCTGTAGTTAATGTCCAGGAGAGCAATTGCTGGGCCATATGCTAGTTCCATGTTTAGTGTTTTAAGAAACTGCTAAGTGTTTTCTAGAGTGACCATACCATTTTACATTCCACCAGCAATGTACAGGTGATCCAGTTTCTTTGTATCCTTTTTTTTTTTTTTAAAGACTATTTATCTGACACAGAGACAGCATAAGCGGGAGGGGGTGGGGAACGGGAGAGGGAGAAGCAGGCTCTCCACAAAGTAGGGAGCTCCATGTGGGGCTCAATCCCAGGACCCTGGAATCATGACCTGAGCGAAGGCAAATGTTTGACTGAGCCACCCAAGAGCCTCAAGTTTTTTTCTATCCTTATGAGCATTTGGTGTTGCTCTTAGTTTTTATTTTAGCCATTCTGATAAGTATGTAGTCACTGAAGTATTTTTAGTCTGATCATAAGCTAGGTACTTAGAAAAATGTAGAAACTTGTACTTAGTGATATATAGATACATATATATGAGAAATTCCCTGTGTTTCAAATTTAAGACATATAATGGAATCACTTCTTGTGCTGAGTCTCAGTTAAAAATTGAGTAGGTCATAAGATGAAAGACTCCTTTTTCCTCTAAAGAGAGTTCTTTGATGCAGCAGTTGAGATTAGTAACCAATAATCTAATGTTTATTCTCCTGGTTCTAAAGATTATTTGATTTGCACTATGAATCTATGAAGTAGAAGATAAAAATTATATAAAGGTAGCATTAAAGCCTAGGAAATACAGACTCTTGGAACTTGGATAAAGCAATCAATTTCACAATTTTATTTGATTAAAATAAACTAAATGAGTTTGTATGTAGTGATTTTACTCATTACAACCTTTCAGCACAATTTATATCATCACTAACCTGGCCTTCTGCTGACTTCACTTATTTATAATTTTTGTATTTTTATGTCTACTAAAAATATTGTATAATAGGCTTCTCCCTTTATTAAAAAAAGAACTCTCTATTATGGAAGTTTTCAAATGTATACAAATAGTATAATAAATCCTAATGTGCCCATCACCCAATTTCAAAAGTTACTTTGCCATGGCCTATTTTGTTTTAGCTATATTGCCACCTAATCCTCCACCAACATTATTTTGAAGATCTAAGACTTAGGAGTTCATCCCTAAATATTTCAGTATACATCTCTAAAACGCAAGGACTCATTTTTTAAAATACCATTATTATATCTAAATAATAAAAAATAGTTCCTATTTTCAAATACTCAATGTTCAAATTTCAGATTCCCTTAATGTTTTTTTGTTTTGTTTTGTTTTCTCACTGCTTTGGATTTGAATTATGATCATAATAGCCACACATCGATTGATATGTTGTTTAAGTTTCTTTAATCTTCTATAGGTGTTTTCTTTGTCTCTCTCTATCTCTCTCTCTCTCTCTCAAGTGCAATTTATTTATTGAAAAAACTATATTGTTCTGTTAAAGTTTCTCACACCCTGCCTCTTGCTGATTGCATCCCCATAGGATTGTTTAACATATTCTTTGTAGTTTAAAATACTCATGGGGCACCTGGGTGATGCAGTCCATTAAACATCAAAATATCAACTCTTGTTTTCTGCTCAGATCTTGATCTCAAGGTTATGGGATCGAGCTCCACTTCCAGCTCTGCACTCAGTGTAGAGTCTGCTTGAGATTCTCTCGCCCTCTCCCTCTGCCCTTCCTACTCATGTGCATGCAGGCTCTCTTGCTCTCTCTCTCTCTGAAATAAATAAATCTAATCAGTAAATAAATAAAATATTCCTCTAGCCTCTAGTTCTGTAAATTGGTACTTGGATATAGAAGCTTAATTAGATTTAGATTTGATTTCTTTTTGGCAAGAATATTTCATTGTCAGTGTTGTGTGCTTTCATTGATGGTCTCTTACTGTGATATTAGCATCAGTTGATGCTTAATGCCTAGGTTCATCCATTGATGCACTAGGGGTTGATAAAAATGATGATGTTCAATCATCATTTTCATTCCTTCTTTGGTTTTTAGCTGGAATATTTCCATAAAGAGAAATTTCCCCTCATCTACTATTTGGTTATCTGTTGTATAGTTTTGTATATAAAAGAATAAAAGCATTATATGGTCTCATTCATTTGGGGAATTAAGAATTAGTGAAAGGGAATAAAGGGAAAGGAGAGAAAATGAGTGAAAATATCAGTCAGGGTGACAAAACATTTGAGATGCCTAACTCTGGGAAACGAACAAGAGGTAGTGGAAAGGGAGGTGGGCAGGGGGTTGGGGTGACTGGGTGAAGGGCACTGAGGGGGGCACTTGATGGGATGAGCACTGGGTGTTATGCTATATGTTGGCAAATTGAACTCCAATAAAAAAAATAAATAAAATAAATAAAAGAATAAAAGCTTACTTCTTTCCTTTTATTTGCTATTTTCAATATAATGACGTGGTTCCCTGGCATCCTCCATTACCTTCACGGTGGTCTTTTTTTTTTAAGTATTATTTTGAACTTACAGATTTAAATATATTTGTGCTACTCATTTTATTTTGAAGGTGTTCAACTTTGACATATACCACAATGTATACATTAGGCTCTTTTATGTCTAATTGCAACAAAAGTGATCTCCTTTGAGTCAGCCACAGCTCATATGTCTGTTTCAGATTTCAGTAATGTGATCAGCAAGAGTGATGTGAAGTCATTAGCTGAAGCTGATGAACAAGAAGTTGTGGCTGAGGTTCAGGTAAACATATTGGTCCTCTAGCACATCTCTTATATTGGCCCTTTTTAAAGATTTGAGTCTAACAATTAGAAAGGTGCTGTCTCAGAAGAAGGGATCAGATATAAATTGGTCAGACATAAATGTGCATTGCACCAAACTATACTCATATTTAGAAACTCTGTAAGAAGTATCACATTGGGAACAGAATTAAAGGATTCAGTGGAAATGAGATTGGATTGGTACTGGATCCTACTTAACGGATAGGGAGGGTTTCACAGGGTTGGGAACAGAGTCAGATGTATTCTATGCTAGTTTTATGAACCACATTATAAGAATGTTCATCTACAGGGCTATGTCTGATTGGAAAAGAATAGGAAGTAAAGAATATGAATGAGGTTTGTTAAAGTTCTGTTTGTGTTTATAAAGCAGACTTTTGTCATTAGGTTAAAACTTGGTAACTCCTAAATATCCTGCATGCTATATAGTACATCACATCAGAACGTATCATGTTACCTTTTATTTCTTAAATGCTTTAGTGTTCTTGAATACATTTATATAGATGTTTGAATATATTTATCACTTAAGTGAAGAATAGGGCAGCAAATAAATAAGTTTTGGATTTTCAGAAGGATGTGCTAGATGATAAATGAATAAAAAAAGGAATGACCTATTTTAAGTCATATTCTCCCTCATGAGAATACACTGGACCAAAAAAAAAAAAAAAAAAACACCAGACAGCAACGTTCTTTCTCATCTTTGTATAACAATGTATACCCTATAGCAGTGTCTTATTTTTACTAATTGTTAAGTGTTCACAGAGGTCTCCAGAAATGTAATATATATACTTCTACAACTTTGCTTTTTGTTTTTTAAAAGATTTATTACTATTGTTACTGTTTTAGAATTATTTTATTCCCCCACATTAACTATTGCTACTCAGTTATTAATCAATTTTTGTATGTCTTTGACACCTGTACTTCCTCAAATTTGATTATATCATATAGTATTATGTTGCATATGAAGATATTACTGTTATGATACAGCTGGAATTTATGAAATAACTGACTGATCTTGGTGCTTTGTTTGCAGGAATTTTATGGTGATTATATTGCTGTGAATCCACATTTGTTTTCCCTCAATATTTTGGGTTGCTGCCAGGTATGGAAGGAAAGGATAAAAAAAATAAGTTTATTTATCAGGTGGGAATTAATTCAGCAAGTATTGGACTTGTAAGAAAAAAATTCAAATATTTTCTCTGAATATACATTTTTAACAAAAAGGGTAGAAATTGGGATCCAGTCCAGCTATCCAGAACAACTCAAGGACTGACAGCTCTCCTTTTATCTCTGAAGAAATGTCCCATGATTCGTTATCAGCTTTCATCAGAGGCAGCAAAGAGACTTGCAGAATGTGTTAAGGTATGGCTTCCCCTATCCCCAGTACCAAAACATTAAGACCATTCATTTCCTTATCGTATTTCAGAAACTATAGCAATATTTTATCTACAACCAAGGAGGTGATGTGTTGGGTTTACTGGCAAAGAGGTAGATCTTTGTAATAAAAAATCAAAAGCAACACATTAGAACTAAAATGCTTAGGCTTAACTCAGGAAACATTTGCAAGCTAAGTAAGTTAAATACTTATTTTGATGCTAACTTCTTAAACAGGATGCTACCAAACTTTGTCAAGCTTTTGAATTCTTTTCTGAAGGCCTATGAAGGTGCAAAGAACTGTTGTTAAATGTGTTTTTTATGTATTAATTTTGTTTATTATTTTTGTCTGCAACTAACTGGTTGACCAAACCATCTATCTCTCTCATCCACAGCAAGTAATAACTAAAGAATATGAACTGTTTGAGTTCCGGCGGACTGAGGTGCCTCCATTGCTGCTTATTTTAGATCGTTGTGATGATGCCATCACCCCATTGCTAAACCAGGTGCAGAACCCTTTATTAGCATAATAGAAGCATGATTTCAAGTGGTATTCATCAAAATGCAGATGTGGAAATGAACAGTGTGGTCCACTTATTTGCCTCCTTATTTTCAGGTTTTTTGTTTTTTGTTTTTTGTTTTTTTTGCTTTGTATTTCCTGAGGTTTTGGTATCACTATTCTTCCAGCCACAGTCATCTTTGACTCTCTCTTCTGCCTCATCTTTCCTGTCCCTTTCTGCCACCACCTTCACCCCTGTCAAGGCAACTTTTAGGTTCTGTAGCTTCTCCTTTTCTAATGTCTGCCTGCAGTTTTTCATTCTTACTGTCATTACCTCTGTGTAGACCCTAATCTCTCATAGGAATACTGAAATAGTCATCTACCAATTCCTCATTTTTATTTTTTATTTTATTTTTATTTTTAAAAATTTTACTTATTTACTTCTTTGACAGAGAGAGAGCAGGAGGAGCCACAGGCCGAGGGAGAGGGAAAAGCAAGGCTCCCTGCTGAGCAGGAAGCCCAATGTGGGGCTCAATCCCAAAACCCCAGGATTGCGACCTGAGCCAAAGGCAGACGCTTTACGACTCAGCCACCCAAGCATCCTTATTTTATTTTTTTATAAGAGAACAAATCTACACTTTTGTTTGTTTACTTTTCAGTAAATTTAAATCCTTGAGTGTACAGCATCACAGGGGTTCTATATCCAGTGGCCTTAGCAGGAAGATTGCTTCAGAATTTGACATGAGCCATGCCACTATTTATATGAGTTACCTTCTCCAGATTACTCTGGTTTGTTTTGTTTTTGTTTTGTTCAGGTTGCCAGCAGGAGTCACTGTGTTACTTGCTTTGTACACATAAGCACATCTCTTGCCTAGAGAGAACTTAGTTTCATCTTGAGCATAAACACCTTCAATTTTAAAAGCTGTGTGCTCCCTCTGGTTCTGGAGATCCTGCTTATAGCCAGGAAAGATGGCCTTGAACCACAGCCTTCCAGGCATATTTATCATTTTAGCAGTCCTGTTCCCAGCAGGCCTCCACAGCTCCAAGATGGCTGAAACAGGCCTTGATTCCCCACTTTTAATTTCTTTCTATTCTAATATATTTCATATGCACAGTGTTGTCAAATCACTTTTCCTGAAGCACAGTCCTGATCTTACTACTCTTGGCTTAAAAATCTTCATTTGGGGCAGCCCCGGTGGCTCAGCTGTTTAGTGCCACCTTCAGCCCAGGGTGTGATCCTGGAGACCCCAGATTGAGTCCCACGTTGGGCTCCCTGCATGGAGCCTGCTTCTCCCCTTCTCCCTTTGCCTGTGTCTCTGCCTCTCTCTCTCTCTCTCTCTCTCTCTCTGTCATGAATAAATAAATAAATAAATCTTTAAAAAAAAATCTTCATTTGGTTCCCATTTTCCTACTGGCTTAAATACAGATCCCTGAACTTGGCATCCAAGAGCCCTCACAGCATGGCCCAACCTTAACCTACAGCTCACTACTGTGCAGATATGCCGCATGGTTTCCAGCCATCATTTTTTTCATGTTGCAACCTCTGTCTAAATGCTGGATTGTTTGGAATACCTTCTCTCTTCACCTATCAACATTCTCCTTTAAAACCACTCAAAACATCTCCTTGAAACCTTTCATTGTTTTGGTCAGTTCTTTTTTTTTTTTTTTTTTTTTTTTTTTGCATAAAATTACTCCAGAACTTTGTGTCTCTCTTATGTCTTGTGCAGCACTTGCCATGTTGGACCTTTGATTATTTTCACACATTCCTTCAAGGTAGACTGTGTCTTACATGTGTTCTTCTGCAAGTATAAAAATAGTACCTTATACAAAGTAGAGGCTTTATTAATAGTGACTTTGAATTCATGGGGAAAGGCATAGCCTATATTTCAGTCTCTTCCTAGTTTAAAATCACGTTAATGATAGGAGAAATCTGTAGCAGTGGAGTGCAACTTTTCTATGATAGGATAGCCTTCTATTCCTAAAATACAAATTAATACATGTTTACTTAAGTTTTGATAATATAAAAAAGGAAAATGATTGCTTGTAGTTCTGTTTCCCAAAGAAAAACAACCATTCATTCAACTGATTTCACTGAAGACCTATTATGTGCCAGGTATTATATTAAGTATTGGAAGTAATGTGGTGCCTGAGTGGCTCAGTCAGTTCAGCATCTGACTTATGATCTCAGCTCAGGTCGTGATTTCAGGGTTGTGAGTTCAAGTCCTGTGTTGGGCCACATACTGAGTGTTGAGCCTACTTTAAAGTATTAGAGGTAAAGGTTAAAAGATGCAATGTCTGCTCACAAAGAGCTCATGATCCAGTGGGGAGAGAAGTAAACTGATCATTTTAATTATAGAGTAAGTGCTAATGCTAGAAGCATGCACAGGATCCTGTCTATGGGAGCATAACTATTTTGTTGTACTTATTTTATGTGCCCCCATGAAACTTGCTTTTTTTTAAAGATTTTATTTGAGAGAGAGGGTATGTGCACATGCAAGCAGAGGGAGGGGCAGAGACAGAATCTCAAGCAGACTCCTCGCTGCGCACAGCCCAATTTGGAGCTTAATCTCACAACCCATGAAATCATGACCTGAGCCAAAACCAAGAGTTGAACACTTAACTGAATGAGCTACCCACCCAGGCACCCCTGAAACTTGCTTTAAGGATTCATTTGGCAAGTATTTTAAGAAATGAAGCACCTTCTTTTGTAACCTTAAGTTCTTTCTTAGTAAATCTAGATTACTTAAGATGAAGTAAAAATATATAAAATATTTCTATCATTTACATTCTAGATTTAGAAGGTAATTTGCTAGAAAATACTTAGTTTTGTCTAATGGACCTATAACTAAAAGTAACCCATTCTCCAATAAGTAGTGAGAAGGCAGAATTTGGGGTTTCTCTATTCCATTTTCACCAAATAAGTTCATATTTTATAAGAATGGGAACCAATCCTTTTTTTCATAATTCTATTAAGTAAATATATGAAATAAAACGGATTCAGAGGCAAAGCTTCTGAATATGTGTGTGTTGATCAACTCACAAGGTTGTTTCTGATAGTATTAGTGTTCCCAGGATAAATATAGCACCACTCAGATCTGCAAGAACACACTTCTCATGCTGCAGAAAACCACAGAAGTGTACAGGAAATGGTACAGCTTGTAACTGCAGTACCAATATAGCCCTATCTGTGAAGCCAAAAATATACTCTTAATTCACAGGCAAAAACTAGAGCTAATGATAGATCTAATTTGTTTTCTTTCTATCAGGAATATTAATCTTGCTGCTCTTCTTCTGAAAGTGTAAAATCTAAAAGTATTTTGACTTTTAGTTTAACCAATTACCATGAATCAGTGCTTAGTAGAACACAAAATATTAATAAAACTTGAATTAAATAAAGAACCTCTATGTAAAGAAGACTAGTTGCTAAGAATATTATCAGTTTTTGTTTTCCTGAAGATTTACTATTTCCATGCTTTGTCAGTTACCAATTTTTTTTGTCATAATTCTTCATTTAGTGGACATACCAGGCCATGGTTCACGAACTACTGGGCATAAACAACAATCGGATTGATCTTTCCAGAGTGCCAGGGATCAGTAAAGACTTAAGAGAAGTGGTCCTGTCTGCTGAAAATGATGAATTCTATGCTAACGTAAGTGATTAAAGTTTTTTTTTAATTATTTTCAGTTTTTTTTTTTTTTTTTTTTTTTAATGTAAGAAGGCCAGTATTGTCTTGTTTGAATGAGAACAGGTATGGGATTTCATGTGGAAGGGTAATAGAGGCATCCTGTAGATAAACTGCATCTCAAGAGAGGGCGGAAGACTTGGATTCTGACACTTTAACAGTTTTGGGGTTTTTTCATCAAAATCACATTTTTAGCTTTGTACTTTTAGAATTAGAACCCAATGTATTTACTTCCTTCCCTTCTGTAACCATTTATGAGAATAGTAATGGTATTCATCACCAGAGTCCTGGCCAATGTCCAGATTTGGTCATTATAATGGAATTTTCTTGCCCTTCAATTCTGCCTTCAGAATTCTATTTCACTTCTTTTAAATGGTCTGAAAGTCAGACTCATTGATAGAATTGTGTTTCCACCTTCCTTTTTCACAGAATATGTACCTGAACTTTGCTGAGATTGGTAGCAATATAAAGAATCTCATGGAAGACTTTCAGAAGAAGAAACCAAAAGAACAGCAAAAACTAGAATCAATAGCAGACATGAAGGTAAATTGAACATGTTCATGGATGACTAACATGCAAGACTTTGGAACTCTTCATGTAAGCAACATTTCTGGAATATTCTCAGTCTGATTTCTGCCTTGATTCATTTTGTTTGGTTTGAGATAATTTTCTATACTATTTCTCTTTAGGAAACAATATAGTGAAAACTTCATAACAAGCCATGTGCTTCTTTCCATTCTTCAGTCACATTTGGAGTAAAGAGTCAGTCTACTGACATATACCAGTTCTTCTCCTTTTAAACATAAGCAAAATGCCATGGGATTTAAAGTTGTAGATGCCTTTGTCTGGGCAGAACAATTCTTGCTTGCTTTTTCCCTTCATACATGTCTGTCCTCAGTCAAGAAATAACAGAACCCCCAATTGGTGTTTTTCCCATGGCAGGCCTTTGTTGAGAATTATCCACAGTTTAAGAAGATGTCTGGGACTGTATCAAAGCATGTGACAGTGGTTGGAGAGCTGTCTCGGTTGGTCAGTGAGCGGAATCTGCTGGAGGTTTCAGAAGTTGAGCAAGAACTGGCCTGTCAAAATGACCATTCTAGTGCTCTCCAGGTATCTATTCAGTCCAATTTGATGAGCACCTACTATGTGTAAGGCACTGTACCAGGCAGAGCAAGAGATACAAAGGCAAGTAATTCTTCTTCACCAACATGGAATTTATAATCTAACAAGGAGTTGAGACAAGAACACAGATTAATTTTATTTAAGATAGATACAAGTACCACAGGAGAAGAATAATATGCAGTAGCAAAAGGTTCAGGCAGTTGACTATTGAGGAGGGCATCCTAGTCTGCTAGAAAGAATACTAAACTAAAATCAGAAGATCTGGATTTAACCATTTGTTACTTACTGGCTTAGTGACCTGGAGCTGTTGGCTTAATTTCTGAGCCAGTTTCCTTATCTGTAAAATAGATATAGTGACATTTATCTCATGTTGTAAGGATGATTTTAAAGATACAATATATATTAAAATGCATTATCTTAAGTTTTTTATTATTGAACACCTGCTGTTTATTCCATGAACATGTAAATGCTTGCCACGTGTACATTGTGCTATAAGGATCCAGAGGTACAAAGAAGAAGACCTCTTTTCCTTTTCCTCAAAGAGCTCACATTATAGTAAGGAAGAAAGAAATTTAAACCAGGAATTATCATGCTATAAGTGCTAATATACTAGATATATTTACAAAGGGATATGGAATACAGAGGAAGGACAGCTATTTCCCCTAAGGATGAAGCTTCTTAAAGAAGAAGACATAAGACTTAGGTCTGGACAAACAGGGAGGAATGCACTAAACAGAGTAGAGTGCACCAACCAGGGAGGAGAGGAGAAATTCTTGGCAGAGAGAATGCAGACACAGAGATGGGAGATGGGGGGGTGGCGGGGGCAGAGAATGAAAGGAACAGAGAATAATTTAGTGTAGCTAGTGCAGGGTACAAGATGAATGGTCTAAGATAAGCCAGAAAGACAGCCTGGGGCCTGATTATGACCGTCAAAAGGAGATTGGGCTTTAATCTTAAAATGTTGAGAGCAACCAGAGCATTTTAGAAGAGAAGAGACATAATCAGACCTTGGCCTCAAGAAATGTACAGCATTGTCAAAGCGACAAAACTAAAGCACAAGAAATACATAGGTGGTATTTCAAGGTAATATTTAATTAGTCAAAATAACCTCAAAATAAGATTTGAGGCTATTAAGGACAGTTCCTTAGAGAAGGCGATATTAAGATGGACCACCAAGAATGAATAGAATCTGGAGGAGGATTTCAGTCAGGGATAACAGCAAAAGCAAAGAGGTAGAAATATGCAGAAAATAATAAACAGTGCGACCTGTTGGAGAGTGGGTGTGGAAGAGAAATAGGAGATAAAATTGAATTTGTAAACAGGAACCAGTTTATGAAGAAACTTGGGAGAGGAATTTGCACTTGCTGAGATAAGCAAAGAGATCCATTGTAGGGCCATATGCAGAAAATCCATATAATGAAAGCAGTATTTTAGGCAATTTAATCTAGTAAGGATGCTTTAGAGGTGAAAAAACTGAAGTCAGGCCAGTAGACTCACAGTGATAGTACTAAAAATGCTCAGTAAAAGCAAATCTGAGAGTTCAAAGGGAAAAAAACAATTTAGCGACAGATTGGATATAAAGATAACAAGACAGAACAAATCTGATAATTCCAAGCTTCCTGAGAAATGACAATGTGGTATCACTGGCAAGAAGTCACTTGGGAATGAGGGTCCTTTGAGAGGTCTACATTTCTCAGGCACTCACCATAAGAAGTACATGTCCTTATACTAGGATCCTATATTCTACAACCCAATCTCTTTCTTTCCCTCCTGCAATTCAACTTGACTTTACAAAATAAAGCCAAAATGGTATAATGGAAACAATACAGGCTTTGGAGCCAGACTGTCCTGACCTTTATTCTGTCTCTACATATCAGAATTTTGGGGGGAAAGAATTACTTATTTTGCCCAAGCCTCACAGATAAAGATTTCAAACTTTAGATTGTTACTAGGATTTAGTGAGATATGTAAAATGTTTTTTATATGATAGGTGCTTGGTAAATATTGGTTCCCTTCTTCTAAGCATAATGCTTTAAATATATGGTACAACTAAAACAAGGAAATCCACCTACCTGTGATTGCTCTAGTTATAGCAAGGTCCTTACTGGGATTTAGAGTTGCTACTTTTGAATGTTTCTTAAGATGCTGTTTGCTTTATATTTATGAAAAGGGCTTCAGTCATCACTGAATTTTATCCCTATATTCTTTAATCCTTTCAAAGAACTTTTAGGCTGATTTTATTATTTTTTCAATTGTATTGAATTCTAATTCTTTTTTTTTTTTTAAGATTTATTTATTTATTCATGAGAGACACAGAGAGAGGGGCAGAGACACAGGCAGAGGGAGAAGCAGGTTCCCCACTGAGCAGGGAGCCCGATGTGGGACTCGATCCCAGGACCCTGGGATCACGCCTTGAGCCGAAGGCAGACACTCAACCACTGAGCCACCCAGGCGTTCCTCTTATTCGTTTTTTAAAACATTTTTTATTTATTTATGGGAGAGAGAGAGAGAGAGGAAGGGAGCATGAGCAGTCGGGAAGGGCAGAGGGAGAGGGAGAAGCAGACTCCCAGCTGAGCAGAGAGCCCGATGCAGGACTTGATGTCCTAGGATGATGACCTGAACCAAAGGCAGACACTTAGACGACTGAACCACCCAGGCACCCTTGAATTCTAATTCTTAAATAGGTAATATAAGTACTTGGTGAAAGAGATATGTAGTAAAAAATGAGTCTGTTACTAGTCTCACATGCATCCTTAGTTATCCTGTATCTGCACAAGTCTGTGTGATATGTGTATCTCTCCCTTTCACTCCCTCCCCCCTCATTCTTTTTTTTTTTTTTAATTCAGACGATACCATACTATACACATAGTTCTGCATTTTGCCTTGTTACTTAACCATTTATCTCAGAGACTGTTCCAGATCAGAACCTAAACACTCACTCTTTTCAGTCACTAAATAGCATTCCTTTGTAAAGATGTATCACAATCTATTTAGTGACCAACCTACTTGAAACAGTACTATTCATCACAGTTTGCAGTTGTTTTCTGGGCCCATAGAAGTATTCTTGTGAAAACTTTTTATCTTTCCCAAGAAAATTGATTTTCTTCTCTTGTTAAATAAAAACAAAATTTTATTCTATAATTAAATGTAAATTTCCTTCTGTTTATCATTTTATTTTTCCCTTTGAAACAATAGAACCAAACTTAACCACTAGCCAGTTCCAGTATCTTTATTTGTATCTCTCTATGTATGGAAAGCAGACAAGGTTGCTATAATTCCTTGCCTGAAACCTTATTTCTGGGCAGCCCTGGTGGCACAGCAGTTTAGCGCCGCCTGCAGCCCAGGGCGTAATCCTGGAGACCCTGGATCGAGTCCCACGTCAGGCTATGCATGGTGCCTGCTTCTCTCTCTGCCTGTGTCTCTGCCTCTCTGTGTGTGTGTGTCTCTATGAATAAAAAAGAAAAAAAAAAAAAAGAAACCTTATTTCTTATTCACTTTAAAAGAAAAAAATAGATACTTTAAAATATGAATTCCATTTGTGATCCATTCATGGTATTTTTAAAAGTTATCCTTTGAAGGTTTTCTTGCCCATGTTAATTAGGGTTTTACAGTGAGCAATTGACTTGGACTCCCCCACCATAAAGGATTTCTTTGGCAATATGATTTAAATAGTCTATAAATGGAGCTTTTGTCTGGTAGTGAGTATGTGCCAGGGGCCTGACCCCTAGATTGGTTATAGCATTCCTTGGCCTGACCTTAGATGATAATATGTCATAAAGCAATGAATTGAGGTTTTTTAGTAGGGATGGGGTTTGCTTTATTGAATAGTAACTGTATCATGGTGAAGGGAAAAAAATTCTATTGCTAAAAATTAACCTATAAATTGCTGCCACTTCTAACCAGTTACCCTACAGACTAACAAAAATCTGATTTAGAAGAATTTTCATAAGAACCAAACTGCAATGTACTATCATTAAAACCTATCCATAGCCTTGGAAAAGACTCATTTGATTAGTGAGGAATTTTTTTTTTTTTAATGCCATGAAGAGAAATATCTTCAGAAAGTAAGCAGTTTTTTCCCCCATGTGTCATATTATAGCTTCTTGTTTGGAAAGAAGAATTACTCTATTTTTAAAAATTTTTTTTTAATTTTTTATTTATTTATGATAGTCACAGAGAGAGAGAGAGAGGCAGAGACACAGGCGGAGGGAGAAGCAGGCTCCATGCACCGGGAGCCCGACGTGGGATTCGATCCCGGGTCTCCAGGATCGTGCCCTGGGCCAAAGGCAGGCGCCAAACCGCTGCGCCACCCAGGGATCCCTACTCTATTTTTATATACTTCTTTCCTGACCTTGGGTAAAAGACCTCAAATCGTCCTATTAATGGTATATAGTAAAGACTCAATAAATACTTGTTAGGAAAATGAAGAGAAAGAGTTCTGTTTTAAGCAGTATAGAGTAGTGGCTGAGAGTTTGGGAATTTGATGGCTTGGCTTTGAAAATTATAACCACTCTAAGTCTTAGTCTTTTTGTCTGTAAAATGGAGAAAAATCATAGTACTTAAAGATTTTTGTGAGGGTCCAGTGAGCTAGTACATGTAAAGCAATTAATATGGTACCTGGTACTTAACAACATTCAATAAGTAGAACTGTCACCATTATCTATCTGTACTATTATTTGTTAATATATTCTATTTTCTTTATGGCAACCAGGACATTGTTTTCTCATCTACTCATCACCTCGGATCTCTTTCTCCCTGATTTGAGAAGGGTTTTCTGCTTCTCATTAAAATTATAGGAAAATTGCTTGGGACACATCGAGGTGACAATTTTACTTTCACCAATTAAGAATAAAAATGATCATTTTCTCTCTAACCCAACATTTAGCCAGTGTTTCAGACAGTGTTGACCAGCAGAAGACCTACAGCAAAGCTAAGTATTTTAATTTTCTTCTTTTGACTAGTCATTAAGGAAAGGAATATGACAGATATATTTACCAGTCAATGGAATTTGGTCCTACCTACTTTCTGTCATTTTTCCTAGCTAACCTCTTAATCGTTCCACAACACTTTTATTTCAAACTGTTAGATTAGACTCATTTTTTTTTATCATATCAGCATGTTGAAGGCTTCTGCCAATTTCATCCTGCTGTTCTAATCTGCTGGCTTATTATCATGCTATTCATTGATGATTTTACTACATTAATGTGATAGTACATACCAAGGTAGAGTTCTTGTTCTTTAGGTTAAATTAAAACAAAAAATAAAGACTATTTTTGGTTGCTGACTTCATCTGTAATTTATACAGTGGTGTAACTATGTCTTTATAAAAATGTGTTCTTGTTGTGCTGCTTCATCATAGTTTTGGTAGAAGAAAATAGAAAAGTAGCCCAAAACAATGAAAAGATCTTAAATATCAGAAAAAAACTATTTTTTAACTGATGTTTTTTGAGTGACCATTAGCTTCTTTTTAAAACTTGACCTTCAGAGATAGTGTGTTTGCTTTCCTTTTCCTGTTCTTTGATTAGGCCTATATGAATGTTAGAATTCATTGAATTCTGTGTTTGAATCCTATCTTCTTAAGAGGACAAGAGTTTTCTTTCACTCTACTCAGCCATTGTTATTATGTGAAGTATACTTTTCTCTTTTGAAAGTCTCAAGGTTTATGGAAAATTTATTAAGAAAATAGAAGTCAGAAGTTCGTTATGTAATTCACTCATATTTCCAACACATAAGTACCGCCACGTAGCAGATACCTGCTGTGTAATTAGAAGTCCCTCAGATTGTTTTCTCCTCTTCCCTCGTTAGTACCCTGGAATTTCAATGTAATGTATGCCACTATCAATCAAGTTGATGAGTCAAGTAGCCATGAGTGAAATGTTCAAAATCAAGTCAGAGGATAATATGGGATCTAGGCAGACAAAAATGCCCTTCTTCTTCAAGAACT
Organism: Vulpes vulpes; assembly: GCF_048418805.1. Classification (NCBI taxonomy): domain Eukaryota; kingdom Metazoa; phylum Chordata; class Mammalia; order Carnivora; family Canidae; genus Vulpes; species Vulpes vulpes. The sequence goes on along the minus strand of NC_132787.1, from coordinate 52,505,212 downwards.
TACATAAAGTGAAAGAGAAGAAAGAACTTACCTTGTTACCTACGTGTTTCCTTCCATGAAGAAATAGATAAGCCTCACTGGAACACTGACCTGAGTCATGGGTTGGGTTCTAAGGGCTCAAAAGTAAGCGAAATAATCTACTCAAAGTAATCTTGGTTCACATCTGGGCCACGTCCTCAAGGGAGAGCTAAGAGTCAGACCAGGAACTCTAAATAACAAGCACCAAATCTCAAGGAAGAGAAGTGGATTCTTTAATGGGAAAGAGCCAAGAGTCAAGATGCAAGTAAAAGTAACCTACAAAGGAGGAGGGTACAGGCTTATTGCAGCAGTCTTTGTCCCTATGCCAGTTCTTTTTTTTTTTTTAAGGTTTTATTTATTTATTCATAGAGACAGAGAGAGAGAGGCAGAGACACAGGCAGAGGAAGAAGCAGGCATCATACAGAGAGCCCGACACGGGACTCGATCCAGGGTCTCCAGGATCACGCCCTAGGCTGCAAGCGGCACTAAACCACTGCGCCACCAGGGCTGCCCACCTATACCAGTTCTGTGGTTTTTATAGTTAATTGAGAATCTCAGATTTGCTAAAAAATATAGAAATTGAGTAGATTTAAGGTAAAAGAGTGACCCCAAGGGCAGAAATTGAAACATCGTGCCCATAAAAAGAGATCCCAGATGGATGTTTTAAACTTAGGCTAAGTTGATTGAGAGACATAGGAAATAGGGTGTTCTTACTTGGTAATAATTTTTACTCTGAAATTTCTTCATATTGTCCTAGAAACTAGTGGCGAATTTGAACAGATATTCTAAATAGTCTGTATTCTGTGATTGCTCTGGAAAGGGTACCACAAAAGAAAAAAAAGTAAGGAAATTCTTATGACTACAAGGCTTAAATCTATAGAAGAGAAATTTCTTCCCTTTTGATTCCTTAAAGATGATGCTAGTGAAATATTCACTTAGAAGAGCAACAATAGGAATCTTCCCCAGAGACCTTCCTACTTGAGAGCCACCTGGGAGCTTCCCCATGTCATCATAGTACTCTTTGGTGTGAACAGAAGAGTTCTTAAACATTAGACCTGGTTGTTGTGAAGCATGAAAAGATAAGGTACAGGAAAGCATCTTGTAAGTTGGAAAGCTTCATTTGGATGTTATTATGTCCCCAGAATCTAGTGCCTTCCAAGGCTCTTATCAGTCTTTCAACTGAACCCATTTCTTTCTCTGATTGCCATGTTCCTGGGTTTTTTTGTTTTGTTTTTAAGATTTATTTATTTATTTATTCATGAGAGACAGAGAGAGAGAGGCAGAGACACAGGCAGAGAGAGAAGCAGGCTCCATGCAGGGAGCCCGATGTGGGCCTCGATCCCGGGACTCCAGGATCACACCCTGGGCTGAAGGCAGGCACTAAACCGCTGAGCCACCCAGGGATCCCTGCCATGTTCCTGTTCAGAGAGTCTCCCAGGCTAATTCTAACACTTACTGATTCTTTAGGGCCTTTTGCAAATGTCACCATCTTTATGAAATCCTTCTGGATTCCTCAGCAACCAAGTGTACTTTTCTTCACTCTCTCCCCTTTCCCGCATTGCACTGTTTCTCAGTTTTTGTTTCTTGTTTTGTTTTTTGCAAACATGTTTCTGTTATAATACCACATATGTTTTTCTGAAAAATCTCCTATTCTGCAAAATCATGTACGAAAAATAAAAAAGTGTTATGGGAAAATAGGGTTATAAGCAGGTCACTTAAAATCTACCTAGCTAAAAAAAATCTGTATAACTTTGTACTCAGTGCCCTCATAAAAATAATGATAAGCCTAATAAAAATATTAGCACAGTTAAATCTCCATAGGCATTTGCACCCAGAAATATACTCAGTTCATCCATTGTAGCCTTCCTTATTCCTGGTTATTCTTCAGGATGTAGGGTCACAGAAACTTTTGCTTCTCATACAAACTAGTTTCACCAAAATTAAAAATATAATATGGGGATATCCGTCCGTTTTTTGGCTGTCATTTTTTTTGCTTTTTAACTCAGAGAAATATCTTTGCATCCTTTTCGTTTGTACTTGCCCTTTCCCCAGATAGCTTAATACTGTGGAAAATACAGCAGTCCTTAAAGGTATAAAACCAGCTACTAATTTTTTTTTTAAGATTTGTTTATTTATTCATGAGAGATACAGAGAGAGACAAAGACATAGGCAGAGGGAGAAGCAGGCTCCTGTCGGTGGCCTGACGTGGGACTCAATCCCAGGATCCCGGGATCATCACCTGAGCCAAAGGCAGATGCTCAATCACTGAGCTACCCAGACAACCCAAAACCAGCTACTTCTTGCAGAAAACACTGGTATAGGATTTACATCCTTTTTTCCTAACATAGTCTTAAAGCTTCCTCTTTCAAGAGGAAGCTTATCCCTATTTCCTTCTTAATACTAACATGCTGGAAAAACTACATATAAATCAATATAGTTTGCATGTTAAACTGACACCATTCCCATATTCAATGATCTCCTGGAGTTAAAATGCATTCAAGAAATGTGCTTTGTAGCAGAATAGGCTGTAATTGTTTCATTCTCCTCACCTCCTTGTCTGTGAACTCACTGAGGACATAAACTGTGTCTAATTCACCTCTGCATCCCCTCCAGTGCCTGGCATGGTGCTTTATGTTTAGAGGAGGATCACAAAGTATCTCTCGGCTTGAATTAATTTGTTCTGCTGCATAATAAATATAAATACATACTCTAGGGAAGTCCCTTAATGTGAGGATTGACAGAACCTAAATGATTTTGTGTAGCAGCCTTTGCTGTCAGTACCTGTCCTCTTAAGATCATTAAGTATTCAATTTAGAGATTACATGCTTTACATACTCATATCTCTGAAAGCCATGTTGAGACATATTGTTACATCTGATGCTTCTTGGAGATTAAGCCTAGTCTTCCTACATAAAATTCTACCAACTTGTCTCCATATCTCTGGCAGTCACTAACACTAAGCAATAGTTTTACAAGTCAACAGATCAGTTCTGTTGTGTGTTGTATTGATTGAAATAGTGGAAATAATCTGTGTTCCTTGTTTTAGCAAGGAAATTGCAATCTTTTCCACATGAGACCATAGACCATCTCATCAAAGGAAAGAAAGGAGTTAAATTCATTTTTGTCCTAAAGCAATTGCAGTGGGAATTTTTTTCCTTATTTAATTCTTGTCTTAGGCAAAGGCATTTAATTTTCTGTAGCTGAAAAAATTGCTAAACCTAGGACCCGTACATTGCCATAGTTGTAATCTTATTCATGAACTCAGATATATCACTGCCATTCAATAATTATTAGACCTAAGATATTATATATCACGCAGGTGAAGGGGAGAGAAATATCAGCTCTTTCTTTTTTCAGAATGTAAAGAGGCTCCTGCAGAACCCCAAAGTGACAGAGTTTGATGCTGCCCGCCTGGTGATGCTTTATGCTCTACATTATGAGCGACACAGCAGCAATAGCCTACCAGGACTAATGATGGACCTCAGGAACAAAGGTGTTTCTGAGAAGTATCGAAAGGTAATCAAATTTATATATTAATCCCACCAAACAGGTAGCAACTTTATTATTATATTCTTAGTTCTGACAAATGAGAAGTCCTGCTGTTTTTACTTACAGAAATGTATAATTCTGTCCTCTCATGTCTTAATTTCCTTAATAAGGGTATTTTCTTATGAAATTAATTTCCTGATCCCTAAGCAGTAAAAGGTGGTTTCTCTTTTTTCCTTTTAGCTCGTGTCTGCAGTAGTTGAATATGGTGGTAAACGGGTCAGAGGAAGTGACCTCTTCAGCCCCAAAGATGCTGTGGCTATTACCAAACAGTTCCTCAAAGGATTGAAGGTATGGCATGTCCCTTCTGCTTTCTTAAATGAGAAACAGTGAATAAAAATGATCTTCAAAGTAACTTTAAGATTGTTGCTGATTTAGTACTATGTCAATTAAATGAAATTAAAGCAGACATCCTCCTGATAGCTTTTTCTTCAAATGCTTTCTATATTGGAGCAGCATCAGCATTGGACCAAGCAGCTGAACAGGGAATAATGAAATATTTCCAGGAAATACCCAAGAGTAAAATGACGGACGATTCTGTTAGTCATAACTGTATTACTCCACTTGTTTATCATTTTTAAGATTTGTTTGGTAGTTTTTCTTTGAAGGAAATTAAAGATGAAGCAAACCACTCTAAATCTTTTAAAAATATTTTCTTGGGATCCCTGGGTGGCTCAGCAGTTGAGCTCCTGCCATGGGCCCAGGGCGTGATCCTGGAGACCCAGGGTCAAGTCCCATGTCGGGCTCCCTGCATGGATCCTGCTTCTCCCTCTGCCTGGGTCTCTGCCTCTCTGTGTGTCTCTCAAAAATAAATAAATAAAATCTTAAAAAATAAAAATAAAATAATAAAAAATAATAAAAATATTTTCTTAAAATAGTAAAAAAATAATAATAATAATAATTTTAATCTGCAAGCCTTTCTTATGTTTCCTGAAGTATTTCCATTTTCCTGAGTGTTTCTAGACTCCTTTTCTACATGGTCTTTTCCTTTTATTTGCTCTGCGTATCATATCACATTTTCACAAAAAGAGATGATAAAGGATTTAAGCAATTCCATTTTTGAAATTCTTTTATAATAGCTAGGCTTAAATTACAAAGCATTTTTATGAGATTGGAACATTTCTCTTGATGAAAAGAAATTTTTAAATTATTTAACCAGGGCAGCCCCGGTGGCACAGCAGTTTAGCGCTGCCTGCAGCCCAGGGCGTGATCCTGGAGACCCCGGATCGAGTCCCATGTCAGGCTCTCTGTATGGTGCCTGCTTCTCCCTCTGCCTGTGCCTCTGCCTCTCTCTCTCTGTCTCTATGAATAAATAAATAAATAAAAAATCTTTAAAAAAAATTATTTAACCATAAAATCCCTATTGGAATCTATCCCATGAAATCCCTGTTGAGTGCTTGTCCTTTTCTGATGAGTATCATTAACTGTTATATTGCAAATTTCCCAAAAATGATATAAGAATCATCTTCCCCTTAGGGAGTAGAAAATGTGTATACTCAGCATCAACCTTTCCTACATGAGACTCTGGACCATCTCATCAAAGGAAAGCTTAAGGAAAATTTGTATCCTTATCTAGGCCCCAGCACACTCAGAGACAGGTAAGATAACCAAGATATTAATAATAAAAACCAGAAACACTAAGAAAATGGAAATGTAGAGTGTTGTAAGAGACTACAACTAAGATTATATTGCTCTGTTATTTTAGTTCTGAGATTCTTTTGGTTTTACATGTGTCAGGATTAAATTCATCTGCTAAGCCTGAAAGATTATTTCTTTTGGAATAAAGAAACAGGTATTTTGGAGTATCCCAAATACTTGTATTCTGTCCTTTAGTTTCAGATGAGTTTACTTATGCCATTTAAGGTTCGGTTCCATGGCATTTAACATTTGGAGTTTCAAACATTAAAGCCAAAAATAGATTTGCTGCTTGATTGCCATCCAGAACAGGTTGTTACTATTTTTGGTGAGGACTGGACTTTGCCAAATGTGGCCAGCATACAAACTGAGACCTAATTAACAAAGGCCATTTGTTATACAGGAGCTAAGAATGGCTAGCTTTTGGGGTATTAACCAAAGGAAGCAATTAATTTGTCATTTTAATCCAGTAGTATGTTAGTTTTAATAAAAACAAAACTCATCCAAAACAACTTACTTAGACTAACCTGAACTTTTAAATATACACAAAGTCTACTTTGTTATAAATTATTTTGTATTTTTTACTGGGACCACATATTATAAAGAGCTTAATATATGTAATGGAATGCTGTTGGATAGATTGATATGCGAATTGTTACTATTGGTAGAATTCTTCTATCATTTCAGCTAATCTTAACCTAAGAGTCTTGGAAGAAGAGTATATATTAGTATACTATAATAATATATAAATAGTATATTTATAACTGTAATAAACTTCTGAAAGGAAAAGATGGCTCTTTTACATGATAAAATGTATTTTTTTCTATTTTGTTCTTAAAAAAAAAAAAAACCTCTGTAATTTGGTAACAACAGAAAGAAAAAGATCTTTTTAAAAAACCCAAAGTTGGGATCCCTGGGTGGCGCAGCGGTTTGGCGCCTGCCTTTGGCCCAGGGCGTGATCCTGGAGACCCAGGATCGAATCCCACGTTGGGCTCCCGGTGCATGGAGCCTGCTTCTCCCTCTGCCTATGTCTCTGCCTCTCTCTCTCTCTCTGTGTGTGTGTGTGTGTGTGTGACTATCATAAAAAAAAAAAAAAAAAAATTAAAAAACCCAAAGTTGTGGGATGCCTGGGTGGCTCAGCGGTTGAGAGCTTGCTTTCAGCCTAGGGCATGATCCTGGAGTCCTGGGATCAAGTCCCACTTCGGGGTCCCTGCAGGAAGCCTGCTTCCCTCTGCCTCTGTCTCTGCCTCTTTCCGTGTCTCTCATGAATAAATAAATAAAATCTTTAAAAAAAAAAATCCAAGGTTGAGAGGCAGAATATCTGGGGTTAATTTCAGACAGTACATTCATTCAGATAAAATGTTTAAGGACCTTGGTATCAAGATTCAGAAATGTCAGCTTAGTGGAAACTGTGCAAACCAGCCTAAAGCTATTCACCTGCCTTAGAGGCTTTTTGAAAACCAGTGTAACTCTATTAAATGGCCTTCTAATTAGTATGATAAAAATAAAAATATTACTTTTTTATGAATTTCAATTAAGAATTATTGAACAAGGAGTTAGCTACTTATTGCTAAAGGGACACCAGAGACCACCAGAAGAGTATATTATTTATGGTTGGTTCGTAACAGCATACCTTTCTAATTTGGGTGATTCATTTCCAACAAAAGCTCAAAATGATGCTCTTCCAGCAAAATGCACATTTATCAGTTGTCAGCAATCTGTAGCATTTGCATTATTACCTAAGTACAAATATAGTTAATAATTCAATTGCTCTATCCTTTTATATAACAAATATTTTTTTATTGAGTGTCTTCAGTATGTCAAAAACTGTTGTAAAGGCTTGCTTTTGGGGTATTAACCAGAGGAAGCAATTAATTGTCATTTTAATCCAGTAGTCTGTTAGTCTTAACTCATCCAGAACAACTTACTTAGATCAGCCTGAACTTTTAAATATACACAAAGTCTACTTTGTTATAAATTCTTATGTGTTTTTTACTGGGACCACATATTATAAAAAGCTTAATATATGTAATGGAACATTGTTGGATAGATTGATATGCGAATTGTTACTATTGGTAGAATTCTTCTATCATTTCAGCTAATCTTAACCTAAGAGTCTTGGAAGAAGAGTATATATTAGTATACTATAATAATATATAAATAGTATATTTATAACTGTAATAAACTTCTGAAAGGAAAAGATGGCTCTTTTACATGATAAAATGTATTTTTTTCTATTTTGTTCTTAAAAAAAAAAAAACCTCTGTAATTTGGTAACAACAGAAAGAAAAAGATCTTTTTAAAAAACCCAAAGTTGGGATCCCTGGGTGGCGCAGCGGTTTGGCGCCTGCCTTTGGCCCAGGGCGTGATCCTGGAGACCCAGGATCGAATCCCACGTTGGGCTCCCGGTGCATGGAGCCTGCTTCTCCCTCTGCCTATGTCTCTGCCTCTCTCTCTCTCTCTGTGTGTGTGTGTGTGTGTGTGACTATCATAAAAAAAAAAAAAAAAATTAAAAAACCCAAAGTTGTGGGATGCCTGGGTGGCTCAGTGGTTGAGAGCTTGCTTTCAGCCTAGGGCATGATCCTGGAGTCCTGGGATCAAGTCCCACTTCGGGGTCCCTGCAGGAAGCCTGCTTCCCTCTGCCTCTGTCTCTGCCTCTTTCCGTGTCTCTCATGAATAAATAAATAAAATCTTTAAAAAAAAAAATCCAAGGTTGAGAGGCAGAATATCTGGGGTTAATTTCAGACAGTACATTCATTCAGATAAAATGTTTAAGGACCTTGGTATCAAGATTCAGAAATGTCAGCTTAGTGGAAACTGTGCAAACCAGCCTAAAGCTATTCACCTGCCTTAGAGGCTTTTTGAAAACCAGTGTAACTCTATTAAATGGCCTTCTAATTAGTATGATAAAAATAAAAATATTACTTTTTTATGAATTTCAATTAAGAATTATTGAACAAGGAGTTAGCTACTTATTGCTAAAGGGACACCAGAGACCACCAGAAGAGTATATTATTTATGGTTGGTTCGTAACAGCATACCTTTCTAATTTGGGTGATTCATTTCCAACAAAAGCTCAAAATGATGCTCTTCCAGCAAAATGCACATTTATCAGTTGTCAGCAATCTGTAGCATTTGCATTATTACCTAAGTACAAATATAGTTAATAATTCAATTGCTCTATCCTTTTATATAACAAATATTTTTTTATTGAGTGTCTTCAGTATGTCAAAAACTGTTGTAAAGGCTTGCTTTTGGGGTATTAACCAGAGGAAGCAATTAATTGTCATTTTAATCCAGTAGTCTGTTAGTCTTAACTCATCCAGAACAACTTACTTAGATCAGCCTGAACTTTTAAATATACACAAAGTCTACTTTGTTATAAATTCTTATGTGTTTTTTACTGGGACCACATATTATAAAAAGCTTAATATATGTAATGGAACATTGTTGGATAGATTGATATGCGAATTGTTACTATTGGTAGAATTCTTCTATCATTTCAGCTAATCTTAACCTAAGAGTCTTGAAAGAATAGTATATATTAGTATACTATAATAGTATATAAATAGTATATTTATAACTGTAATAAACTTCTGAAAGGAAAAGATGGCTCTTTTACATGATAGAGGCTGGGGAAATAGAAGTAACAAGAAAGACAAGTTACCTGCCCTTAAGGAACTGACATGCTGAAGACAGTAAACAAATAAACAAAGAATAAAATTTGAAGGATATTAAGTGCTACTGAGGAAATAAATAGGGTAATAACCTACAACATAACTTTGTAGAGGTGAGGAGCATTGCTTTAAATGGAGTGAACTGAGGAAAAAATAAAACAAGACGAAATCAGGGAGGGAGACAAACCTTAAGAAACTCTTAATCATAGCAAACAAACCAAGGATCTTTGGAGGGGAGGTGGATACATTATATGTTAATTAATTGAATTTAAATGAAAAATTTTTTAAAGAAAAAAAAGTTAAAGTATCAGCTAAAAAAATAATAATAAGAGAAATCCTTATTTCTTTTGAGGAAATGCTATTTAAGATGAGCTTTAAATTACAAGACAGAGAGCAGCCCGGGTAGCTCAGGGGTTTAGCGCTGCCTTCAGCTCAGGGTGTGATCCTGGAGACCTGGGATCGAGTCCCATATCAGGCTCTCTGCATGGAGCCTGCTTCTCCTTCTGCCTGTGTCTCTACGTCTCTCACTCTCTCTCTCTCTCTCTCTCTTTCTCTCTCTCTCTGTCTCTCTCATGAATAAATAAATAAAATCTTTAAAAAAAAATTTACAAGACAGAGCGAATCACATAACAATTAAAATGCATCCCAAGCAAAAGGAACACCAGAGCAAAGGCCTTGAAGAAAGAGAGAACTTGGCAAGTTCATGGAACAGAAAAAAGCCCAGTGTGGTTGGGGCATAGTGAGTAAGGAGGAAATAAATTGAAAAAATAAGTAGGGACTGGATTACTTAGGGTGTTAAAGGCCCTGGTTAAGAGGGGTTTTAAATTTTAAATGTCATAGGAGACCATTGAAGAATTTAGCATGTAAGTGACATGAACTGAATTACTTATAGGATCACCTTGTGGGGAGAATGTTTTTTTGTTGGTTTTTTGTTTTGTTTTTGTTTTTGAGAATGGATTTTTGAGGGCAAAAATAGCAGGGAGACTACTTAGGAGGCAGTTGTAATAGTCTAGGTAAGGAATAAAAGAGGTTTGGTTAAGGGGCCTGAGAGAATAAGAATCGATAGACTTGTTTAATGGATCTACTCCATTAAAGGGGGTATCTACTCTTACCCTCTTACCATAAGAGAGAAATCAAGAATAATTCTCGGGTTTGGGGGGGCAAAGTTGCAGGTGCCTATTAGATAACCAAGTAGAAATGTTAGATAATAAATGGGGAGTCAACAAGATTTTGGTGATATTTAAAGCTATGGGATATAAAATATATAAGATCACTGAAAGAAAAAAAGAAAAGAGCCCTGGACCGAGCACTGAGTAGAAGACATGGAGCCAGAAATGGAGACCGAGGAAGAGACAGAAAGGTAGAAGGAAAACCAGGGGAGCATGGTGTCATAAAGACCAAGAAACCTGTGGTAACCTGAATCTAGTCTTCTGAGAGGTAAAGGTGAAAACAGTACAGAATCAGATAGGGCAACATGAAGGTCTTTGGTGACCTATTCCCTAGTTTCAGTGAGATTGGAAACCAAATCAGGGTTACAGGATGTAAGATAAAATAGAGATAACAAATGTATATCACACTTTTAAAGAAATTTTGCGTGAAGCTGTCAGAGAAATGGGATGGTAGCTAGGAGAGAGTGTGAGCTCAAGGGAAAGAGATTCTAGAGCATATCTGATGAGACTGTAATCTGATGAGAATTACCCTAAAGAAAGTAAAGTCAAAAATACAGAAGAGAAAGAGGAAGAGCTGCAGAAGTGAAGTCTAGGGGATCCAGATAGAAACAGAAGTACTTTTTTTTTTTTTTAAGAAGTACTTTTTTCTTTTTAACAATTTTGATGGTGAGAGTATGGGACCATCTTGTCTGATTGCTTCTATTTTCTCAGTAAAATATGATGTCAAGTTATCAGCTGAGGGAGTGGGTAAAAAGAGAAAACATTGTGAAACTGTCATCTTGCAGGCCAGGAATCAGATTTACTAGGGAAATATAATTAGGACTTCTAGCCAAATTGAGTGCCCATTAGAGTTTTATAGTCATTAATTTAAAATAGAGGGGCACCTGGGTGGCTCAGTCAGTTAAACATCTGATTTCACCTCAGGTCATGATCCCAGGGTCCTGGGATTGAGCCCTGCGTTGGGTTCCCTGCTCAGTGGAGCGCCTGCTTCTCCCTCTCCTTCTCCCCCCTGCTCGTGCTCTCTATCTCTCTCACTTCCTCTCTCTCTCAAATAAATAAAATCTTTTAAATAATAATAATAATAATAAACTAAAATAGAGGGGTGCCTGGGTGGCTCAGTTGGTTAAACGTCTGACTCTTGACTTTGGCTCAGGTCACTATTCTGGAGTCTTAAGATCGAGCCCTGTGTGGGCTCTGCACTTAGCATGGAGTCTGCTTGCCCCTCTCCCTCTGTCCCTGCCCCCCACTTTCCCCCTTAAATGAATGAATGAATGAAATCTTTAAAATAGAGGTTAAGGTCTAATTGTGTGGTTTTCTCCAGCAACTTTTGGCTATACTAGATTAAATGAGGGCAAGGCTGGTAGCTAGGCCCAACCAGGATTTGGGGAATTAAAAACAGAAGGAGGGTATTGGATGGTAAATAAAGTATTTGTTTTGTGGATTGGAAGTCTTAAGTCAAAGAATTATTAAGATAGAAGTATTAGTGTAAGTGAATTAGAAATTGAGGAGGTGATTATTAGAGAAAAAGATCTTGAATTCAAGACTTCACAGTACATATACTTATAGTAAAAAGTTTATGTTATAATTATGGATGTTGATTACGATGAATGGAAGAACAGATCATTCTGGGTGAGAAGACCAGGATGTGATATGAGTAATCCATGTTGATGTGAAAGTCACTGAAAATCCTGAAAGGAGCAGCAGTGAAAAGGACACTAAACCAGACCTAAAGTCTTTGGGAATAAGAGAGTGACCAGGAAAGGAGGTCAGGAGAAAACAGTGCAACTGCCTCATGAGTTTCTAACATAAGAAAGATGGTGAAGAAGGCAGAGAAGTTGGAACAAAACAATAGGAGGGGGCACAGAAGACCCCTACACCACCTTTTGGCCCTGCTTAACATCAGGTAGACTACAGAGGCCTTGAAAAGACCTACTGAACAATTCTGCTTCTAAAAGCTTTCTTTCTAGATATATTTGTGCAAGTCCACAAAGACATAAACAAGGATACTTACTGAAACATTTGGAGTTTTTTTTTCAATTTTTTAAATTTTATTTAAATTCAGTTAATGTATAATGTATTATACCAATACCAATAATGTATTATTGCTTTCAGAGGTAGAGTTCAGTGATTCATCTAGAGTATATAACACACATTACATTATGTGCCCTCCTTAATGCCCATCACCCAGTTACTCCATCCCTCAACCCACCTCCCCTCCAGCAACCCTGTTTGTTTCCTATGATTAAGAGTCTCTTATGGTTTGTCTCCCTGTCTGATTTCATCTTATTTTTTCCTCTCTTCCTCTGTGATCCTGTTTTGTTTCTCAAATTCCACATATGAGTGAAATCATATGGTAATTGTCTTTCTCTGATTGACTTATTTTGCTTAGCATAATATCCTTTAGTTCCATCTATGTCATTGCAAATGGCAAGATTTCATTGTTTTTGATGGCTGAATAGTAAGTAGTCCATCATATACATATATGTGTGTGTGTGTGTGTGTGTGTGTGTGTGTGTGTATACCACATCTTCTTTATTTATGCATCTGTCAATGGACATCTGGGCTCTCTCTATCATTTGCCTATTGTGGACATTGCTGCTATAAACATTGAGGTGCAGCTGCCCCTTTGGATCACTACATTTGTATCTTTGGGGAAAATACTCAGTAGTGCGATGGCTGGGTCATAGGGTAGCTCTATTTTCAACTTCTTGAGGAACTTCCATACTATATTCCAGAGTGGCTGCACCAGCTTGCATTCCCACTAACAGTATAAGAAGGTTCCCCTTTTTTCGCGTCCTCATCCTTATCAACATCTGTCGTTTCCTGACTTGTTAATTTTAGCCATTCTGACTAGTATGAGGTGGGATCTCATTGTGGTTTTGATTTGATCAGGTTTCCTGATGCCGAGTGATGTTGAGCATGTTTTCATGTGGTTTATGGCCATTTGTATGTTTGCTCATGTCTTCTGCCCATTAATTGGATTGTTTGCTGAAACATTATTTGTAATAGTTTAAAAAAGAGAGAAACTAAGTGTCCATCAATAGAGGACTGGTTACTAAATTACAGTACATTGCTATTCATTCTTCTTAAAAAGTGGCATAACTTGGGGCACCTGAGTGGCTCAGTGCTTGAGCATCTATCTGCCTTTGGTTCAGGTTGTGATGCCGGGATCCTGGGATCAAGTCCCACATTGGGCTCCCCACAGGGAGTCTGCTTCTCCCTCTGCCTCTCTGTGTGTCTCTCATAAATAAGTAAAACCTTTTAAAAAAATGGTATAACTCTTCATGAGGTGATACAAAAAACTTTTTAAGATATATTGGGTAGAAAAGCAAAATGCTATAATATCCCTTTTGTGTAGAAAAAAGAACCCATATCTAAGCATAAATGTGATTATATACATATGTGTATATAAACAAGTCTGCTTAACTATATGTATATATACAATATGTGTGTAATATATATGCAAGCACATATATGCACATGTATACAATAAATATTTCAAAAAGGATAAGAAAGTGTTAATAATGGTTACCTCTAAATATTGAGACAGTAGTTAGTTAGATATATATCTGTCTTTCCCAGTAGATATTGATACTGTTTTAAGTATCATAATCTTGAAGTAAAAACTGTGTTTCATTAATACTTGGGTTTTTTACAATATTTGACACAGTGCCTTACAAATTGGTGTTGAATAGGTATCAAATTTCTTGTGTAGGCATCTATAATAGTAGATATGACAAGATTTATAGTTGGAAAATTTAAACTAGAGAATAAATTTGGTTGATGTTACCAGAAAATTTAGATTTTATAGTTTGCCGGTATCCCTCTACAATATATTGGCTTTACATCATCTTGGCCTCGCTCTCAGTTCTAGCCACTATCTTGGATCATCATACTGAGAAGAGTCATTCATTTTAATCATCTTTATGATAATTTAAGTCTTATCATGATAGGAGTCCTTGGTTTTATCATTATTAGGAAATATCAAAGGAGATGTGGCAAGAATACAACTTTGAAACCAGGAATGCTTGTAGAATTGTTTTACTCCTGAGCTATTAAATTCATGGTTAACCTGTTTGGCAGTATAGCCATATCTACAAATTGAGTTTTGATCTTTCCCCTGCAGATGAAACACCCCCATTTCCTATTTAGTAGGCTCATTTTTCTTTCTTGCTCCAGAATTGCTTCTTGTCTCTGATAAAAACAAGCAACTTAAAAACATTTGGTGAGAAAATGGAGCTACCTGCTCATGCATTCCACAATCAGTTCAAAAAGGAAGTACTTTTTCACATTTACACAAATTTATTGGAATCTTGTGGTAGCAATTCATTTTGTTTCTATAACCGCAGCAGTCCTTTTCCAGTGGCCTTTTTTCCTATAGTAAATGCTCATAAGATCTTTATACTCTATAAGTACTCAAAAATTTGAATTTTAGCCATAAGTGTAATGGTCCACAAAGTAGATAAAATATTGCCTCTTAAAAGTTTTTCTACTTCGTTTATTCATGTACAGAAGTAATGCTTTCCAGAAATACTATATGTGAAAAATGTTTATTTTTCTAGTAAAATAATATGTAAATTGAGTTCTCAAGGTGTTCTTGTATATGTATATGCAGCATGAACTGGCTGCTGTTTTCTATCTAATGTTTGCTGCCTGCACTAATTAATGCTTTTAGTTGCTATGGTGAATTACAGAGCACTTGTATATTCCACTTAGCTTCAACCATCATATAAAAATGATTCATTGTGTATTTTCCTTTTGGCCTCATCAGAACATCTACTTTTAAAATTCGCCAGGGAAGGGAATGAAAAGGAAAAATGTCAGGGTGTTTGTTTGTTTTTTTCCCCATCACTGTTCCTCCTTAAGCCAGCTTGAATAAGGAGTAGGAGGCTCAGGAAAACATTTATTAATGTTTTCATAACCAAATGTGACATAGTTATCTTTGTTAGGTACACAATTAAGTCAAGCTATAAGAGTCTATCCCAGTATCTAAGTTTTGTCCTTATATTAATATAACCTACACCCACAGTTACCATCTGTGACATTTTCTTCCCTCTCCAGTAATACTCCAGAAAATACTCTGGTACCCTGAAATTATCAGACTAAATTAGGATAGTATTCTAACGCTCTTCTAGGAGCCTGCTTGAGGGATGCCTGGTTGGCTCAGTGGTTGAGCATCTGCCTTTGGTTCGGGTTGTGATCCCGGAGTCTGGAGATCAAGTCTCACATCAGTCTCCCCTTAGGGAGCCTGCTTCTCCCTCTGCCTCTGTCTCTGCCTCTTTCTGTGTCTCTCATGAATAAATAAATAAAATCTTAAAAAAAAAAAAAAAGTGCCTGGTTGAGTTTATTCCTTCCCAGTTCTTGCCTTTCTTTTCCACAGAGACAGGTGTACTCTTGAGGCAAATTATGGGCAGAGGGCAGCTCTAGGGAAGAAACATCTCCAGAATGATCCTTGCTTAGCTGCTTTTTCAGTTGACTTAGCAGATCAGGTGCCCAAGACAAAAATGTTACTGTCTGGTTCCTCTCGGTCACTGTACCTTTGCAAGGAAGAAACTTCCTTCCCATCTTCTTAATGAAATAATCTATGCAATTCATGAGTATTTACTCAAGATAACTGCATAACAAGTGTCAATCTAGGGTTGCCTCTCAACATAAAGAGTATTACGTATGGAATCTCACTATAAAAATAATACACATTTTCTGAGAATAGAATTTCATTTCAGCTTTGAGGATATTATTACTTCTGAACACTGCAACTGTTTTTTGTTTTTTGTTTTTTGTTTTTTCCTGTTTCTACCTGGGCTGGCCTCCAGATAGTTACATAGACCAAACAATTGGCAGAATGTCTTCTGTCTCCTTGGTGGCACATTCTTATAACATTGGATTTTTTTCTCCATAGAACTCATTCTTCATCAGTATTCTTTAATGAATATTAAACCAAGTATGACAGTATTTGAGAAGCCATTATCAGCTCATTCATACTTCTAGAACCAATATAGTGGGAAGAATTAAAAATTTATATTCTTCAAAATTTGGTGTTGAAAAGAAATTGTCTATACCCATGAGGGTAATACTGTGATAAAAGTTACAGAGACTCATATCAGTATTTAAAATTATAGCCAACTGTAGTTTGGTAGATCCTTTTGGTCTATTCCTAAAGAATCTGACAAGATCTGAACTTAAGTTCCTTTCCCCCTTCTGTAGAAATATTAGTCAGAACTGAAACAATACCCTCAGTTGAAGAAAAAAGAAGAGAACTTGTATTTTTGCCTGAATATTCAGTCCTTGAAAAATGAAGAGTTCATCATACTTGGTAGCAAAATGTTACTATCATAATCATGCAGCATTTCCTAAACAAATGACCCTTCTCAACAAGAGAAAGCTGACATGTAACTGGAGGCAAGGACTTGAAGAAAAAAAAAATCTTGATGGTAGAGAATTTTAGTGATTCAAGTCATGCTTTCCTATAAGTTACAAAGAGCCTCTTTCCCTGCAGCCTAAAGCACTAGATTAATACTGGATTAATAACTTAGCTTTATCTACTCCATGATACTAGAGGAAATCACACAAATTATAGATTAGTGCCACTACAAACTCATTGTTTATAAACTCACTTGGGCCTTCCCGGGTACTCAGTCAAACTTTTATGCATGCTTAGTCTTTGTCTCTCTCCACAGCAGTTTTGAATGTTTTCCATTCGCCAAACACCTAACCCACCCCAGCCCACAGCAGTGTTTCCTAGAGAAAAAAAATTGAATGTCAGACATTAACTCCCTCGGTGTCTAGCCCCCATAATTATTTATTCTTTCCTGTATTTATAAACTTATTTATATATACCTACCTTTATGTCCTTCCTCCATTCTAAAGGAAATACATCCTTTTTTGGTACTTAGAGCTGATCATTCTGTCAGCACTCTAGTTTTAGACTCCTACCATTTCTTCTGAAGCCTTCCTGTAATGGTTATTTGCTTGTTCCCTCTCTCTCCTTGTCTAATATATTTTCAGCTTCTCTTCATTTAAGTACTTTCCCACAGACTACAAGCATACTTGGGTTTTTCCTGTTAAACAAGCAATAAGTATAAAGCCCTTGAACCTGGGTTCTTCTCTAACCTGCGTCCTTTCTTTCACAGCCAAACTTCCTGGATGAAGCCACTGTCCTCTTCAATCCATGCACCCTGGCTTCTTACTCCACTATAATACATGAGACTTTTCTTACAAATTCATTATACAACAGCATACACAGCGGTCTCTTTCAATTCTCATCTTATTTACCCCGCTGTGTATTTCACACTGTTAACCCTTCTGTTCTTAAAAGTCACTTGTCCCTTGGCCTCTACCTTCTGGTTCTCCTCCTACCTTTCTGACAATTTCCTTCTAAGTTGCCTTTGCTGGCTATTCATCTTGCTTATCCTGCAGCTGCTTAAAGACTCTCCAAAGCTCTGTCTTTCGATTCTCTTCTCATTCTATACAATCTCCCTAGGTTGAACTCATCTATTCCCCAGCTTCAGCTGTCACCAGTATTTGAGGAAATCATTAGGCTTAAATGTCCAGATAGATGCTTAGTGTGGACATCTCTGTTGGGATGTTCCACAGGTATCTCCAACACATGTTTTTGTCTTACTTTCAGGAAATCAGTCTTGCTTTTTTTTCTCAAACCTAAACCAGAAAACTTAGTTATCATGGACTCTTCCTTTATCTTCATCCTCCACATTTAATCATTGACTAAATACTGAAGAGTCCTCATTTTTTGGGGGTGGGGGGTGGTTTGGGGGTTTGTTTGGTTTTTTTTTTTTTTTTTTTTTTTTTTTTTTGGTCTCCTATATATACAGCCCCTCCTCTCCACTCCTGGTATTTCTTTAGTCCCATTTTTCATCTTCTCTTTCTAAAAGTCTTACAGTGTCCTTTTGTTCTCCAGCTTTTCCCACCTGTACCCCTCCCCCAATTCATTCTCACACAGCTGCCAAAATTGCCCTTCAAAAAAGCAAATCTGATCACTCTAACCTAAAACCCCTCAGTGACTCCCCCATGACCTATAAGAGTCAAGGCCTTCCATGGTCTGGCCTCTGCTTATTTCTCCCTCTCTTTCTCTCATTATGTCTCTAACTTATCTGCTTTATTCCAAAGGAGTTAGGATGACTCCAAAGTTTTTATCATAAGCAACTGAAAAGATAAACTGGCCATCAACTAAGATGGGGAAATCTATAGGTGAAACAAGCTTGGAGCAGAATTTAAACATTTGAGTTGAGAAATTTATAAAACAACCAAGTAGAAGTATCTAGTAGATAGATATTTAAGCCCAGCATTTAGGAGATAGGTCTACCTGGGCTGGAGGTAGAGATTTGGGAGTCATCAGCAGAGAGATGTGTTTAAAGCCATACAACTTGGGTGTGATCATCTAGGGATAATCAGTAAGTTTAATAGCACTTTCTACAATGATGGAAATGTACTCTATCTCTGCTATTTTATAAGGTAGTCAGTCATTAGCCATGTGACTATTGAGCACTTGAAATGTGGCTAGTTCTACTGAGGGACTGAGTATTTTATTTTATTTTATTTTATTTTATTTTAGTTAATTTAAATTTACATAGCCATATGTGGCTAATGGCAACTACATTGGGCAAAGCAGATCTAGAGAGTAATTGTAGGTGAAGAAGAAAGGAAGACCAATGACTCCATCATTAAGAAGTCAGGGAGATGAGGTGAAGCCATCAAGGAACACTGAAAAAGAACAACTAATGAAGTAAGAAAATCAAGAATCTGATATCCTAGAAGCCAAGTGAAGAAAGTATATGGAAGAAGAACAAGTAATCAACTTAATCAACTTAAAAGGACCAAAAGTCTTTTTTTTTTTTTTTAAGATTATTTATTTATTTATTCATGAGAGACACAGAGCGAGAGAGGCACAGACACAGGCAGAGGGAGAAACAGGCTCCATGCAGGGAGCCCGATGCGGGACTGGATCCTGGGTCTCCAGGATCACACCCTGGACTGACGGTGGCGCTAAATCGCTGAGCCACCCAGGCTGCCCAAAAGGACCAAAAGTCTTGATAATACATGGTGCTGAAAGGAGGTGGAGAAATAGGCACTTTCTGAGTTGCTGGGAATGACATCTATAGAGTATCTTGGCAATATCTACCAAAATTTAAAATGCACTCTAGATCCAAGATAAGGGCAAGGAGCAGAACAATGCACATTAAATGCGTGTGTGTGTGCGCGCGCGCACAGAGGCGCGCGCACGTGCACACACTATACATATATATGTATATGTATGCAAATATGTATATATGCATATATTTACATATATGTACACAAAGATAATATCTCTGAAAAGACACGTAAGAGACAAGTAGTAGTGTTTGCCTCTCAGGAGAAACTGAGGTGCAAGAACACTGTGGTGAGAGGGAAACTCACCCCTTTTGTATTTTATGTTATATGCAAACATTTATCTAGTCAAAAATAGTATATTTTAAAATAACAAAAATAATGATAGAATATGTAACAGTAGGTAATTCCTAAAGCATGGTAGTGCTAAATACATTGTTTCAGGTGAATTAGTCTAAAATGCTTATTTTGTCTTAAAAAGTAAGTTTGTGGAGTGCCTGGCTGGTTGGTTGGGCATCTGGCTCTTGGTTTCAGCTCAGGTTATGATCTCAGGGTTGTGGGATTAAGTGCCATGCTCAGCATGGAGCCTGCTTGGGATTCTCTCTCTTCCTTCCCCCTCACTGCTCCTGCTCATGCTCTCTCTTTAAAAAAAAAAAAAAAAAAAGTAATGCTTAAAAGCATGATTTTAAGTTCTAGGTTCATACAGAAATGCCATGATTGACTACCTAATTCATTGCAAAATAACCACCTTTTCATCATTGGGAGCCTTTTATTGGGTAATCTGCAATTCAGAGATACTCTGAACATTTTTAATTTTTGCCGTGGTATCTGATTCTGTTTCCATGTTTCCATGAAGTGTGATAAAAACAAATACTCTTCGTTAATTCCTTTAAGGTGTTTTAGAAAGAGACAAACTAACAGAAAAGAAATGTAGGGTGGGGTTTTTTTTTCATGATTTATACATAAGCCTGTATAATTAAGGAGGTTTCTATTTAATTTTGTGCTATAACCTCCAAAATGGATGCTTCTCTTTGATACAGTTTTAAATAATGTCCAATAAGTCATTTAATAAAATTACTTACTTGCTAAGATTAAGTAATTTATCTTCTTTTGATGGCATGAGAAAAGAAAAACAGGTAAACTTTAACAGTTTTTTTTTTAATTTTTTTTTTAATTTTTATTTATTTATGATAGTCACAGAGAGATAGAGAGAGAGGCAGAGACACAGGCAGAGGGAGAAGCAGGCTCCATGCACCGGGAGCCCGACGTGGGATTCGATCCTGCATCTCCAGGATCGCGCCCTGGGCCAAAGGCAGGCGCCAAACCGCTGCGCCACCCAGGGATCCCACTTTAACAGTTTTGAAGTGATACGGTCTCATTTTTTTTTTTTTTAAGATTTTATTTATTCATTCATGAGAGACACAGAGAGAGAGAGAGAGTGGCAGAGACACAGGCAGAGGGAGAAGCAGACTCCATGCAGGAAGCCCCATGTGGGACCCCAGGACTCCAGGATCACACCCTGAGCCAAAGGCAGATACTCAACCGCTGAGCCACCCAGGCGTCCCTCCTTATTGATATCTACAGAAGGGGCCAATAGAAGGCCCTTACTTTTGTTTTGAAGCCATTTTGATAATGATTGGAACACAGTAAAACTACACAGTGCTACCCAAATGAGGCAAGTGACTGAGCTGAAGTTTAGTATGTCCAATAACAAAACTATACTCAAGAGTTTTTTGTTTGTTTTCTCAGGGTTGGTATTTTTTCCTTGGTTTATCAAAGGATTTGAGAACAAAGATTTTAAGAAGTGGAGTTCCTAGAAGTGCCATTAATTTATGTATCCCATTCTCTTTTTATACTCAAAGTACTAATGTTTCTAGTTTCCATCTATTTTTTTTTTAAGTTTTTTTTTTTTTTAAATTCATGAGAGATACATAGAGAGAGAGGCAGAGACACAGGCAGAGGAAGAGCAGGCTCCGTGCAGGGAACCTAATGTGGGACTCGATCCCTGGTCTCCAGGATCATGCCCTGTGCTGAAGGCGGCGCTAAACTGCCGAGCCACCCGGGCTGCCCCTCCATCTTTTTTTAAAAAAAGATTTTATTTATTTATTCATGAGAGACACAGAGAGAGGCAGAGACACAGGCAGGGGGAGAAGCTTCCGTCCTGTGGTGAACCTGATGCGGACTCAATCCCAGGACCCTGGGATCACAACCTGAGCCAAAGGCAGGTGCTCAACCGCTGAGCCACCCAGGCATCCCTCTAGTTTCCATCTTATGGGAACACCCTAATATACTTATAGTTTCCCAAATACGTTAAGTCCTTGAACAGAGGCTATTGTAATGACACTGTATTAAGTATTTGACAAAGGACTTCTATATGAAAGGAATTGTGCAGTACAAGTATAAATTACTGCTATATTGATATCATGGCACAGTGAAGTACTTGGGCAGCCTCTCGAATATAAAAGTACATTTCTAGATTTGGTTCCAGCAAACACTATTGTGCTATTCTGAAATCCACAGCACAGAAATTATAAGACATCCGCTCATAAACAGAAAGCAAATCACTATTCAGCATTTCCTGCTCTGTTTCCTGCCAATTTCAGATAATTAAAACTTTTTTAAGCCTTTTATTCTATTCTGCTTTAATTCTGCTTCCTCCACCAAAAATGAAAGATTTAGAAATTAAAACTGCATATAATAGTAACACCAAATCTTTGCTTTTTTTCCCTTCTTATCCTATGATGTTAACTTTCTTCATTATTGCAGACCTCAGGATATCATTGTGTTTATCATTGGAGGAGCCACCTATGAAGAGGCTCTAACAGTGTATAATCTGAACCGTACCACTCCTGGAGTGAGGATTGTCCTGGGAGGAACCACAGTGCATAACACGAAAAGGTAAGGGAGAGCAATTCAGTCCTACAACTCTGTTCCCTTTCCTAGAGGATAAAGCTTAAATTTGTAAAGCTGAACAAACTGCTGTAGACCAGTGCATCAGTTCATAGTGTAATAATAAATTGTGTGAGATGAGAGCTCTAACTCCATGAGGTTCATAAATCACCTAATTAAGGTCAAAGACCTGAAGAGTAAAGACCAGCCTGTAATATTAATCTTATAGCCACAGACTGACACTCTGAAAATACTGAAACGTAATTGAATTCTGTGAGTTTTTTCTTTTTTATTAATTACATTTATTCAGTTAGTATTTAGTAAGAAGAATACAAAGATGAGTAAGATAAAGTCCTACTTTTAGGAAGTCATTGTCTATTAGGAAAGATAGAACAGGGATCCCTGGGTGGCTTGAGGGTTTAGTGCCTGCCTTCGGCCCTGGGCGTCATCCTGGAGTCCTGGAATCGAGTCCCACATCAGGCTCCCTACATGGAGCCTGCTTCTCTGCCTGTGTCTCTGCCCCTGCTCCCCCCGCCCCGTCTCTCATGAATAAATAAATAAAATCTTAAAAAAAAAAAAAAGGAAAGCTAGAACATAAAAAATAACAAAATAAGTACCTGAAGAGACAGACCATAGAGCCATGGATTATCAGAGTGACTAAGAAAAATTAGTAGATGTTTCATGGAGAAGATAGTGCATATTCTGAACCTTGGGCAGAAAATAGACATAAGGAGGGAGAGCACATATTGGCAGACTTAACCACATGAACAAATTACTGAGGCTGTAGGCAACAAGCATAGAAAAAGAACAGCAAATAGTCACCCAGTTGGAATGTGCAATAATAAGTGAGAAAGTTGACTGAATGCCATCATTGTGAAAGGCCTTGAATTCGAGGCTGAGGAATTTTTACTTTCTAGTGTAGAATATGAAGAATCATTGGAAGTTATTTAAGCAGTAAAATTACAAAAGGGTCACAGTATTTTGGGAAGATTAATTTGGAAACTAAGGCTAGAGAACACAGGAGAAGGAGACTGGAGAAGTGTGGCATGATAGTTGAATTTAATGATTAGAGACCCTGAGATCCATACTGAGCCATGTACACATGGATACATTGGGAGTCATTAGAGGTATTTGTGTACTTTTTCCTTTTGTATTATTACTTGGCTTTTTTTTTTTTTTTTTTTAAGATATTCATTTGAGAGAGAGCACACTAGCAGAGGTGGATGGGTAGGGGCAAAGGGGGTGGGAGAGGCAGACTCCCCATGGAGAAGGGAGCCCCACTCCGGGTTCCATCCTCGGATGCCAGGATCATGATCTGAGCTGAAGGCAGATACTTAACCGACTGAGCCACCCAGGCGCCCCTATTATTAGGCTTTTTAACATAACTTTTCCCTTTTATTATGGAAGTAATACACATTTTACTGTGTATTACTCCCTGTGGGGAGCCTGATGTGGGACTCATCCTGGACCTGGGATCACGCCCTGAGCCAAAGGCAAATGCTCAGCCACTGAGCCACCCAGGTATCCCTCTGAAATTCTTTTAATTCAGAAAATATAAAGAGAAAAAGAGCTCCCCTAATCTCATCATTGTTATACTTTGATCTTTTCAGACCTTTTTTCCTAAGTGTATAAACACTTATGTGAATGTGTCGACAGAAAGGAATCTCTTTCTTGTACATTCTGTTTTTGACCTGAATTTTGTAGTCTGTGATTAAACATAAACATCTTTTAGTGTTAAAAATGTAATCATTCATTCATTAAACAAATATTAATTTAAAAAGATTACCTGGGTTTGAATCCTGACTTTTTCTCTTACTATTTATCAATTTAGGCAAATTAGTTAATGTCTTTGTCAGTTTCCAGGGCTTACTGGAATTTATATTTTATATATTTACGTATTTGCTTTTGATTTGCCAGTTCATATTCTTTGTCCATTTTGCAATTGGAGCATTCCCTCTTTTTCCCAATAATTTTTATTTATTACCTACATAATTAAGGATATCGACCATTTGTTACATAGTTTTACAAATATTTTTTCCTTGTTTGATGTTTTTGTTTTATATTATTCACAGTATTTTATTGTATAAAAGTTTTATTATATTTCACTTTTTACTTTTCTGTGGTCAAAATTACCAGTGATTTCTGCTTTGGTGTCATGCTTAGTTCTTTCCCAGCCAAAATTATATAAATACTAACCTCTCTTTGTCCCATCATATTTAGGACTTGCATTTAAATAAAGTTATAGCTTTACCATCTATCAAAATTTTATTTTATTGTAAACTGTGTGGTAGTTTCCTTTTATAATTTATAGAAATACTGCATATACGTACATATTTTATTACATACAGAGAAGCATACAAATGATAAGCAGACTGTTCAATGAAATATGACAAAATAAATATATAACTATGTAACCACCACCCAAACCAAGTAGTAGAATGTTACCAGCACCTCCAGAAGTCTCCCTTTTGCCACATGTCTCCTCCTTGTCACAATTCCCACAGAGTAATCACTATTATGACTTTTGTCACTATAGATTAGTTTTACCTGCCCTTAAAAGATATTTGTTAGAAGAATGAAGAAACAGGTTAAAAGTAATCTATTTCTGCCTTTCTCACAAATAATAAAGGGATCTTGGAAGGATCCTGTGAAGGATCTGTAATCAGCTTCCTCCCAACTGACAACTTATTATTGTCCAGCATTTTGGTTCCATTTTGTTTTTATAATCTCCAAATTAGTCATCATCATTATTTTCAATTATCATTATTTGTTTAGATTTACCCATGTATTTGCCTTTTCCCCACCCTCCTACTTTTTCACCCTCGCCCTTCTTTCTGATCCAATCTTCTTACTAAAAACATTCTTTAGTAGTTCTTACAGCTACTTGATTTTTTTTTTTTCCTAAAAATATCTTAGGGGATCCCTGGGTGGCTCAGCGGTTTAGTGCCTGCCTTCGGCCCAGGGTGTGATCCTAGAGTCCCGGGATCAAGTCCTTCATCAGGCTCCCTGCATGGAGTCTGCTTCTCCCTCTGCCTGTGTCTCTGCCTCTCTCTCTCTCTGTGTCTCTCATGAATAAATAAATAAAATATTTTTTAAAAATAAAATAAAAATATCTTAGTTTATAAGTCTAGAAATCCAGGTTGATAATTTATTCTTAGCACTTAAAGGTCAGAAGACAATGGAATACTACTTTTAATTGTTGCTGTTAGGAAGTCTACTTTCAATATAATTGTCTTTTTGGGTTATAGGCAGTATATTCTTCTCTAATTCTTTTTTTTTTTTTTTAAGATTTATTTATTTATTCATGAGAGACACAGAGAGAGAGAGGCAGAGATACAGGCAGAGGGAGAAGCAGGCTCCATGCAGGGAGCCCGACATGGGACTCCATCCTGGGTCCTCAGGATCATGCCCTGGACCGAAGGCAGGCACTAAACTGCTGAGCCACCCAGGAATCCCTCTAATTCTTTTTAAGATTATCTTTTTGTCTTTGGTGTTCTGGTTTTAGTATTATGTATATAAATGTGCATTTATTTTTATTTATGCTACTTGGTATGAAAATTCATGTTTGGCATAATTACTGGAAATTTTCCAGTCATTATTTCTTTGAACATTGCTGCTTTTCTATTTCCTGTGTTCTCTCCTTCTGGAACTCCTGTAAAGATATACGTTATGCCTTCATCTATTCTTTGTGTCTCTTAATCTCTCATTTATATTATCCATCCATATCTCTCTATGCTGCCTTCTGTGTAATTTTTTCAGATCAGTATTCCAGTTTAATAGTTCTGTCTCCATCTCTGTTAATTTACCCATTCAGTTTTTAACTTCAAAAGTTATATTTTTATGCTTGTAATTTCGTTTTGCTTCTTTTTTAAGTTTGCCTGTTTTTATTAATTTCTTCTATCCTCACATTTCCAGATCCTTCATTTTTCTTTGATCACATTAATTCTATACTCTAAAACACTTTCCAGTTCCTGAGCAATTAAATAATCTTTTGTGTAAAAGGAAGAAAGTGAGGCAAAGCAAAAGCTTTAGACTAGATTCTTCCAACTAGCCAGCTTTGGTATTTCTTTGACCTAACAGTATGCTAAGCAGTACACTGAATTATGTTTGAACTGATAGCCTTAGCAATAGAGGTTTTGATAAAATCTTGGACAGGATTGTTCACTGGCCCTAACGATGAAACTTTTTTTTCTTTTTTGATGAAACTTTTTAAGAAGGAGGGAGCTACTATGGTAATTGTCACCCTGGAAAAACTTTAGTTAATGTTTGCAATACATAAATCATCCAAAATCGGGTGTTTATCATTTATTTTTATGAAGATATAACCTCCAGCAAATAAGTAAATAGTGAAATGTATCACTATCTGTAAAAAAAAAATAGTGCAATTTGTATTTCAGAGACAAGTTGTTGTAAAGGCTTAAGTAATCGAAAGCAACTTAGCTTCAACTTCTAATGGAAGGGCACCATTTTCATGATGAATGTAGGCTACCTTGGGCATTACTAGCATATTAAGTAAGTTCACAACTCAATATATTTTGAAATTTTAGACTCTAAGTAAAAAGATTTTTTTAAATTAGTTTTATAACTGGATTTAGTGGGGCTACTGTGAGCTAGCAAATAACCTTGATTCGGGAGAGAGAAAGTTTAATAATTTGTTTCTCTGAGTTGTTAGGGTTTAATTTTTGTGCAAGGGGTTTATTGTACAATTCCAAATTATGTAATATGTGCGTTGTTTCTTAAGGAAAAGTCCAAAGAAATAAGCGACACACAGCATTGACCCCAAGAGCTCTATAGCGCAGAAGTATTCTTTTGAGAGATTGGTGATCAGGAAACAGTATACTTTTAGATAGGAGCGTTGAGTGCCCTCCTTTCATACTTGGAATCATGTAAAATGAGATATGGGCTGCCCCCACAACAATATGGTTTAGTAGGAATATTGGATTTCCCAATAAACAGGAAAAAAAAATCACGTCTCATAGCTGGGAGTATGATGTACTGATATAGAAACTACTATCCCGGGGATCCCTGGGTGGCGCAGCAGTTTGGCGCCTGCCTTTGGCCCAGGGTGCGATCCGGGAGACCCGGGATCGAATCCCATATCGGGCTCCCGGTGCATGGAGCCTGCTTCTCCCTCTGCCTGGGTCTCTGCCCCTCTCTCTCTCTCTCTCTCTCTCTCTCTCTCTCTCTCTCTCTCTGTGACTATCATAAATAAACAAAAAAAAAACAAAAAAAAAAAAAAAGAAAGAAAGAAAGAAACTACTATCCCTCTGGAGTGGGAAAATGTATGTTGCAGGATATTTCTGAGATGCAGGCCACTTGAGTTCCCTGATCTCTTAAGTAAAACTTGAGACCACTACAGGTTTATTTTGCAGTCAGATCCCAGTACCACCACTTACTTATTATGATTTTGGGCAAGATACTTAATGTAATGGTAGATAGGTCAAAATTGGTCTCTTGCATCCTAGAAAATTACATGTACCCTTACCTCTGATGTAGCAATTTTAGTAACCTTCATCCTAGGTTACCTTCTATTTCTAAAATACATCAAGATTGGGAGTGCCTGGTTGGCTCAATTGATAGAGAATGCAACTCTTGATCTCGGGATCATAAGTCTGAGCCCCACATTGGGCATAGAGTTTACTTAAAAAAATTTTTAATAGGGGATCCCTGGGTGGCTCAGCGGTTTAGCTCCTGCCTTTGGCCCAGGGCGCGATGCTGGAGTCCCGGGATCGGGTCCCGCGTCGGGCTCCCGGCATGGAGCCAGCTTCTCCCTCTGCCTGTGTCTCTGCCTCTCTCTCTCTCTCTCTCTGTCTATCATAAATAAATAAATCTTTTTTAAAAAATTTTTTAATAAAAAAAATACATCACTATTACTGTGTATTAAAACAAAATCTTTAAAAAAAATAAAATAAAATAAAAATCTTAGTTGTAGGCAAAAAATAAAGGACAGAAATCAGTTCTTTCCTCTCTCCCTTATATATTTCCAGAAATTAATTTTTGTTGAGAGAATGAGGTCTGTGTAAGCTTCATCATAAGCCAAAAAGTATCTGAAGATATTTGTCTGTTAGATTTTAAAAGGAGATATACAGTAGTTGAATCTGAAATTCAACTTGCCATTCAAAGTTATAATTTAAGGCTGGTCCAAGTGCAGTGGTATTTACAATTAATTGATCATAGCAAGTTACAGATTTCTTGGGGCACCTGCGTGGCTCAGTCAGCCTCGTGTCTGTCTTAGGCTCAGGTCATGATCCCAGAGTCCTAGGATTGAGCCCTGAGTTGGGCTCCCTGCTCCGTCTCCCTCTGCAGTTCCCCCTTCTTGTGCTCTCTTGCATACTCTGTCAAATAAATAAATAAAATATTTTAAAAACCAAAATTATGATTTAAGCTGCTCTTTTTCTTAAGTACCTTTTTTTAATTGAGATATAATTGATATATTAGTTTCAGGTATACAGCATAATAGTTTGGTATTTGTATATATTGCAAAATGATCACCATGATAAGTAGTTAACATCTATCACCACATATGGTACAAAATTTTTTTCTTGTGATAAGAACCTTCAAGGCTCTCTTAGCAACTTCCAAATATACAATGCAGTATTATTAACTATAGTTGCCAGACTTTACATTATATCTCCATGATTTATTTATTTTATTAATAGAAGTTTGCACTTTTCAACTCCCTTCACCCATTTCACCCACCCCTTCACCCACTGCCTCTGGCAAGTACCAATCTGTTATCTGTATCTGTGAGCTTGGTTTTGATTTTATTTTGTTTTACTTTGTTTTAGAGTCCACGCATAAGTGAGATCATACAATATTTGTCTTTTTCTCTGATTTATTTCACTGAACACAATGCCCTCAAGGTCCATCTGTGTCTTTACAAATGGCAAGATTCCATCCTTTTTATGGCTATTATTTCATTGTATGTATATGCATCACATTTTCTTTATCCGTCCATCTGTTGATGGACTCTTCAGTTTCCTTATCCTGGTAGTGAAAGTAATTCTTAATGAACATGGAGGTGTGTATATCTTTTTGAACTAGTGTTTTTATTTTCTTTGGGTAAATACCTAGAAGTCAAATTGCTGGATCCTGTGGGAGTTCTTTTTTTTTTTTTAAGAGATAATTTTTTTTTTAAAGAATTTTATTTTATTTATTCATAGGGACAGAGAGAGAGAGAGAGAGGCAGAGACACAGGCAGAGGGAGAAGCAGGCTCCATGCAGGGAGCCTGATGTGGGACTCGATCCTGGGACCCCAGGATCACGCCCTGGGCTGCAGGCGGCGCTAAACTGCTGCGCCACCAGGGCTGCCTCCTGTGGGAGTTCTATTTCGAATTTTTTTGAAGAACCTCCATACTTTTTCCATAGTCGCTGCACCAATTTACATTTCCTCAACAATGCACACAAATTCCCTTTTCTCCACATCCTTGCCAACACTTGTTATTTCTTGTCTTTTTGATAATAGTCATTCTAATAGCTTATCCTGGTTTTGATTTGCATTTCCCTGATGACTACTGATGTGGAAAATCTTTTCAATTACCTATTGGCTTCCTGTATGTCTTCTTTAGAAACATGTCTATTCAGATCCTCTGCTCGTTTTTAATCAGATTGTTTGTTGTTTTTTTTTTTTCTATTGAGTTGTAGAAGTTCTTTTTTTTTTCTTTTTTTTTAATTTAAGATTTTATTTATTTATTCATGAGAGACAGAGAACGAGGCAGAGACATAAGCAGAGGGAGAAGCAGGCTCCCTATGAGGAGCCTGACAGGGGACTCAATCTCAGGACCCCAGGATCACTACCTGAGCCAGAGGCAGACACTCAACCACTGAGCCACCCAGGCGTCCCACCATTGGAATTTTGATAGGGATCTCACTGAATCTGTAAGTTTCTTCAAGTAGTATTGATATTTTAACAATACTAATTCTTCTAATACATGAGCATGGACTATCTTTCCATCTATATGTGTCTTTATTTTCTCTCATCATTATCCTGTAGTTTTGAGCATATAGGTCTTTCCCCTTCCTTTGTTAAATTTATTCCTAGGTATTTTATTCTTTTTGATACAATTGTAAATGGGATTATTTTCTCAATTTCTCTTTCTGATAGTTTATTATTAGTTCTTTATCATTATTATGTATACATATGCAATAGATTTCTGTATATTGATTTTGTATCTTGCAACTTTACTGAATTCATTTATCCTAATATTTTTTTGGTGAAGTCTTTAGGGTTTTCTATATATAATATCATGTCATCTCCAAATAGTGACGGTTTTACTTTTGACTTTCCCAATTTGAAAACCTTTAATTTTTTTTCTTGCTTAGTTGTTCTGGCTGAGACTTCTAATACTATGTTGAATAAAAGTGGTGAAAGTGGACATACTTGTCTTGTTCCTGAGCTTAGAGGAAAAGTTTTCAGCTTTTTACCATTGAGTGTGATGTTAGGTGTGAGCTTGTTATAGTGACCTTTATTATGTTGAAGTACATTTCCTGTGTACCTACTTTACTGAGACTTTTTACCCAAAATTGTTGTTGAATTTTGTCAAATGCTTTTTCTGCATCTAGCAAGGTAATTGATCATATAATTTTTACCTTTCATTTTGTTAATGTAGTATATGAGTATCTTCTTTCTTTAAAACAGTTCTTTTGGGGGACACCTGGGTGGCTCAGCAGTTGAGTGTCTGCCTTTGGCCAAGGGCGTGATCCCAGGGTCGTGGGATTGAGTCCCACATCGGGCGCCTGCTTCTCCTCTGCTTATGTCTCTGCCTCTCTCTCTCTCTCTCTGTCTTTTGTGAATAAATAAAATCATAAATAAGTAAATAAATAAACAAAACAGTTCTTTGTGATAATATTTTTCAGTGATTCCAGTATTGATTACAATGAAGCAAAGTTCTATAGGCCTTCTGTAGCTATATAATTTGTTTCTATAGGGCCTGCTCTGAGTAGGTGTAATAGTAATTATCTTTGTTTAGATTTAAACACTTTTTAAAATAGAAGACATATCTGGCAACCCCAGGTGGCTCAGAGGTTTACCGCTGCCTTCAGCCCAGGGCGTGATCCTGGAGACCTGGGATCGAGTCCCACATCGGGTTCCCTGCATGGAGCCTGCTCCTCCCTCTGCCTGTGTCTCTGCCTCTCTCTGTGTGTGTCTCTAATGAATAAATAAATAAAATATTTAAAAAATAAAATAAATAAATAAATAAATAAAAATAAAAATCTTTTAAAAAATTTTAAAAAATAGAAGACATGTATATACTGCAAAGACACCAAGGAATTTTGCAGAAGCTAATTACCTCCTTAGCAGCATTCCTTTTTTTTTTTTTTTTTTTTAAGATTTTATTTATTTATTCATGAGAGACAGAGAGAAAGAGGGAAGCAGAGACATAGGCTGAGGGAGAAGCAGGCTCCATGCAGGGAGCCCAGTGTGAGACTCAATCCCGGGACTCCAGGATCACACCCTGGACTAAAGGCAGACGCTTAACCACCCAGGCGTCCCAACATTCTTAATAAAATTGCCTTCTGGATAAAGAGACAGTCAATATTTTCTTCTCTCCAAAGCCATATGAAGTTTAATATGAATTTTGTATTGCCTTCCCTTCTCCTTTTGTACATAATGAAACAGAAAAATGAAAAAGATATTAACCAGTCACAGAGACCTCTTTAAAGGCATAATTGTAATGCTTTTTTGATGGCAGGGAACCTGACCTGATAAAGTATCTAGGTAGTGGATTTTTTTTTAAGATTTTATTTATTTATTCATGAGAGACACAGAGAGAGAAAGAGAGGGGCAGAGACATAGGCAGAGGGAGAAGCAGGCTCCATGCAGGAAGCCTGATGTTGGACTCGATCCCAGGACCCCAGGATCAGGCCCTGGGCTGAAGGCAGTGCTGAGCCACCTGGGCTGCCCTGGGTAGTGGATTTAGCAGGGATCTGAACACATGCCGGTGCCTGCCCTAAGTGGTTAGTCTGTTATGTCTGTGGGGTCCATGCAAGTTTGCAGTGTGGATGCTGTAGTCTCCTGTCTTAATGTTTGCCCTTCTTATGGAATTATTCCCCCCCACCCCACTTCCTTCTTCATTTGTTTCATTAGTCATACTGGCCCTCAATTGCAGGGAAGGAGAGAGGAATACATCAAATTTCAACTTCTAGGAATTACATATGATGTGAGTTATTCTATCGTATGACAGATATTTTCATCAACATCTAAGTTGAAGAGTCAGAAGTCATATTGCCCAAGTTACAAATTCTGGAATACATAAATAAATATATTTGAACACATGAGAACAACATAAAGTTAATAGTTCATTCACTTAGCAAATATTTATTGACCATGGGATACCTCCATGAATAAAACAAAGATCCTAACCCTCATGAAGCTTACATTTTAATTCAGAGGGAGATGAAAATAAACAATAAACTTAAAAAATAAGTAAATTTTATAGTAATTCGAAAGGTAATAAATACTATGGAAGAAAAAAGCAGCACAAGGCAAAGGGAAATTGGTACTGAGTGGGGTTGTGGGGATAAGTTACACTACTCAGTATGAAGGCAGGAAAGACCTCACTAAGATATTTGAGGAAAGACTTGAAGGGAGTTGAGGACGTGAACCAACTAGATGGAGAGAAGACCGTCCCAGGCACAGCAGAGGCACACACAATCATGTAGTGTGGAGACCAAGAAGGAGGCTAGGAAAGGCTGGGAGACTGGAGAGGCTGGGAAAAGGAGGAGATGCAATCAGAGAGATATTGGGGGGGGGGCCTCACGGTGGGAGGCTTTGTCGACTGTTGCAAGGACTGTTTGGGTTTTTTTTTAAGATTTATTTTTCATTCATTTATTCATGAGAGACACAGAGAGAGAGGCAGAGACACAGGCAGAGGGAGAAGCAGGTGCCATGCAGGGAGCCCAATGTGGGACTCCATCCTGGGACTCCAAGATCACGCCCTGAGCCTGAGGCATACACTCCACTACTGTGCCACCCAGGCGTCCCACAAGGACTGGTTTTCACTATGAGTTAGAGAGCAGTGTAGGGTGGTGGGGTTTTTTTTTAGCAGTTTTATTGAAAATATAACTTATGTTATATACAATTCATTCCTTTAAAGTGTACAATTCAGTGGTTTGGGGTATGTTTGCAGATATGTGCAAACATTACCACAGTCAGTTTTAGAATATTTTCAACAGCTCAGAAAGAATTTCCCTTCTGCCACGTCTAAGCAACCACTAATCTATTTCCTGTTTCTATAGAGTTCCCTGTTCTGAATTCTTTATGTAAATGGAACCATATAATATATAGTCTTTTGTGAGTGGTTCCTTTTACTTAGTATAATTTTTTCCAGGTTCATACATGTTGTAACCTATATCCATACTTCATTCCTTTTTAACACTGAATATATTTCATTGTATGTATACATCATATTTTGTTTATCCATTTCCAGTGATGGGCATTTGAGCTGTTTCCACCTTTTGGCTGTTATAAGTAATGCTCCTATGAACATTTATGTACAAGTTTTTGTGTTTATTGTAGATTTTTGAGCAAAATTGTGACATATGACTTATATTTTATTAGGATCACTCTGGTTATCAAAACTAATATGCTTAAAAGAAGTATTATTTCTCTTAAATGTTCAAAATAAATATGTTATTATAAAAATGAAAATTCCTAGGTGTATTTAAATGAATGATACCCCTTGTTTATTCACCTACAATAGACTGATCTGCTGTTCTAGTTGTGTTTCTGATGCACATGATCCTATCTTGCAAATAAATGAGCATCTCGGTTAGGGATTTGAGCTGGCTTGCCTTATCACTTCACAGGTCAATCAATATTAAAGAGTTCTAGTCCCTGCTGGCCGCAATTGATACTTTAAGTTAGCTGTTTGAGTTGAGAGGCCAAGAACCAGATCCATATGGATGAAATTGTTCTCCCAATAGAAGAAATCCCTCTGTCTTCTCAGAATTCAGGATAGAAGTGGAAGGGAAGAGGGAAGCTAGGTAGATGTATTAGCCAAAAGGGCTGCCACTGCCTGAATCCCACCTAAACTTAGGCAAAGAGAGCACTTTAGTCCCTAGTGCTATCAGTTTCGTACCTAAGAATTTTGACAAGGAGAAAGAGTACCCTGCTAGAAGGTGACCGCAGATCAACAATCTTCTTACTGCCAGATTCCCTTTCAAAGCAGTAATAATGATTATACATAGTAGGTTCTCTGTAATAGTATTGGGTTCAATTAAATTCTCACTAGCTCTATGCCTGCAAAATAATGGTCCCATTTTTCAGTTATTTTCTCTCTAGCTAGCAAAGATGGCACCACAAGTTTTATTTTGTTTTTCACATAATTAGGATCATATTGTCTATATAGTTTTCTACTTGTTTTCTTACTTTTAATTATATTGAGAACACTTTCCCATGTTATTAAAAATGACAGCCCTGGTGGGGGCTTTTAAAATCTTTTTAAAAAATGAATTATAATAATCTCACAGGCTGTATAATTTTAATTTTAAGAATGTGTCTTTTTTTTAAGACTTTATTTATTCATGAGAGACACAGAGAGAGAGAGGCAGAGACACAGGCAGAGGGAGAAGCAGGCTCCATGCAGGGAGGCCGACGTGGGACTCCATCCTGGGTCTCCAAGATCACTCCCTGAGCCAAAGGCAGACACTCAACCACTGAGCCACCCAGGCGTCCCTAAGTATATGTCTTTAGGGATGTCGAGGATGGCTCAGTTGGTTAAGTGTCCAACTCTTGATTTGGCTCAGGTCATGATCTCAGGGTAAGGAGATCAAGCCCCATGTCAGGCTCCACACAGGGCATGGATCCTGCTTAGGATTCTCTCTCTCTCTGCCTCTCCCCCACCACTTACTCACATGCACTTGTGCTTTCTCTCTCTCTCTAAAAAAAAAAAAAAAAAAAAAAAAAAGTGTCTTTAACTATTACTATTAGACATTTAATTTACAGTTTTTGTTTGATATAATGTCGATAAAACATCTTGTATATTGATAAACCCTTATTGCATCTCTGATTATTTCCTTAAGAGAAAAGTGCAGTGGTCAGTCTCAAATATTACTACTAGAAGTATAAATAGTATAACTTTCCTGGAAAGCAATTTGACTTTACATGTTCAAAGATGTGGGGTTGACTTCAGGGCTCTCAAGGTTGTTGAGTAGTATGCTAGTTTCCTGATTTTTTTCTGAAGCCCTGGCTTCGGTGATGGAAATGTTCTATATCTTGATTAAGGAAATGGTTTCATAACTGTATACATTTGTTAAAATCATCACACAATGCCCTTGAAATTGGTAAACTTTATCATCCATAAATTATATATCAATAAGAAATTAAAAATTAAAAAAACAAAGTACTGTAGTATCAAACAGACACTTTTCCTTGCTATAGTGAAAGATGAAAAAGCACAAAGGAATAGTTTTCTTACTATGTAATTCAGTGTTTTTTAATGCCATTGCTCTAGAACTACCTGATATTAACTAGTGTTATGAGTCACATACTTGGAGAAACACTGAACAATTCCTCTAAAAAGGATGTCATGATGATACTCAGAACTAAAATTTATTTAGCACATATTATATATATGTGTGTGTGTGCTAGATACTGTTTTAATACATTTTACCTGTGCTATCCAATAAGGTAGTTATTAGTCATATGTAGCTATTGAGCACCTGAAATGCAGCTAGTCTAATTTGAGGTATGCTACAAGTATAAAATATATATCAAATTGCAAAAATTTACTACCAAAAAAGGAAGTATAAAATATCTCATTAATAATTTTTTGAAATTGGTAATCTTTTGGCTATATGGGTTAAGTCAAATATGCTAAAAATAATTTTAGCTTTCTTTTTACCTTTCTAATATAGTTTAAAACATTTAGAATTGCACAGCAGCTCACATTTGTAATTTGCTTTACGTTTCTGTTGGATTGTACTGCCTTACCCATTCAGTTTTGTTTCATTCTCATAATGCAACAAAGGAGATATTTTTATTATTATCATCAATTTCATTTTTCAGAGGAGGAGATTGAGGTTTTAGGAAAGTGAAAACCTTGTCCAAAATCATAGAGCTAATAAGTGACAAAGCTAGACTTGAACTCAGATAATCTGTTTCCAGTCTGGACACCTAAGCACTCAGTTGAAATATTTTAAGAAGATTTATTTAGCTATGATTATTTTAATCTCTCGCTTGTAAATGTCACTTATAAGGTAGGCAAAATTTGTTTTTACCAAATGGACAATATATGAAGCTTTCTGCCTACTAAGAAATATTGTAAACCAAAGGAGGGGGGAAAATAGTACAAAAGTGAGGAATCACATAGTGTGTTGTTTTAAGATTTTTGTCATCCAAATGTAATTAAGAATGAGATTTAAGACAGTGTTGCCCTTTAAATAAAAATGGTGGAGATCCCTGGGTGGCTCAGCGGTTTGGCACCTGCCTTTGGCCCAGGGCGTGATCCTGGAGTCCCGCGTCGGGCTCCCGGCATGGAGCCTGCTTCTCCCTCTGTCTCTCTCTCTCTCTCTCCCTCTCTCTCCTCTGTGTCTATCATAAATAAATAAATGAATGAATGAATGAAATGGTTAACTTGATTAATGAGTTGCAGCTGTTAGTTTCATCACTACCTACGTGATGCCTAAGTGTTGGTAATACTATAATCCAGACAAAGTCAGTAACAGTATAGAGAGTACAGTTTTTTGTAGAAAGTACAGTTTAGGGCTTAGAAAACAGTTGGCATTTTGAATTTCTATAAATAAATTTGAAGCTGAGAAGAGGCTGATTCATATCATCAACAGGTACTTTATAGATTTCTACCTAAACGAGTAACACTAGAAACTTAGGCCTTCTCCTGTAACCACGAGTTGGTTTGATCTCTGAATTATTTACAGAAAAATTAGGATCCTGTAACAGAATTTGCATTTCAAGGGAAGAGGAATCCAGAGGACATTCTTGTTCACTTATGGGCATTTCAGGATCGGTTTTGAAATTGCTGGAATCATTACCATCTCTGTAGAGATGCTGGGGGTAGTTTACTTTCCGGCTGTGACAAGAGTGTTAGCCACCATTGAAAGAGCCATAATGGAGTGTATCACCTGTCACTGAGGAGCATTTATTGAGTGCTGATTATGTGTAAGGTTTTGTGCAAGGTGCTAGAAAGATGAAGGCATGTTCTATATTTGTAAGGATTTAAATGTTTAATGGGAAAATAGACATATAAATGAATAACTCTAACAAGATGCTTTTTTTTAAAGAACTGGATTTAACCCAAGATTCAAGTGTAGGTCTGTCTCTTGACTCCAATTTATTTGTGCATTTGGAACATATGCTTTTAAAATTAAAAATAGCTTTTCATTGCAAAATCAATACATAATACTTGTAGGAAGCATTTTAATACAGCTGAGCAAAAAGAAGGTAATAGAAATATCCACACTGCCAGCATCCCACCTTGAGAAGTGTCAACATCTTGATGTATATATAGCCTTTTAGACCTTTTTCTATTAATGTGTACACATATATTTTTAAATAAAAGGGAATATACTATATATGTACTTTTTTTTTTTTTTTATGTACTTTCGATGAAAATACTTATATAGGGCAGCCCCGGTGGTGCAGCAGTTTAGCGCCACCTGCAGTCCGGGGTATGATCCTGGGGACCTGGGATCGAGTCCCGCATTGGGCTTCCTGCATGGAGCCTGCTTCTCCTCTGCCTGTGTCTATGCCTCTCTCTCTCTGAATAAATAAATAAATAAAAATCTTTTTAAAAAAAAAAAAGAAAAGAAAATACTCATATATGTCATTTTCTAGTGACTGCATAGCATTCTGTTGTCCAGTTGTGCCCCAATTTATTCAACCAATTCTCAGTTTTTTGTTCATTCAACACTTACTGAGCACCTACTGTATTCCTGGAGCTATCTTGGGGTTAACAAAATTGGTATTAATTGTTTATAATTTTTCATTCTTCTAAATAGTGCTGCAATAAACATCCTCCTTACATACTTGTCTAGTTGCTCACTTGGGATAATAATAATTGAGCATATACTATATATGCCAGACAGTCTGGACTTCATTACATATATTTTTCTCATTTAATCATGATCCAAGAGGTAATATTGTGATTCCATTTTTCAAATGAAGAAACTGGAACATAGAAAAATGAAGTAATTTGTCTTAGGTCATACAGCAAGGAAGTACAAAGCTAGAATTCAAGTTCAAATTTGTGTGATCCTAAATTCATGCACTGCTAGCAATGTTGAGATGAAATTACTGCCTCAGAAAGCATAAAGATGGGATCCCTGGGTGGCGCAGCGGTTTGGCGCCTGCCTTTGGCCCAGGGCGCGATCCTGGAGACCCGGGATCGAATCCCACGTCGGGCTCCCGGTGCATGGAGCCTGCTTCTCCCTCTGCCTGTGTCTCTGCCTCTCTCTCTCTCTCTCTCTGTGTGACTATCGTAAATAAAAAAAAAAAAAAGAAAGAAAGCATAAAGATCTTTTTTTTAAGTAGGTTCAACCCAATGTGGGGCTTTAACTCACAACCCAAGATCAAGAATTACAGATAATAAACATTTTTAAGATGCTGAATTACTAATTTGCCAGCCAGAAAAGTTTTACCAGTTTCAACCTTTACACCATACCCTTACAACACTGAGGTCAGCTGCTCCTGATTCTTAAAAATAAACCTAAAAACTTAAAAAATCATCAATGTATATGGAAAAGGTTGATAACAACAAAAAAAAAGAACATTTTATTTCAATTCAAATGCAGAGAAAAAAGAAAGAAGCAGTGTGAAGCTGAGAGACAAGTAAATAGACACAGAGACAAGAGAAGTCAGAGGTAGATATTGTCTGGTCACACAGCAGTACTCCTCTCCTTCCCATGTTGCTTTAGTTCACACCCAGGCCCCAGTACACCTTTTTCCTTTGCATGAACTTGGTTAAATAGTTTGTTTCTTGTAGCTAGAAGGTTGCATTTTAGGAAAATGTTCTCAACCTCTTATAGGTTTATAGGATGTGCCTTTTTGTGTAGTATGTAAGACTCAATACATATTTGCATATTTATTTCAGGCTTTGTTAGGTTAAACAAGAAAAGGTTAAAAGTGGAAGGAAAAATTCAAAATAACTCTGTGAGTGACATAAGAGTGACTTGTTTACTTCCTATATTAGCTACATTTCTGTTTCTCATGATAAAAAATACTAAAATGTTCTACAGATTTTTAAAAGTCACCAATTTGATGTCATTGGGATTATTAAGTACTAAAGTATTTGGTTATCCTCAGCACAATCCTGAGTTGTCATTTCTCCACCAAAACTGTATTACCTTCCCCAACTGAGTGATATATCCATCAGGACAGCTGTTCATTCACTAGGATTATCATGAGAACTTCTGGGCTTGAGTGGGACCTGTAACTTACAAATCACCTTTTGGTACCCTTTGGTCTTTCTTTTTTTTTAATATATTTTTTAAAATTTAAATTTAATTAATTAACACATAGTGTATTATTAGCTTCAGAGGTAGAACTCAGTAATTCATCAGTTGCATATGACTCCCAGTGTTTATCACGTCACATGCCCTCCTTAATGCTCATCACCCAAGTACCCCATCCCCCCACCCACCTTCCCTCTAGCAACCCTCAGTTTGTTTCCTAGAGTTAGGAGTCTCATATGGTTTTTCTCCCTCTAATTTTGTCTGATTTTATTCTTCCCTCCCTTGTCCTATGATCCTCTGTCTTGTTTCTTAACTTCACATATGAGTGAAATCATATAATTATCTTTCTCTGATTAACTCATTTCACTTAGCATAATACCCTCTAGTTCCATCCATGTAGTTGTAAATGATAAGATTCCATATTTTTTATGGCTGAATAATATTCCATTATGCATTATATACCACATCTTTATCCATTTATTTGTCAATGGACATCTGTGCTCTTTCCATAGTTTGGCTATTGTGGACATTGCTGCTGTATCAGCAAAGAAGTCAAACTTTCACTCTCTTCACAGATGACATGATACTCTTTGGTATTTTTTTTTTAATATTTTATTTATTTATTTATGAGAGACCGAGAAAGAGAGGCAGAGACACAGGCAGAGGGAGAAGCAGGCTCCACGCAGGGAGCCCGATGCAGTACTTGACCCCAGGTCCCCAGGACCACGCCCCGGGCCAAAGGCGGCACTGAGCCACTCGAGCTGCCCTCTTTGGTCTTTTAAAAGGCAGTGTAGTATAGCGGTTAAAAGCATGGGTTCCAGCGCCAGACTACCTTTTTTATTTATTTTTATTTTTATTTTTTTTCAGCCTACCTTTTTTAAATTCCACCTTTGCCATGTGTCCACTTGTATGACTTCACGCAAACCATTTAACTTTTTGCACCTCAGTTTCTCAACTGTAAAATACAGGTCATAATAGCTCTTTCATATCATTGTTGTGGTGACTGGATAATAGAATATATATAAAATGCTTGGAGGAGAATCTGGCACAGGGTAAGCATTCTATTGCTGCCACTGGTACTATTTACTGCTGTTATATTTGGGGGACAAAGTGAAAGGGACCTTGGATATTATTCATCATCACCACCTCTGTCGTAACCCACACTTACAAGTCACTTGTTTTGAAAATGATCAACATAATTCAAGAGCAGAATTATATTATTATCCCAAGGAGGAATATAGTGGGGCAGTGATACAGTTTACTATGAAGGTAACCAATGCCGGACGATCTTTGTGGTCTATGAGGACAAAAATGTTTAGTAGCTCAAGTTCCATTTGTGCGCACTTCAGATGTCCCCTTTGAAGCTTCCAGAGTCAGCATCTCTGTAATTAATCAGCCTGCAGAGTCTTCAGCGGCCACGCTTGCTACAGGTAGGTTATTTGGGGCTTTGTTTCTTGTATTTTTTTATGGTGGTCACCATTCTACTCCTGTAATTGTGGTCTCTCTAACAAGTTATATCATCTTGAATGTTCTCAGTGCTGAGAAAATACATATCTAGCTCTCTTTGTTTTCAGATGATAACTTCCTTTCAGACCTCTGTATAACTGATATTACAAGCAGTTCTGTCCCTGAGAAGTCCATCTTTCATCTCATGGACTAAGAGGGTAATCCTATGCTGAGGGCTCCTTTTT
Source organism: Vulpes vulpes (assembly GCF_048418805.1). NCBI lineage: Eukaryota > Metazoa > Chordata > Mammalia > Carnivora > Canidae > Vulpes > Vulpes vulpes. The sequence continues at coordinate 52,464,076 of NC_132787.1, read as the reverse complement.
ATTTGTTTTTTTGCTTTGCTTCTTGTTTTATTTTGTTTTCATATGTCAGGTGTCCAGTGGTAAGGTGGGAATTGGGAAAGTAGCTACATTTTTTAATAGACAGTTATACTGTTTGTAAGAAAGTGTTATAGGATAAAGTAGCCTCAGTGGAATTGGTTATAATCAAGGAAATATTTTATGTCTTAATTCAGTGTTTCCCAAGTCTGTCCTATAGAAAATGTATTTGGCTTGGTATTTGTTAGGTACTGATAGATAGTCTGATAAAAAAAGGTTCTATAGCTGCCTAAATTTAGAAAGTACTGCATCCTTTTCTTGAAAAGTCACAATTTACATTAGTATGTTAAAGATTCTGAGAAACTCCAGAGTAAAGAAACCCATTCAGCTTTTTCCCCCTTTATTGTATTTTAATATAATTTTTTAAATTTATAAATGAATATATGTAACATACAAATTAGAAAGTATAATATAATGAACACCCTTGAATCCTTCCCCTAACCCAAAGACTAGAAAATTGCCAATAACAGAGGTCTGTTTGTTCCTCTCCAATTTTATCCCTTACCTCCCTACAACAGGTAAGCACTATATTACATTTTGTGTTAAGTTCTCTTCCTTTGGTGAGAGATTTTTATCACTGATCCATATATTTCTAAACAATGCACTATTTAGCCTTGCTTGTTTTTGGGCTTTATAAAAAATGGTTTCATACTTTTTTCATTGAACACTGCTTCTAAGATTCATCTTTATTGTACCATGTAACCTTTGTTCACTCCTTTTTCAGTGCTGGGTAACATTTTATTGCATGAATATACCACAGTTTACTTCTCCATTCACCTGTCCATCTACATTTGAGTTGGCTTTTTGTTTAGGCTAGTGTTGTCCTGTTTACTATTATTGCTTCTGTCTAAGAGCAGCAAGAAGAAATGTGAGTCAAAGATACTGACAGATGTTATGATTATATTGTTTTGGAACAAGAGAGAAAATATGTACTCAGTCACTGCTTTATACAAGATACTACTCAAGGGGATCCCTGGGTGGCGCAGTGGTTTGGCGCCTGCCTTTGGCGTGATCCTGGAGACCCGGGATCGAATCCCACGTCGGGCTCCTGGTGCATGGAGCCTGCTTCTCCCTCTGCCTGTGTCTCTACCTCTCTCTCTCTCTGTGTGACTATCATAAATTTAAAAAAAAAAAAAAAGATAGACTTTGACTCAAGTCAAAGTCTAAAATACAAACAAGAGGGACACACCTGGGTGGCTCAGCGGTTTGGCGCCTGCCTTTGGCCCAGGATCGAGTCCCATGTCAGGTTCCCTGCATGGAGCCTGCTTCTCTCTCTCTCTCTCTGCCTGTGTCTCTGCCTCTCTCTCTGTATCTCTCATGAATAAATAAATAAAATATTTAAAAAAAATAAAATACAAACATGGGACGCCTGGGTGGCTCAGCAGTTGAGCATCTGCCTTTGGCTCAGGCTGTGATCCCAGAGTCCTGGTATCGAGTCCCACATTGGGCTCCCTGCATGGAGCCTGCTTCTCCTCCCTCTTCCCATGTCTCTGCCTCTCTCTCTCTCTGTCTCTCAGGAATAAATAAGTAATCTTTTTAAAAAGTAAATAAATAAAAATAAAATATAAATAAGATAAGATGTCCTTATCTTCAATGATTGTATGGTCCAGTGACTGGAGATCAAAAAAATTTGTATTTCTCAAATCAGGATATAATTAATCCTGGGACACAAAAAGGCACAAAATAAATGATATATATTTTGGATTTTCTTATAATTTGAGGAGATGTTCAGAGGTAGAATTAAATAACTGAGAAGCACCTTAAAATATGTTTACACCAAAATTTAAAAGGTCCTTTTATGAAAAATAAAATTTTTATGGAGTTTTCAAACAACATATCGGACCTCAATGAAAGCTGTAAGGTGGTAAACCAATTTGGACTATACCCTCAAGACCTACTAAATTCAGGGGTGCCTGGCTGGCTCAGTTGGTAGAGCATGTAGCTCTTGAACTCAGGATCATGAGTTCAAGCCCCACACTGAGCGTGGAGCCTACTTTAAAAAATAATAATAATAATAAATTCATTATCTTCTGTTGTTAGAGGTTTTCAGGCACAAAAATGTGAGAAGTGTTCATGTATGTAACTTAAGTAAAATGTGCCCTAAATAGAAATGATTAATTCAGGCAAAGTAATCAGGAAATGCTTCACAGAAGAGATAGCATTTTTTTTTCATTTGTCAGAGAAAGAAAGAGAGCACACACACAAGCAGGGAGAGGGGCAGGCAGAGGGAGAAGCAGGCTCCCTGCCAAGCAAGGAGCCTGATGTGGGACTCGACCCAAGCTGAAGGCAGACACCTAACCAACTGAGCCACCCAGGTATCCCAAGAAGATAGCATTTGAGCTAGACGTTAAGAAATAAGTTGATTTCCATAGGAAGAGCAGTCAGGACAGAGGGAACAGCATAGTTAAAGACAGGAACTTAAAAAAAAAAAAGGAATGCCACATTCAAGAAATAATAAGTTCTTTATGGGTAAATTATATATGCATTGAAGAGCTGTATATAAGATTCCTATGATTTTCAGACATCGGTGCTGAATGTCATGTGGTTTTCCTTGCTCCTGATAAAATTGCTGTTGGATATTTAGGAAATGTTTAGCATGACAGGTAATATTTAAGATGAAGTCTTAACTTTTTTAAAAAATATGAATCAGGGGTACCTGGGTGAGTCACACTTAAGCGTCTACATTCGGCTCAGGTCATGATCTCTGAGTCCCACCTTGGGTTCCCTGCTCAGTGGAAAGCCTGTTTCTCCCTCTCCCTCTGCCACTCCCCCTGCCTGTGCTCTCTCACTTGTGCTTTCTCTCTCTCGCTCTCTTTTTCTCTCTCTCAAATAAAAATGAATCTGATTCAGGTATTTACTCAGCAAACTCTTAATTCAGCTATTTTTTACTGCGGATACACAGATCAAAAAGATATTAGTCAAGATGTACATTAACTGGTAACAGAAACCATTAGAACTCCCCCAAACTCTCACAGCCACCACCCCTTCTGCTATCTGTCCCATCCGCTGTGACCAGTGTTCATAGCCTAGCTCAGCCCCCATGTGGGCACCAATTCTTATCCCTCACCTACTCCAGGATATCCCTTCAAACTGATTCCTCTCTCCTCATTCAGTTTTACCCATGCTAGTGGATCATTCATAGAAGCATAGAAACATACTTTCCCCCCACCTTTAAAACCCTCTATTAGCCTATCTCTTTCCAGGTTCTGTATCATTCTGTCATTCCCCTTGTTCTTTTTTATAGCAAAAATTCTTCAAGAACCATTTCTAATTATTGTCTCTGATTCTTCTTCCTACATATTCTCTTAAATCCACATACTCTTAAAACTCACTGTATTCAGGCTTTCACCCCCATCACCCTGGAATTGTTCTTACTATGGTCCCCAGGGACCTCCACATGCTAAATCCAGAGTCAACTTTTAGCGCTCATTTTATTTAACCTATCAGCAGCTTTCGACACAGTTGATCAGTCCCTTCATCTGGAAGCACCTTTTTCTCTTAGCTTCCAGGAACTATAGTCTCCCAGTCTTCCTACCTTATTGGCCATTTCTTCTCTGTCACTTTTGTTCATTTCTCCTATTTCTGGAATCCCTGGAACTCTGTCCTTAGACCACCTCTCTTCTCTGTCTATATTCACTTCCTTGGCAATCTCATTCAGGCTCATGGCTTTAAAATCTGTCTGCTACTGACTCCTAAATTTATATCTCTCATCCAAAGTTTTTCAATGTCAGCGCTATTAGTGTTTAGGACCAGATAATTCTTTGTTGGGTGAACTGTCCTGTGTGTTATAGGATGTTCAGCAACATCCCTGGCCTTTACACACTGGACGCCAGTGGCATTCCATCAGCTATGACAACCAGAAATGTTCCAGACATTGCCAGATGTCCCCTGCAGACAATATCACATCTCTCTCACACCCCTCCCCATTAAGAACCACTGTTTCTAGCCTGAACTTCTCCCCCAAACTCCAGATTTGTATATTCAGCTAATTGACACTTCTATTTGAATGTCTCTCCATATTTAATATGATCAGGACCAAGCTTCTGATATATCTTTCTAAACACAATCCTCCCTCAGACTTTCCATCTCAATTAATTGCATATTATCCTTCTAGTTGCTTTGGCCAAAAATGTTGGTGGTTTCTTGACTCCCCTCTTTCTCTCAAACCTACATCCAATTCATCAGTAAATCTTATGATCCTTTCCTTCAAAATATGTTTAGAATCTGAAACCCATCATTTCCTACCTGGATTGTTACAACTGCCTCACCCTTAACCCTACAGTCTTCTCTACATCACTAGAGTAACCCTATGAAAATTCATAATTCAGGGCGTGTCTCATCTCTGCACAAAAACCTCCAGCTGTTACTCATCTCACTCAAAGTAAAAATCAAAATCCTTATAGTAAGCTACCAGGCCTCCTGTGATCTCATCTTCATATTCCCCTCCCTCCCCTTTCTTAACATCTCCAGTCTTATCTCTTATTACCAGTACCTTATTTACTTCACTCCAGCTGCACCAGCCTCCTCTCTGTTCCCTGAGCACACCAGGCTTTGGTCCCTTTGTCTTTGCCCTTCCCCCAGATATGTTCCCCTGGCCTCGTTCAGGTCTTGGCTTAGATGTCAGTTTCTCAGTGAGGCCTTCCTTGGCCACAGGATTTAAAGTCTGAGACCACCACCACCACTTCCAACTCTTTTTCAAACCTGCTGCATTTTTTCTCCACAGCACTTTCTTCATATTACAGATGGTAGAGAGGCAGTGCTGCATCATGCTTAGGACAAACTCTAAAGGCAGATTGCCTGGGTTTGTATCCTAACTCTTTCACTTTCAACATATAAGGCCTTGGCTTCTCTGTGCCTCAATTTCTTTATAAAGTGGAGTCGTTTTTACCTCATGAGACTCTCATGTACAGTGATAGTTCATTATTATTACTGTTGTGTTATTATATTTTATTTATGAATTTCATTTATCTTCTCCTTCTCCCATTGGAATGTAAACCTCATAAGGGAAGTTTTTTGTTTTGTTTTTTTACTTTGCTTATTGCTCTGTCTTCAGCTTCTAGAACAGTGCCTGGCACATAGTAGGCAATTAATAAATAATCTGTTAATCACATTGTTAACCTCTGGAAAGAGTAATGAGGAAAAGAAGGATCCAGAAGGACTACAGTTCTGTGTGTACTATTTAAAACTTTTACCGAAAGAATGTATTCATGATTTACTTGTGTCCTCAAAAAGCTTATAGGCTTATGTGGAAAAAAGACATGTAGACAAATGAATTCCTAAAGGATTGATGTGAGATTGAATTGTAACAGATGCACAGTTCAGATAAAGTACAAGAGGGATGGGACAGTCTTACAGGCAGAGGGAATAGTATGTGCAAAAGCAAAGAGGTCTGAAACAGAATAGCAGCTCTGACAGATTTAAGCAGTGGAAATTGAGAGGACTTGTCAGTGTTCTAGGCTAGTAACTGCTCCATCATCCTTTTATCTCACCCACTCCTCTATTCCAGCATATTCAGCTAAGTGTTTGGCTGTAATTAGAAGATTATTACTCCATTAAGGCAAATGTTTGTGGGGTTTTTTTCTCATTATTTTCCAGAAAGTCTTCTTCTAGGTTCCTGCTTTCCATAAATTCCATTCATTTTGTTTCATTATGCCACTTCACATTTGATTCTGGCTTGCTTTTGTGTCTTTGCTTTTTTGTTATGAAGAAACTCACATATAACTTCTATTTGTGGAATTACAAAAAAAAAAAAGGAAGTTAGGGCACCTGGGTGGCTTGGTCTGTTGAGTATCTGCCTTCGGCTCGGGTTGTGATCCCGGAGTCCTGGGATCGAGTCCCTGTGTCGGGCACTCTGCTCAGTGGGTAGTCTGCCTTTCCCTTTCCCTCTCCCCCTCCCCACTGCTCTTGCTCTTTCTCTCTCACTGTGTCTCTCAAAATCTTTTAAAAAGAAGTTTTTTAAAAGGAGGAAGACATAGATACTAGATAAATAGTCTTGTTATATAGCTTTGTTTAGGAGCACAGTTGTTCAACTCAATGACTTTATTAATTAAAATCTAAAATCCTTTAAGTGTTAGTCTCTACTTCCTTACCAAAGACTGAAAAGTTTTTTTTTCAATGTGTGATGTAAGAGTTTTTGAGGTTGACTTTTTTTTTTTAAGATTTATTTATATATTTGAGAGAGTGAGAATGTGTGTGCGTGGGCGCAAGTTGGGGGAAGGGCAGTGGAAGGAGGAAAGAATCTCAAGCGGACTCCTGCTGAGTGCACAGCTAGACCAAGGCTCAATCTCATGACCCATAAGATCATGACCTGAGCCAAAACCATGAGTCAGATGCTTCACCAACTGAGCCACCCAGGCACCCCTTGAGGTTGACTTTTTAAATTCAGGGCTTTGGTGGTTCCTGGGTGGCCCAGTTGGTGAAGCAGCAGCTGACTCTTGATTTCGGCTTAGGTCATGATCACAGGGTTGTGAGATCAAACCCCATGTCGGGTTCTGTGCTGGGTACCTGCTTAAGATTCTCTCTCTCTCCCTTTCCTTCTGCCCTTCCCCATCTCTAAATTAATTAATTAATAAAATCGGGGCTTTATTCCTGCCCACTTTGCTTCTCTTCATAAAGTTAGGAATGATGACAGCACACATCCCCTAGGTTAGTTCCTCCTACCATCTTTGTTTACATCTTGTCTCACACTGAGTTGTAACTGTGTATCTGCTCCTAAGAGTCCCTTACAGGTAGGAATCATAATAAGTGCACCTAGCTCAGTGTCTGCTTGGTAATCGATGCTCAGTAAAACACTTGTTAAGTTGAATTGAAGTGAACTGAATTGAATTAGATTATGATATCACAGGAGAAGGGAATTTTTGAGTTTGCTTTTCAAGTGAAATTGATCTAAAACAAAGCTAGAAAAGAAAAATCATTATTTTGTTATTGTTTTTATACATAGTCTAAATTTGGGGTATAGATACCAATATGTTCATCACCCATAATTTTTAAAGCATTCTGCAGTGACTCATCAAAGTCCTCAAATAGATCCTTTTTAAAAGTCACAATAGCCCTAGGAAACAAAATTAGACTTGGCAAATATAAATAGTATTTTCTCTTTTCAGTTAAGAATGTGGGGTCCTGTTGATACACAGAGGAGGATCTTTAAGTATAATTTCAGTTAAGTTACTTCTTTTCTTTGCACTGGTAGCAGAGTCTGAAGTGAAGCAGAGATCACCTGATAAATTCCTGTAGGCTTTCCCAGCACATCTGTTTCATTCTTACTGTAAGTCACTAATCAAGGAGTTCTTGTGTTATCTTTCAAAAAAGCAATGCTACCTCATTTCCTGACACTTGTTCTCTGCCCTCTGAGTGTTTCCAGTCCAACTGGCCAAGAAACAAGGCCAGACAGAGGTGCCTGTCTTTTAGTAGGAGAATAAATAAATTTAGCTTCTACTCCTCTCCTTCTACTTCATTTTGTTTCTTTTGCAAAGGAATTTGGAATTTAAATCCTCTGAGTCTAGAATTGGCAAGGTCTAAAGCTGTAAAACAATGGTGATACTAGGGTGCCTGGTCATCCCTCCAGCCCTCTGCTACAGACCCGTCTCCTGAGAGAGGGTAGCACACTTAACAAATACTGTCCCAGAACTCCTGTGTGATAGCAAAGACTATCCCCCTTGCCAACATGTAACTATTTCATCTTTTTTTTTCTTTTTAAGATTTTATTTTATTTGAGGGAGGGAGAATGAGAGAGAATCTGAAGCAGACTCTGAGCTGAGCACAGAGCCTGGCTTGGGGCTTGATCCCATGATTGCAAGATCATGACCTGAGCCAAAACCAAGAATTGGATACTTAACCGACTGAGCCACCCAGGTGCCCCAAAGTGTAGCTCTTTTAGTGAGTTCATTTATTCAGTATACCTTCACTGGGTCCCTACCAGATACCAGCCTAGGTTCTATAAGCCCTAGAAATCCAAGCTGAAAAGTCCTAGACCTGCCCTAAGTAGTTCACAGTCTAGTGTGGCAGCAATAAAATGGAGAGTACCTAATGAATAATAATAATAATAGAGCTAAAATAGCACTAGAACAAAGAGATTTATAGCCATGGGAGGGATCTGTCCAACCTGAAGGAGTTTGAGAAGGCTTCACAGAAAAGGTGATTTTTAATCCTCAGCCTTAAGGAATAAAAAGGATTTCATCAGACAGAGAAGGGCTGTTTGTCATTTCAGACACAGGACATAAGAACAAAAGCATACAGGTGGGAAAGCTCAGGAGGTGTTCAGGGGAGAGCAAGGGGCTGGACACTGCTAGGTGGCATGGTGGGAGGTGGAGCCAGAGCACTCTGTGTGGTGCCCAGGGGTGCAGGTTCCAGAGCCTGGGTTTGAATCCCAGCTAAGCCGATTATTGGCTGTAGTGAACTTAGCAAGTCACTTGACCTCTGTAGCTTGGTTTCATCATCTTTCAAATGAGGATAATAGCATCTATCTCACATATATATACATAAACATGTAGCTTAAAACAGTTCTCAGAACAAAATAAATACAAGTATTAGTTACTATGAGAATACATTATGAAGGCCTTGAATTTTAATCTATACGTTGTTCTATAAGCATAAGAAAGGCTTTAAAGTAGAAGAGGCAAAAGTATGCAATAGGGTATCATCTGTGTTATAGAAAATCAACTCTGGTGCCACTTTGCAAAAGTTCCCTGGCTAAAGAGGAGACTAGAGGCACAGTCCAAGTTCTGAGGCCATTTCAAGAGTACAAATAAGAGGTACTGATGTAACCTGGTTCAGTTAATGCAGTAGCCTTGCATTCTAGGTTCCAGGTAACCTCGGTGGCTCAGTCCGTTAAGCATTGGACTCTTGATTTCAGCTCAGGTCATGACCTCAAGGTCATGAGATCAAGCCTCACATTGGGCTCCACACTCAGCATGGAGTCAGCTTGAGACTTTTCCCCTTCCCTCTCCTCCTCTGCCTGCTGTTCATGTTCTCTCTCTCTCTCCAAAATAGATAGGGGCGGGGCACCTGGCTGGCTCAGCAGTTGAGTGGCTGCCTTTGGCTCAGGTCATGGTCCTGGGATCGAGTCCCACATCGGGATCCGCAGGGAGCCTGCTTCTCCCTCTGCCTGTGTCTCTGCCTCTCTGTGTCTCTCATGAATAAATGGATAAAATCTTTAAAATAAATAAATAAAATAGATAGGGGCACCTGGATGGCTCAGTTGGTTAAGTGTCTACCTTCAGCTCAGGTCATGATCTTGGGGTCCTGGGATGGAGCCCCACGTAGGGCTCCCTGCTCAGCCAGGAGTCTGCTTCTCCCTCTTCCTCTGCCCCTCCCCCAACTCATGCTTTCTCACACACAAATAAAATCTTTAAAAATAATAATAAAATAAAATAGATAATTTTTTTAAATTCTGGGTTCTGAACTAAAAATTTCAAATTGGAAATCTGAGTCTTGACTGATCTTACAGGTTTAGTGCTAAAAACCACAGTGAGAACCCCGGGAAGATCACGAAGGGGTGCTCCTAGTCCAGATGTTTGAGGGTTCAACTGATGCTTCTCTGCTGCACCCAAATATCAGACCAGTAGTTCTTGCATACTAATCATGATACCCTTTATCCAGTTAAATGTCATGGGCAAGATATTCTATTTTTGGAGATGGTCTTTTTTTTTTTTTTTTTTTCCTTTGAGTAACCTCAAATCTATTCAGTTTCCTAGAGGAAGTTCTGGCCTCTGGACTACACAGCCGAAGCAAGGAGAGCTCTCAAGTTACATCAAAGCCAGCAAGCAGAAGATGAAATGGTGATGGCAAGGCGAAGAGAATGGCTCAGCTTCCCTTCTAGCCTTGCTGTGGGCTTCCCCGCTGACCAGAGGTACTGGAGAAGAGCCTTGGGTTTTGTGCTTGTTTTATATAACCCATCTCCAAGTAGCCTGCTAATTCCCAAACTGTTGGCACAGACACCAAGACTCTGAGCAATGATGAGTTGAGAATAAGTCTGTGCCCATCCCAATCCACTTTTCTCATGGTTTCCTTATCAGATAAACCTTGTATTCCTTGTACTTGGCAGCACAATCACTTTAGTTTCTGATGAATTTTGTTGGGATCTTACTTGAGAAAAGAGTTATCAGAGCTCAGAGAAGTTTAAAAAGTAATCATTTGATACACATGCTACACATCCTCTCTTCTCTTGACCACTTTTACTTTTCATTAACCACATTCCTGAACACCTCATTTTTGAGAACTCATCATGTTTCTGTAATTAAGGAACCATCCAAAAATTGTTCCTACATTGCACTTTTCTGTGGCACTGAGAAACCATGTATGACTACAATAAAAATCCATTTTGTGAAAAGACACAAGTTTGTATTTCTTTGGGGTTAATAACTATTTATGGGAATTCATGAGGCAAGCATGAGCTGGCTTTACACCAAATGTAGAGAAGGCATTGCTTCTATCCAAAGGATATTTAAAGTATGTCAAGGCAAACAATAGATTCTGGTGTCAATTTCTATTCTCTTAAAAGCAGTGGAAAGTGGTGATATCACTAATGCCAGGAAGTTATGGCATCCTCAAATCATAGCAAAAACACCACAGCACCATCCCTCTGTGGTTCTTTGTAAGCCCTTTATATATTTTTTAACCTTCCTTTTATGTTGAACATAAAATATTCTCTAGCCTATAGCCTAGGCTCAAATCTGTCACAGTTATTAGGCTCTGGGAATGTTACTTAGTCTCTTTGTGGCTCAGTGTTCTCATCTGTAAAATAAGAGTTATAGGGTTGCCTGGGTGGCTCAGTTAGTTAAGCATCGAACTCTTGATTTTGGCTCAGGTCATGATCTCAGGGTCCTGAGATCGAGCCCTATATCAGGCTCCCTGCTCAGGGGGACTCTCCTCCTTCTACACCCCTTCTCCCCCCAGCTTGTATTATCACACTTGCTCTTTCTCTCAAAACAAAATCTTAAAAAAATAAAAACAGAGACTTTCAGGTCGCCTGGGTGGCTAAGTCCGTTAAGTGACCAACTCTTGATTTCAGCTTAGGTCATGATCTCAGGGTTGAGGCATTGAACCCAGAGTTGGGACTCCTCGCACTCTGGGAGTCTGTTTGAGAGTCTCTGCTTCTCCCTCTGCCTCTACTCTCCTCCTGCATGCACTCTCTTTCTCTATCTAAAATAAATAAATATTTTTTAACAAAAAGGAAGAGACTTTTCTTACATTTCTCCTATTATTTGCCTGCTTCCATTAAGCCTCTTCAACTAACAATACCAAGAAGTCTAAAAAATGAGCCTTACCCTCAGTGTGTGATGCCAGAAGCTGGCCTTTCTTTATTAAGGATCAAAGCCTTACATATATTTTTTATAATTTAAAAAAATTTTTTTACAGAGAGAACATATGCACATGCGAGTGAGTTGGGAGGAGGGGCAGAGGGAGAGGGAGAGACAGCATCCCAGGTAGGCTCCATGCCCAGCACAGAGCCCAGTCAGGGCGCAATTTCATGACACAGGTCTCAACCTGACCTGAAGTCAAGAGTCCAACATTTAACCAACTGAGCCACCCAGATGCCTCAAGACTGGCATTTTTATTTAGGACTTGCAGAGCTGATTACATTATTAGTGGCCCTTTATTTTTACCCTTTATTCCCCCAAAGATTTTATTTATTTATTCATGAGAGTGAGAGAGAGACAGAGACACAGGCAGAGGGAGAAGCAGGCTCCATGCAGGGAACCTGACGTGGGACTCGATCCCAGGTCTCCAAGATCACGTCCTGGGCTGAAGGCGGCGCTAAACCGCTGAGCCACCCAGGGTGCCCAATTTTTACCCTTTAAAAACAGTATTTTAGTTAAAGTTTCATGTGGTTTTAATGACCTCTCTTCCATAGATTAAAATGTCCTAGTCAAATGTCCCATTTACTCTACAAAAGCCGAGGCACTTTTTTACCAAAACAACTGTTTGACCTCAGTAAACTTGCAGGCAGCAACTCAGTCCTTATCGCTGATAGCTCCTTTCTTCCTCAAGTTTAGTGGCTTATAAAACAGCTGAAGAATAAAGTTACTGGCAGTTGTGTCTTATCCATGGTGATGCTGTTAGGGAGGTAACCCCATCACAAGTCCTCCCAGTATCTTATCTCCACCAAAGAGAGGAATTGGCTTGAGTCATTTTTGTGATTTGTGTGAATAGTGGTGTCAAGCTCACTCAGGAGACAGTGCTGTGAAACGTGTAAGAGAACCCATAAATTCTCACTGAGATTTCTCACTTAAGAATTGGTCTTTGGGGCAGCCCCAGTGGCGCAGTGGTTTAGCACTGCCCTGCAACCTGGAGTGTGATCTTGGAGACCCGGGATCGAGTCCCACGTCAGGCTCCCTGCATGGAGCCTGCTTCTCCCTCTGCCTGTGTCTCGTGTCTCTGTCTCTCTCTCTCTCTCTCTCTCTCTCTCTCTCTCTCTGTCTCTATGAATAAATAAAATCTTAAAAAAAAAAAAAAAGAAAAAAAAGAATTGGTCTTTGGAAACAGTCCTAAGTCAAAGATCCCAATTCAGGTGCCATGAAGTTCACCTGGTGAGAGAGAAATCAGTTGAAGAATAGGCCCAAGAAGAGTATGGCACAGGCAGAGATGTAACAGACAAAGGGAGGCAAAGTGAGGGAAGGTAGGGGCAAGATAGTAAGATAAGGCAGTAGAAGGGTGCAGGTTAGTGAAAGAGAAAAGCCCAGAGATTTATATAACATCTTAAGGAGCAAATAGGCAGGAAAGGTTCTCCAGCCCACATGCATCTGTTCTGGAATCTGAAAATTACTTTGGAGGGTTTTGATTTTTTAGCAGTCCCTCTGCCTGATGTTCCACAAAGCTCCTGTGCAAGGACCCCACTACCTTGCATACAGAAGACACTCAAATATTTGTTGACTTTTAAGAGGAGGGGAAAGAAAGATGAGGCAGATCATAAATTGTTTCCCATAAACCATAATCTATTTAAACTATGACTCCAAACCACTCTGATCTGCCTGGCCAGCAGATCATGCAGGCTAATTTTTCCTCCCCAGTATACTGGGACATTCTGCTTCCTCATTTATGAAGATACCTTCGATTTTTACTTCTTTTTAAAGCACCTTTTAAGCAGAAAGTGAGAAAGAGAGGTGTGTGTGTGTGTGTGTGTGTGTGTGTGTGTGTGTGTACGCAAAGCCTAAACAGTAGACTGGAGTCAGAACACCTGGATTCTAAGCCATTTAGCCAGTAACTTGCTGTGTAAACTTGGACAAGTCAATTGATTTGCCATAAAGTTTACTCATTTTCCAAGTGGGAATAATATTATATACACCTCACAAGGTGGCACTAAAGATTTCAAGAAATGATATACAAGAGCATTTTGAAAGGATAAATTTCTATAATAGGGGAATTAATTACTATAGTAAATGAAAAGAGGTTAAAAGTAGTATTGTTGAATTAGGAGGAAAGGGGGTGTCTGGGAAAGAAGGAGAAAAGCCCCTCTGCCATTTGACAGATGCCAGAAAAAGCCAAGACCACCCTATTCCTGAAACCACAAAATTGGGGAATACTCTATCTTAAGACGTCTCCAGAAAAAAGAGTTCTCTTTTCCTGCTCGTGTGCCAGGAATTTGTATTCATTATGTGGCTATTGCATGTCTATCATATGCTAGGCAATGTGTTTGTTAGCTTATTACTGTTCAATAATTAGCACTGGAAGGTAATACTTGTGTATTTTCATAGGACTTTCATAGGTCATCTCCTGTATTCTGCTAACCTTCCTCGTTGATGGAATCGGCAGTTCATCCCTCACCGTTTAATATGTATGTGGAGAAACAGAGTCCTAAAGAAATTCAGTGACTTGGGGCGCCTGAGTGGCTCAGTCTGTTAAGTGCCCACCTGGACTCTGGGTTTCATCTCAGGTCATGATGCCATGGTCGTAAGATGGAGCCCCACCTGGGCTCTACATTCAGTGTAGAGTCTGCTTTCCCTTTCCCTCTGCTCCTCCCTCTCTCAAATAAATAATATCTAGAAAAGAGAGAGAGAAAGAAAAAGAAATTCAGTGACTTGACCAAAGGCCACAAGGTAGTGATGATGAAACTATTCCCCCAATCTAGGTTTCCTGACTCCCCTCCTCCCGTTAAATATGTACTGGGGAAAAAATGAAGTCACTAAAATGTTGGTCTGCAAGCTGTGAGGCGGATCTGGTGTAGGAGGCATGAGCAGAGGTTCCTCGGGTCAGGGCAACCCCCAGCCATTGACCCCTTCCCTTCACTGGACTCGAATCAGATGTTTCCACGGATCGGATGTTTCCACCTCCATGCAGCAGGAAGAGCCACGCAGGTAAGAGGAAGTTTAAGCCTCACCTGAAGCTTCTATTTAAAGCCACATGGTCCTCTGGACAAGGCCTCTGGCGACAGAGAAATCCACTCCTGCCAGTACTTACCGTGTGTGTCTGTTTATCTCTCAGCCATCCTGAGTCTCACTTTTCTCTGTGCAATGGAGAGAGCACACTACCCACCTCGTACTTAGGAGGCTCCAAGAAGGCCCGAGGCTTTGTAAATGGGTAGAAACGTGTATTATCATTAACTCCACGTCCCCCGCGACCCCCTGCACACACCTAAAACTTTTCTCCAACACGACCCACCCAGGCCACGGTCTCTACCACCCGGGGCGTGTGCGTCCCAGATGCCCGCTGTCGGTGAGGCGGGCGCCCTCCCACCTCCCGCTCTTGTTTTTGTTTGTTTGGGAGGGAGCCGATCTCGATCTAGGTGATCTCGGTCTTCCGCAATCTCTCTCCGCTATCCGCTCCCGCCGCCTCCGCCGGCCGTCTGGGTCGCGGGCTCCGCCCCCGGCTCCGGCCGCAGGTGCGAGCGCGGGCCCAGCGCCCCGCGCCCCGCGCCCCCGCCCCGGGGAGCCGCTCTCCGGCGGGCGTTAGGTCTGTCTCCCTCACCCTCCTCGAGTCGGAAACAAAGGAGGGGGTGGGGGAGCGCACCATCTCCGGCTCCGCGATTCGCCCTTTATTCTGAACTCGCAACGTCAGCGGGCCGTGGATGGAGGCGCGGGGCGCGGGCCGGGAGGCGGCGGCGGGGGCGCGCGGGGGCCGGGGCCGCGTGGGCGCCGGCATGGAGGGCGCCGAGGGGCGGGGAGCGGGCGTGCGTGCGAGTGCGAGTGAGTGCGAGTGCGAGTGCGAGTGGAGGGAGGGAGGGAGGCCTTTAGTGTAACCGGAGCTACAAAGAAGGGGAGAGTCCGGGCGAGGGAGGGCGGAGCGGCGGCGGCGGCGGCGGCGGGGGCAGCTCCGCCGGCCGGGCCCCTTCCCCGCGCCCGCGCCCGCGCCTCCGGGAACGATGAAGAAGAACCATCCCACCAAGAGGGTGAGTGTGCCCGCCGCGCCCGGGACCCCGGGCCGGCCCCTCGAGCTGTTGTGCGTCGCCTCGGGCCGGGGGCTCGCACTTGGCTGAGTTTGCTGCCTCCCCCCGGCCCCGGCCCCGGCCCCGGCCCCGGCCCCGGCCCCGGCCCCGGCCGCCTGCGGGCGCGCTGCAGCGGCCGGGAGACAATGAGGAATCCAGGGAGCTGCCTCGGATGCCGGCGCGGCGGGACCGGGGCCGCGGGAGGGGGCGGGGGCCGGGCGGGCGAGGCCGCCGCGCCCGGGCCGCGGCCGGGACCCGTCGGTCGTGCGGAGGGCGAGGCCGGCGGGGCAGGGGGCCCGGGGTGGCAACCTCGGGGGCGCGGGCAGCGGACGCCGGGGCGCCGGGAGCGCAGCCTCGCTCGGGGGGACGGTCACGAGGACCGCGGGGACCGGGCCGCCGAGGGGGGTCGTGAGGGCCGGATCGACGCGGGCGGATAGCGGCAGCCGCTGACGGCCGGTTGTGCTCTCGCCCGGGGCAGGGGCTTCAGGATGGCAGCCACCCGTGCGCTCCGCCGGAGAAGGTCGGCTGGGTCCGGAAATTCTGCGGGAAAGGGATTTTCAGGGAGATTTGGAAAAACCGTTATGTGGTGCTGAAGGGGGACCAGCTGTACATCTCGGAGAAGGAGGTAGGTGCCCTTCGCCTCCCGTCTCTGTTTCCTCCTGTTCCCGTGCTGTCCCTCCACAGGGGACCTGCCTGCCTCCGTGTCCCCCTGCCCTCACCCCTCCCCCATTTTGTGCAGAAGCAAGTTCAGCAGTTCAGCTGGTCTCGGCCCCTGTCGCATCTGCAGAGAAAGGTCACCCTTTATCCAGAATTCCAAGTTGAGTGTCCATCTTATTTAATGATTTTTCTCGGCCAACACCTTTCTGACAAGGATGATAACCCCCCTCCCAGGATGTCCCAAAAGTTCTAAGTGTCCCCTGCTGCCCCCTACTCTATCCTGGCAAGCTAGCTGGAGGTAGGGGTTTTTTGTTTTTTTTTTTCTTTGCCAGAGCTGCTGAAAAACTCTATTGGGTTTCTTCTCCACCTCTTCCCGCTCCCCTACCCCAAGCCAGCTAACCTCTTTCCTGTCTCTAGCCCGGGGCAGATGCAGGTCATATTGCAAGTACAGCTGCCCCAATCACAGAAAACACATACACAGCCCTGGGTCAGTCTCCTATGGCCTCAGGCAGAGTGTCTGTGAGTGGCAGTTATTTCTGTTGAAGCCAATGATCCTAACCAGTACGCTTCCCACTCCATTAAAAGAAGAAGAAGGAGAAGCAAGGAACTCATTCACCACCCTCTTCATAACTTCTCCCATTTGTATCAGAAAGGAGACAAATGGAGTCACCAACCCCTTATCTGTCTCTGGGTAATTAAAATGAAAACCACAGTCTACATTCAGAACCTAAGCCCAGATCGTTGAATCCACACTCTTCTCCCTTTTCTCTCTTATTTCTGGAGCTCGTTTAACACTTGAGAAACTGACATTGGCCTCCATGAGGTGAAAGACATTCAGTCCCTCTTTCTGAGATGCTGTCAACACTAGCTTGGAGACTGTCCTGTGCTCCCCAGGTGGCACGGCCCCTCCTGCCCCGTGTTCCCTCACCCCAGAGCTAACTGGGAAGTCCACCCTGAGCTCTAACCTCTTCTGCTTTCTGCAATAGACTATATTGAGGTAAATAAATCCTTTTATGGTATTGAAACAGACACAGACACAGCCCTAGAGAAAGTAATCATCTCAAGAGAACATGTAGCTAGGCAAGTAGGTAAGAACTAAGCCATGCCAGGGCCAGAGCAATCCGTCTTCGGGGTGTTTCGACCTGACTGTTGACACCAGGCGGGAACTTGGTGATGGTAGGTGGTGAGAGAAGCCTTTGATGGGATTCATTTTTAAGGGCTACCTCCACCCAACCCCAAATCCTGTAGAAGGTTTTCCAATTTTCTGGCTTTCCAATTTAAAAATAATAATAATAACAACAAGCAAGTGTCAAAGTGTATCTCCTGTCTTCCCCGAACTTCATAATGGCAGGAAACTCTGGTGAGCAATTGGAGAGAACTTCCCATATGTCAACAGTGAAAGGGTAGAAGGAACAAGAGATCTTTTCTCATTTGTATTTGTCCAGAGAACAGAGTCTGGAGCAAAAGTGTGCTTGCTCCTTGTTTGTGGAGGAGAGAGTACAGAGACTGGGGGAAGGATGAATGACCTCAGCCTCCGAGGCCTGGTGTCCTATGAGTCAGGAGCATCTGACCAGTCATGGGGCCCGCTGCCCCCTGCTGAGAGGGGTGCAGGAGCAGTGGGCACAGGCCTACCCTTACTTCTCTTCTTTGGAGCCCGTCCCCCTGCTCAGGCAGCCCTGGACTAAGGATGAAGCTACTGGAGGACTCTATGCTCTATTCTCTTCACTTCCCACAAGCTCTAGAGCTAACAGATTCAAAATTTTTTTAATTTAATTTAATTTTTTTAAGTTTTTATTTATTTATTCATGAGAGATGCAGGCAAAGGGAGAAGCAGGCTCCCCACAGGGAGCCCAATGCAGGACTCGATCCCAGGACCCAGGGATCACACCCTGAGCTGAAGGCAAATGCTCAGCCACTGAGCCGCCCAGGCGTCCCTCAAGATATTTTTTTAATGCAAAGTATGATGTTTGTAATTTATGTAGTAATGCAAGAACATCCCTAACCCATGGGACGCCTGGATGGCTCAGCGGTTGAGCATCTGCCTTTGGCTCAGGGCATGATCTTGGGGTCCCAGGATCGAGTCCTACATCGGGCTCCCTATGGGGAGCCTGCTTCTCCCTCTACCTGTGTCTCTGCCTCTCTCTGTGTGTCTCTTATGAATAAACAAATAAAATCTTTAAAAAAAAGAATATTCGTAACCCTCTCCCCTCAAATTTTCTTTGTTGCTTCTCCATATAAAGCCAGGCTCTCCCACCCATCAAAGAAATCCTCCTGTATTTTTTGTTATTAATCATTTTCCTCATTCTCAAAGGGTACCTTATGATCATGAGGTTGATGTGTTGGAACAGAAACTTGATCTTCTGGAGATCTGGTAGAGGAAATTGGGCATCTTTCTTGGCAAGGGAAAAGCTCTGTCTGTGGGCCAGCAGAGGGTGGGGTTAGCTTTGGAAAATGGGTAGTTATAAATGAGGCTTTGGGAATTTGGTGGAGGAAAAACCATACAGTGGAGAGCAAAGGTCTCAGAGTTGTGTACCTTCCGTGGGAATTGGAATCTACCAGTCCTGCTGCCTGTCTTGCCCCTGCCCTATCAAGGCCTAACCTCTGTCCCTGCCTCCTCCTTCCTTGTCACCCGTGTCCAGGGCAGAATGCCCCCTCCCTTCACTTCCCTTCCTGTAAGGAAAACAGAACAAGGACCTCTCCTCCCCTGGCCGCGCACACACACCCAGCACTTTCCTCTCTTAAGAGTTCTGGCATCTGCTGATAGTCTCAAGCCTGAGGAAGGAGGACGGGAGGATACAGCACATCATCCTCCCTCCCTGCCCCCATGCTTCTGGGAATTGTCCTCAGATACCCCTTGCCGACATCTTCTCTGCTTCCATCCCCAGTCCTGCCTGGCCCAGAGCCGGGGAGCCCTGGAAGGGGGAGGGCCCTGGAGGAGGCCGGTCGTGCCAGAGCAGATGGGCAGATGGGCAGATGGATGGGCAGCCATCGACCCACACGAGGCTGTGTGATCAGCCTTCCTCCTCTGTGTCTGCCTCTGGGCCCAGCAGCCCGTCCGAAGAACAGAGAGACGCCAGACCAGAGATGGGCTGGGGGTGGAAGAGAAAAGCGCTCCTCTACTTCACAGCTGGGGAGAGCCAAGAGAATAGATGAAGCCACCTGGGCACCCAGTTCCCGCTGTGGCGCTTGGGAAGTAATTCCAGTCGGGGAGGGTGGGTGACTTCCAAGTAGACACGAGACTACTTTTATCTGCTTGTTTAGCTTTAACAAGACAGGCACTGGTGCTTTTCATCACTCGTCCCAGGAAAGCACAAGCAGCGCGTTCCCAGGGTCCTTGGAGGCGGCAGAGGGCCAGAGGGCTTGCGGATGTCAGGCTGCTGGTGTCTGAGGCCCTCTCTTCCTGTGAGCCAGCACAGTCCGGGTGTCACAGCCTCCCAACACCCCCAGTCCCAGTCCGGGGATGGCGGGGGGTCACCTTTGTGGGGAGGACAAACAACTGAGAGATTTCAAAAAGACCTCGGCAGAAATCTTACTGGAATTGGCTTTGCGGCGCTCAGCATAGGCTGGTGGGCGTCAGGGGATGTAGACAGAATCAGGGTCTCCGGTGAGACACTGAGCAAGAGGGTGAGGGCCCAAGTGCCGGCTGAAGCTGGGAAGGGCAGCACCAGGTGCGGGGGAGGCACCAGGGCAGGGGAGGGCCACGCTTAGACAAACTTCAAGCAGGAAGGGGCTTCGGCTCTCACTGGAACCGGGCAAGGAAGTAGCAGGGCGCAGATCTGATCCTCCGTCCTCCAGGGACAGAATAAGTGCATCTTTGTCAAGGGAGAGGTGGATGGATGCCCTCAGTGGCCTTCGAGGCCTGCAGAGGCGAGGCTGGGTTGTCCCAGTTCCTGGGAGGGAGGAAGGAGAGTAAGAAGTACAGGCATGTTTCTCGGCCTTTTCTGAACAAATTCAACACATGGATCCAGGGAACTGCTGTTTTTGTGATGCTGAAGTTCCTGAAATGAAGGAGGTAGATGACTCTTTTTGATAGTATATATTTGAGGAGGGAGTCAGGTCAGGTAAGAAAGCCCAGCTGGCCCAGCCAGTGGAGTAGGCAACGCTTCATCTTGGGGTTCTAAGTTCGAGCCCCACATTGGGTGTAGAGATTACTTTAAAAAATAATAAATAAATAACCAACACGTTTAATAAGATGGGGGAGACCTTTGCCTCAAGACATCCCCCAGTACTGACGGTGCTTTTATTTCCTCCCTTGGGAGATCAACAGCAGTCCAGGGATGATGATAGGATTAACCTGTTAGCCATGTAAGCCTTGTCTTTTGAAGGACATAATGGGGGTCATAAGGAAGAGAGACATCCTGGGGCTCTGGAAACAGTAGCTTAGCTGGAGAGCATGTGGATAGGGTTTACGTGGAAGCCCACTTGAGGAGTCCGGGGTTTGAGGGCTGCCCCAGGGCTGTGTCCCTGTCCGGCCTGTGTGGGCCTTGGGTGAGACAGCTCTCCTATCCTGTTCTCCCTCCCCTCTTCTTAGGCTTATCCTGCTTCCCAAGACCGGTCCAAATCAACAGTCTGAGGGAAGGCATGAAGTAATTTTATCCTCAGCACCTCACGTCTAACCCTCCCTTAGGTAAAAGATGAGAAAAATATTCAAGAGGTGTTTGACCTGAGTGACTATGAGAAGTGTGAAGAGCTCCGGAAATCCAAAAGCAGGAGCAAGAAAAATCATAGCAAGTTTACTCTTGCCCACTCCAAACAGCCCGGCAACACGGTAGGTTTGTCCTGCCTCCTTGGCCACTAGAACATTGCCGCTTGCATGGGTTGGGGGAGTGCTGGGGGTGAAGAACACCGTCCCCCTGTGGGTTCCATCCCCCATTCCTGGCTCAGATGGCCTTGCTCTTCTACCAGCTTTTGTTATTTAACCTGAGAATATTGTGGCCATTTCCTTCCCTGCAGGCAAAGCAGCTTTTAAACTGTCCAGTCACAAAGATCATCTCTCTCGCTCGCTCTCTCACATACACGCACATATACATCACACATCTCTTGGAAGAAAATCACTTTTCCCTGTACCTGATAGATGGTTGAAGTTCTGAACCCAGTTTCTCTTGTCTGAGAGAATTCAGGGGAAGATCCTGTTACATTCTGTTTACTGAGACATTAAAGATCTTTATTTTAGTCTCTGTCCTTTATTATTTATCAAACCTCCTTATAATTATCTCCAGTGACAGATGTATATCCATTACCCTTCTTAGCTCGTCCTTGGTCATTTCTAAAGGAACCTCTAAGCTGTGGCATCTTCTAGGAATAGGGGCCAGTTTTCTTAGTTCTGTGGGTGACTCTGGAAGCAGAAACTCTCCTACGAGCTGAGTCTAAGAGAATGAGATGATAATTCCTTATTTCTTTACTGTCCTAGTGAGGCACCCACCCTAAAACCCTGGCTGAACCAAGAATCTTCCCCTCACAGGCTCCCAACCTGATCTTCCTAGCAGTGAGTCCAGAAGAGAAGGAATCATGGATCAATGCCCTCAACTCTGCTATCACCCGAGCCAAGAACCGCATCTTGGATGAGGTCAGGGGGGCTCATTTGGGGAGGAGGAACAGCAGGGCAGAGGCAGTAACCATGACTCACTAAAGGGACAGATTATGGGTGGACCACACTTAACCTGCTACCCCCACGAGCTACACTTCTTTAGCTCCCTTTGCAAACCCCATTCTCCCACCTTTTACGTCTTTCTGCCAACTCTTTCTGTGCTTTGGATGCATGGGGCCAGCCTTGGAACCCCCCCACACCACACACACACACACCCCACTGCCCCTCACAGGCGCCATAAAGGCTTTGTCTTTGAATTTTCTCAGAAGCAGTTAATGGGTGGGTTTATTTCCCAGTCGAGGACTCAGGGGCTGCTTCACATGGGTCTGTGAAGAACACCCATGACTCATCACAGTGCATCTCTTCAGGTCACCGTGGAGGAGGATAGCTATCTCGTCCACCCCACTCGAGACAGGGCAAAAATCCAACACTCACGCCGCCCCCCAACTCGAGGACACCTGATGGCCGTGGTATGTAAGATTGTAAGGGTGTAAAACTTATTGAAGGGCCAACTCCACATTAGTCTGTCTCACACAAGACTATCTGAGACGGCCCACCAGAGGCATTTGCCATACCAAGGTCAAAGGCTAGGGAAGCCCCTTCACCCCGTCCCCCAGCCCAATTCCTCCAAGCAGAAATATTTATTTAGTACCTACTATGAGTTCAAAAGTCCTTGCCCTCTATCAGTTTATCATCCCCTGTGGGAAATGAGATCTACCCACAAGGAAAGTGAAAAATAGCAGCAGTGATTGCGGTGCCGTGGGGCCTGTTACTGTGCATTGGCCGGCTGTCCTGAGGGGGAACAGCACGAGGCTCTGCACCATGCAGCCCCGTGACAAGCCAAGTGCTGGTCCCTTTCACTGTCCAAGCGCTCAGTCTCTAGGGAGGCAGGCAGATGGGTAGAGTGGAAAGAATATAGGCTTTGGAAACAGACAGAACCAGGTTGGAACCCAGCTTTGCAATCTCTTCTCCCTGTGATTCCCTGAGGCTCTATGTCTTCAGCAGTAGAGTAGAGCAGTCATCATGCCCACCTTGAAGGGCTGCTGGGAGGAATGAACGACTCAAGCCACATATGTACGAGGATGCATGAGGGGCTGAATAATACCCGTATTATTTTTTTTATTACGGTATTCTGGAAGTAGAACAAGTTTTCATGTAAGGCAAGGGGTTGTGGCTCTTTAGAGCAGAGGCGGTTGAGGTGTGTGGCTGGGAGGGCACCGATTACTGTGTGCTGTGGAGCATCCCGTGTGTGCCAGACCCCAAAAGATGCTCAGAGTCCACGAGATGGAGGAGAAAGGCACTCTTGGGGAGGTCTGTAGGAAAGTGGAGAACATGGGAAACAAGCAGAAGTTACTTTAAGACACAGAAGAATAAGAGAAAAGTTCAAATCACTATCAAAGGAATAAGAAATCATAAAAACAAGTCAGAAAGTTATTAGGATGGAGCAATTCTCATTTAGGGGAAGCGCGTTGAGGGGGAAATGGCCAGTTTGTGCGCGTGCGTGTGTGTTTGTGTGTGTGTGTGTGTGTGTGTGTCTCTCTCTCTCTCTCTCTCTGGCAGTCACTCCCAAGAGGCCCCCTATGGCAGTCCACCCCCTTCAATCCCATCCTCTTCCCCCTCTAGGCCTCCACCTCTACCTCGGATGGGATGCTGACCTTGGACTTGATCCAGGAGGAGGAGCCTTCCCCCGAGGAGCGCACCTCCTGCGCCGACAGCTTCAGGGTGGACCTGGACAAGTCAGCGGCCCAGCTAGCGGGCAGCCGGCGGAGAGCAGACTCGGACCACGTCCAGCCCTCCTCGGAGCGGGCTGGCGGCCTTCCCCGGTCTTGGGAGAAGCCAGACAAAGGGGCCACCTATACCCCTCAGGCACCCAAGAAGCTGACCCCTACAGAGAAAGGCCGCTGTGCCTCCCTGGAGGAGATCCTGTCCCGGCGGGACGCTGTCCCCCCCTGCACCCTCCCGCTGCCCGAGGACCCCCCCACCCACCTCCCGCCCCATCCGGCCCAGCTGTCCCGGATCCAGGACCTGGTAGCCAGGAAACTGGAAAAGACTCAGGAGCTGCTGGCAGAGGTTCAGGGCCTGGGAGACGGGAAGCGGAAGGCCAAGGACCCCCCTTGGTCTCCCCCTGATTCCGAGTCGGAACAGCTGCTGCTAGAGACAGAGCGGCTGCTGGGAGAGGCGTCGTCGAACTGGAGCCAGGCGAAGAGGGTGCTGCAGGAGGTCCGGGAGCTGAGGGACCTGTACAGACAGATGGACCTGCACAGCCCCGACTCCCACCTCAGACCAGCTGCTCAGCACAGTCAGTACCGCAAGAGCCTCATGTGAAGGAAGGGGCTGGCATCTGGAACTCGGGGGGCTCGGACTCTTACCTCCAAGTGTTGCAGGATAAAGCTTTTTTATTTACCTCAGTCAAAAAAAGGAAAAACACACAACTTGTTGCTCTTGCTGCTCCCCAATCCTCCTCCCATCCTCCTTTCCTGCCCTCCTCGCCTCCCTTTTCTGGGTCTGTCTCTCTGACGCCTAAATTGCCTCAGATTTGGGGAGGTGACCCCTATAGTGGTGGTAAGAAGCTTTCACCTAGATGAAGAGAGAAGGGAATAAAGGCATAGTCTAGCCATTTAGACATGGCAGGGAATGTCCTGCTGTTCCCCAGGACCCAAGGACGTGGATAAGCTAAGTTTGGGGAGAAGGCTTTTGCTCTGAGGTCCCAGTCCAGGTTTTCAGTCTGAGGGTGCAATTTCAGCTGCCCAGCTCTAGTCCTAGGGATATAGAAACCATAGCCACTTGCCTGTGTACACAGAAGTGACATCCATCCCGGCCCAGAGTGGGAGTTGTGGGATCCCACAAGGTGCACCAGCTTCTTGCTCATCCTCTGAATGACATTGAGCGGCCTGGATTTCTTACTTGCCGCGTTTCATCCCTCGTTTCCCACATCTCTCCCAACCCTGACTCAGAGATATGGTGCTGGACAGTTGGGGTTGGCCTGGTCCCTAGGTGAGGGGGCCCGGTGCAGGGGAACTTCGGGCATACTTACTAAGAACGAAACTAATTTGCAATGCAAGCTGGGCAAGATTGGGGGGAAACCAAACATGTGCCCAGGTTCTTCTTTTGGCCAAGCTAGGGTTTCCTGTAGCCTCTCCCTCTCCTTCCTCAGACCTCTCCCAATACTCATCAAGCCCCAACTTAAGCAAAACATCTTTATGCTCGAACCACCACCCTCCTGGCCAGGTTCCCTTGCATTCTTGTCAATGGCAGATCTCACACTATTTTGTTGGCGTCTTCCCTCTGAACTTCCTGAGAACAGGTTAGCAACAGTGACATGGTCCAGAGAAAAGTTGTGAAGGCAAGAGCAGAGTAGGTTTTGACAAGGAGACAGAGTCTTATGTCAACTAACAGGGTTAGAAACCACTTGGAAGTATATGCACCTCTTCCCACCCCTTGGCCCCTTCCCTAGCTCTCCACTTGCCTCCAATAGCCAAGCCCTGGCACTTCTCTTGGGGTGAGAGGGGAGATGGGGGAGACCATGGGGACAGACTGTGTGGGCACTGGCAGTGAGGCTGCCCTCATGGGACATTCAGGAAGATTCAGTAGGAGGGAGAGAAGGGAAATCCTCTGGGTGAAGCGCCGACCCTTCACCTCCCATTCTTCTGCTCTGCTGTTACTTCCACATCCCAAATAAGCGAGATGGGCAATGTCTCCACGTTAAAGGGTCTGCATGGAAGGGAGGTGCTGCGTTTTCTGTAGCCCTGCATGCAGCCCTGAGGATTGTCCCTAGAGCTAGCCCGTAGTTCTCTAAACAACTCTCCTCCCTGAGGAATACATACCCCAGTACCCCACTCAAGAGGGAGAGGCCACCTGAGTGTCCTCCCAGGGTTTCCTGGGGTGGCAGGTGAAGAAATCTGGGTCTGCAGACTTCTCCTCTCCTGCGTTCAGCATGGTCAGCACACCCACCCATTGCCAAATCATGAAAATCCAGGTTAAAATAGTTACTTTCTTTGTAGAAGTCCCCATCTTTGTATTTTATTTTACCAGCATTTTCCCTCTTTTTATTCCTTTCTGCTCCACGTGATAAAAGACAAAAGTTTAAGGACACATATATCCCAACGTGCCAAGTATCTGTGGCTGCCAGGGGAGCTAGAGGACAGAGGGAGACGCTGGGAGGAGAGGTGGGTGAGGGGAGCAGAAAAGAAAGATCAGGCCCCTGGGAGATGGAGGACCAGGCACTGGGCTCCTGCGGCCTCCTGGGCACCAGAAGCAGGCCACAGGGCAGTAAATGAGCCCCACTTTGGAACCAGACAGATGCGGGTTCAGATTTACTTTCGAGGCCCTGGGCGAGGCACCAGCTTTCTGCGCGTTGGTTTTCTCATCTGCAAAATGGAGAGTTCTCCTTGGGCAGACGACAGACAGATGCCTGAAGGCCAGGAGATCAGTAAAGGGCTGCTGGCACTTCCCGGGGCCTGGCCACGTGGCTGCGGCCGCTGTGATCAGCGGCAGGCCGGGGCAGTGAGGCCTCCGGAACCAGGCCGGGGTCCCCACCACCATGCTCCAGTGTGGGAGCCGCGACCACACCCCACACGCAGGGCCCACACCCTTGCTCTGAGGACAGCGGGCACCAGGGATGCGCTGAGGCCCGGGACAGAGGAGCAGCACAAGGTCTCCTGTCTCCGGGAGCTGCAGTCTTCCCTCGAGGACACCAGCCAAGGACACCAGCTGCAAGCTTACCCCAAAGGTGTGTGGCCAGCACGGCTCAGGAAAGGAGGGGGCCCCACCCCAGGCAGCAGCAGGATGGGAGGCAGGCAGGGACCCACAGCATGGGAGCCTAGCCTCCCCTCTCCCAGATCTCTCCCCTCCTTCCAGCATCCCAGTTTCTCTACCTGCCATATTGCCTCCACTCCTGCCCAGTTGCTGGGTTCTGGGGTAAACAGGTAGCTCGAGTAGGGGGACAGGAGCCAACTTGCTTACTACCCCGTTGCCAGTACACCTGTATCTGTGTGTGTTTTCCTCCTCCCTTGGTCTCTCCCATCAATTGTGCTATCTTCTTTTCTTACACAAATGCACTGGAGAAGGGAGAATCTTTGGGGAGGCCCTAGGATGGGGAGATGAGGAGCTCCAGGACCGCAGTTGAAAGGGTCAGGAGTGGAGACAGGTGAAGAACTCAATGCCTGAAATTCCATATTTCAGTGACATTTTTACCCACTTTGCCTGTTCTTCCCCACCCACTCGGTAAGTAGGGGTTTGGGGAACAGGAGGCCAATGTCTGAAGTGTTGACCTGAAGTGCTGACGGCTTCCTAGGCATGCTGTTCCGCACAGCCGGTAGGCGGTTTAGGGTGAGAAGAGGAGAAGCCCACGAGTTTCTCTGACTCCGGCTCCAGCCTTCCAAAAGCATTGCCATGCTGAGCCTGGAGCTCTGACCCTAGTCCCAGCCCCTCTGTCAACGTATATTTTACCATATTCTCCCCAGAAACCAGCCCCACCCCCCATCACTCCTCCTCTACCCCGCCCAGGCAAGTGGACGCAGCCCTGTAGCACAGCCCTAGAAGCCCAGCTCCAGCCTCCTCCCCTTCTCACCCCCAGCCCCTGCGTGGTTCGTTTCCCTTCCTCCTTTCTTCCAAGCTCCCAGTCTCCCAACCGCAGCAGCCAATCCCCAGCCTGCTCTGGAGCCACACCATATAAGGAGAGGTTGGAAAGAAACCGGAGTAAAAGCGAGAGCAAACACACACTCTCTCTCTCTCTCTCTCTCTCTCTCTCTCTCTCTCTCTCTCTCTCTCGCATGCGCACACACCCAAGAGTTTGAGCACCTCTCTGCACATGACCCTGTGTCTGTTCGACCATGTGTATGACACCAGTCCCACCATTCCCTGTCCCAGGCTCACCCCACCCACAGAACCAGGAACCTGTTTGCTCTTCCTCGCCTTTATTCACGCCCCCTGAGACCATCACTCCCAACCAGTTGCCTCTGACCCAGATTTTCTGCACTAATTACAAGCCTAACGAGATCTAACAAACACCCAACTTAGAACAGCTGAGACCCTTGAGGTCAATTAGTACAACCCAGCTCAGCTCAGGAAGTGAGAGATGAGCCAGAAACTCTTGTACTTGCCTCACCCCAACCCCAACCCAACCCTGGTCCTGGAAGCAGGCAGGGGGAGAATGCAAAAATTAGCAGAACCAGTTTAAAAATAGGATCTTGGAGAGTTAACAAATGTGTGGAAAACTGCGTTAAGGTTGGAAAGAATACAGCATCTCCTAAGTTATCAGTTGGGTAGGGGCTGGTGCAGTAACAGAAATGAGGGACATAAGGCAGTTTTCCTTTTCTCAAGGACAAAATGGAGAAGAGTAACTCGTGGAAGAGGGGGCAGCACTAGAATCTGGATCTGCACCTCAGTCTCCAACTCTTAATGCCTCTTCCTCTTTGCCTCCTGCTTTGGACAAGTTGGGGTTGTCTTTCCTGATGGTTTGGAATAACTCTGAAATCACTTCTTTCTTTCAGAAATGCTAGCTTCAGCCTCATTTCTTGCTTTTCCTTCTTCCAGATATTAAAACAATGAGAGGGAACAGATCCTTCTTCCCAAGAAACACAAAAAAGTGTAGAATAAAGGTGATCAGGTGTGGGTTAACCAAGTATTGCAATGATGCCCACATGACTGTCTTCTAGATGAAGACTAAGAAGAAATAGAAGTGGTAGCAGCTGGTTGCTTTTGCAGCTTTCCTACCTGGCAGCAACTGCAACACAACAGAAAGAAGATGGAGCAGGGCAGCGTGCTTCTCATTTTCCGGAGTTCCCGTCTTTAGGTGGCAAAACAAGGCAGATTCTAGAATGGTTTCCTGTCCTACATCCCCCGACATGCAGGCCAGTTGTCCTAACCTCATCCCTAGCACTTGTGACACTGTTGAGGTGGGAAGGGAAGGAGAAGGCTGGCGAAGTGCTCTCTGCCCTGGCGGGGAACACGACCTGGAGCCGCTGCAAGACCAAGAAGGAAGGTCTCTCCTCCCCCAGCCTCCAGCCTCCTGGCTATGGTGGGCTGCACCCTGCTGGCACCCTGCCCCCACCACAGCCCAGACACGCAGTAGCCAGGAGCCTGGTGGACAGGACAACTCAAGAAGCATCACAGCAACCCGGCGAGGACTCCCAAATGTACTTTCCAGCCCCAACCCACCTCTGAGATCAAGGCACTTACAGCATGTGGCTGTACTTCAGTGTCTAAGAGGCATCTTAGATAAATGTGGAAAATCCTTAAGTAACGGTCCTCAATCTCTCAGCCTCCCCGCAAGCTCCTTTGCAAGGTGAGTTTACTGTTCCTCCACTCAAGAGGCATCTCTGTATCTCCAACTGCCATTTGAATCTCGGTTTGCCTCGTAACTTGCTTTGATCGATATGATGTGCTGTTGTGTAAGTTGCAGAGCTTAGACCCTAAAAGGTCCTGCAGTCCCGTCACCGCATGTAAGAAGCCCACGCTTCTTCAAATTCAGTTATATACAAGAAGCTTGGACTAGCATTCTTGAGGATGTGAGACCACATGGGGAAAGAGGTCCTGAAACCACACAGAATCTTCCCAGCATCCAAGCCTCCACACAAACACTGGCTAAACGTAGGACACCATGCAAGACCCGAAGGCCAACTGTCTGGTCAACCCACAGAATTGTGAGAAATTCATAAATTATTGTTGTCCTAAGCCGCTAAGTTCTGGGGTGATTTGCCATTCAGCAATACATACTGAGCAGAAATTGGTATGTGGAAGTGGGACACTGCCATAATTAAAACCTAAAACACATGGCAATGGCCCTGGGACCTGGGAGCAAACAGAGACGAAAAAGGCAGGTAACAAGAAGACTATTAGTACAAGTTGGTTGAGCAGGGAGAAAACCACTTTTGGATGCTTACAGAATAGCGTCATCTGTGTTATACAGCAGTGGAATCATTTATGAAACCATTACCTGTGGTACTTGGAAAATAGAAAATGTACGTAACAAACTTATTGGAGGTGGCTTAGGGGAATTCCAAACAGAATGCTAACAATATCAATGTGTTTCTTAGCTGTAAATATTAAGGTATTGAAAAAGAAAGGAACTAAAGAAGGAATCAGTTTGCAAGCAACATTTGAGGAAAAAATAATAAAGAGGAACAGTCTCCATCCAGAAGACACTGGGGAAATTGAAACCCCTGTGCACGGTTGGTAGGAATGTAAAATGGTGTATCCACTATGGAAAACAACATGGTGGTTCCTCCAAAAAATAAAAGTAGGATCACCACATGATTCAGCAGTCCTACTCCCAGTATACAGTCAAAAGAATTGAAAGCAAGATCTTGAGATAACTGCTCACCCAGGTCCATAACAGCATTATTCACAATGAGCCAGGGATGGAAGTAACTCAAGTGTCCATCAAAGGATAAACGGATAAACAAAATGTACTATATACATATGATGAAACAGTATTCAGCCTAAAAACAGAAGGAAATCTGTCACATATCACAACATGAATGAACCTTAAGGACATTTTATTTTACTTTTTTTTTTAAGTAGACTGCACACCTAGTATGGAGCCCATCACAGGAACCTTGACTTGAGGACATTATGTTAAGTCAACTACCATATGATTCCACTTATTTTTTTTAAGATTTTATTTATTTATTCATGAGAGACACAGAGAGGATAGAGAGAGGCAGAGGGAGAAGCAGGCTCCATGCAGGGAGCCCGACGTGGGACTCAATCCCAGGTCTCCAGGATCACGCCCTGGGCCAAAGGCAGGCGCTAAACCGCTGAGCCACCCAGGCTGCCCCATATGATTCCACTTATATGAAGTATCTAAAGTAGTTAAATTCATAGAAACAGAAAGCATAATGGTGGTTTCCAGGGCCTGGGAGAAGGGGGAAAAGGGGGGTTGTTGTTTAATGGGTACAGAGTTTCGCTATTACAAGATGAGAAAGTTTTAGAGCTGGGCTGCACAACATTGTGGCTATACTTGACGCTACTAAGCTGCACACTTAAAAATGAGTAACACGACAAATTCCATTATAGGTCTTTTAACCACAGTTAAATATAAAAAAATTTTTAAAGACTTATTTATTTATTCATGAAAGACACAGAGAAAGAGACAGGCAGAGACACAGGCAGAGGAAGAAACAGACTCCTTGCAGGAGCCCCCATTCAGCAGCAGGAGCCTGATGTGGGACTCGATTCTGGATCCCAGGATCATGACCTGAGCCGAAGGCAGCCGCCCAGCCACTGAGCCACCCACCCAGATGTCCCTAAATTTTTTAAAGACACTTAAAAAATGTCATGATCCCTCGCCCAGTTCCTACACCCGAAATTGTTTTCAGACCTGAAATCTATTGAATGAAAAAGGGGGTGAGACACCAAGAGGAATTCCTCCAGTCCTTCTCCCAAAGGGACTTATAGCCATTTACTTGAATACCTGTAAGCTAGAGGAGGGCAGGTATCCTGTGTGACATGGAGCCTGAAATGATACTGATACTGAGACCTGAAATGTCATCGTGGACATGGACTACTCTGTGGATTAGAGTTGATGGACTACCGGCCCATCAAAATGGAGTCCTGGCTGAAGTCCATCCTAAGGTGCTCCACGGGCCCATGGCCCCACCTGGTGGTCACTGCCCCAATTCCTGAATGTGAATGTGTAACTGGAACTGACGATATAGCTGGCTGTTAGGAAAGCCCCTACATTGGATCATTGGTTTATCTGATAAGAGCTGTCACAGTGGGGAAGCTTCTGAAATTGTGCCTCTCCCCTGCACTGTCACATCTCTAAGGCAAGATGGAAAATAAAAAGCAACATCCCAGGGCAGCCCCGGGGGGCTCAGCAGTTTAGCGCCACCTTCAGCCAAGGATGTGATCCTGGAGACGGAGGATCGACTCCCATGTCAGGCTCCCTGCATGGAGCCTGCCTCTCCCTCTGCCTGTGTCTCTGCCTCTCTCTCTCATGAACAAATAAAATCTTAAAAAAAAAAAAAAAAAAAGGCAATATCCCAGAATAAACTGGTGGTTGCCAGAGAGGAGGAGAGTGGGAGGGATGGGCAAAAAGAGTGAAGGGGAGTTGTGTGGGGGAGGGTTGGTATAGGCTTCCAATTATGGAATGAGTAAGTCATGGGGCTGAAAGGTACAGCATAGAGAATATAGTCAATGGTATTGTGTTTTATGGTGACAGATGGTAGCTACACTTGCGACGAGCATAACATACATATAGAGTTGTGGAATCACTATGTTGTATACTGAAACACTGGTGTCAAATGTACTTCAATTTAAAATATATATTTAATTTTGGAGGGAAGACAGAAATCAGGACTACCTTTAAGGATCTCAAGGGATAGTGGTCTCTATCATACCTCTGTTTGATTATCCAGTCTGGTTCCTACAAAAAACAGATAGATCCTGGAGAATGGTAGACTACAGCCAGCTCCATTCAAGCCTTGATTGCAGCCACCATACAGGATGTGGTCTCATGGCTACAGCATATAAATATGGCTTCAAGTACATGACATGTGGCCATAGATTTTTTTTTTTAAGATTTTTAAAATTTTATTTGAGAGTGAGAGAGAGAGCTAGTACAGGCAGCGGGGAGGGACAGAGGGAGAAGAAGCAGACTTCCCACTGAGCAGGGAGCCTGATGGGGAGCTTGATCCCAAGACCCTGGGACCATGGCCTGAGTTGCTTAACCGGCTAAGCCACCCAGGTGCCCAAGTGGCCAATGATTTCATATATGCATTCTTCTTTTTCCCAATCAGGAAACAGAAGCAGCATTCACATGGACTGAACAGCATTTATTTACCTTTTCCCCCAGGCTATTACACCTCTCCCAATCTATGTCATGATATATTCAGAAAAGATCTAGCCCATGTGGACATCCCAGAGAACTCTGTATTGATCCACTGCATCAATGACATTATGCTGATTGGCGAGAACAAGCAAGAGGTGGCTAGCATCTGAAAGCCGTGGTAAGACACACTCACTCAAGACGGTGCTGTATAAACTCTACGAAAAAAAATAAATAAAATAAAATAAAATAAACTCTACGAAGATTCTAAGGACCTCCTCCTGTCAGTAGTTTGGGGGATCCAGCAGTCAGAGGCATGCTAGGATACCTCCTAGGAAGAAAAGACAAACTGCTGTATATTGCATCCACAAAGGAAACACAATACCTCGTGGACTTCTTTGTTCTGGAAATGACATGTTCATCGTGGCCCATATCCTGGGTGACACACAAAGTTGCAGCTTCGAGTGGGGACTGAGTGAGACTCCTCAACATCTGCTTCTCAGAGGATGCAACCAGCACACCTTGTGTCCTCCTGCCCTCCCCAGCACCACCATCTACTCCATCGGCAAGGTGTTTGGCTCTACTTAAAAGCATATCTAATATCTGACCATTTCTCTAGCTCTCCTCTGCCAGACCCTCACCTGAATAACTGCATCCTCTCTTCTTTGCTTCAACTCCTCCCCATTCAGCAGCTGGAATGTCTTCTTAAAGCAATTCATGTAACTTGCCTACTTAAAATCGTCTAAGCTTCATCACTTTTAAATAAAATAAAAATCCCACCTCAGGCCCTTTGCCCTTGCTATTTTTCTGCCCGAACAACACTCTAGTTCTCTTCCTGAAAATCTTTATTCAAATGTCAGTTCCTCTGAGAGCTCTTTACTGGTCACTCTGTCTCTTCCAGTGGAAGCACCCCTTCCGATTCCTTCCTGACATATCACTATTTGCCTCCTTCAAGTCCTTCCAACAGTTACCACAGTCTAATCATTTTCCACTTTTGCCTTTTCCTTCTCTCCCTCTGCCTGAGTAGAATATGGGAACCACAGGGGCAGGGCCTTGACTCACTCACAGTTGTCTCCCTAGCATTCTGCACACAATATACAAACACAATGATTATCCGTGTGGAATGAATGATTGAATAGTCTTCCTATCCCACCCACACCTCTGCTACAGTCATCCCCACCATTTACTTCCATTGTAGTAATATTAATAGATCTTGATGGCCCATCATGATATTTAAATAGCATATTATTTTACTCACATTAAGAATTAACCCCGTGAGGAAAACAGAAGGGTTAAAAAAAAAAAAAAAAAAAAAAAAAAAAACCACCCTGAAGCTGACAGAAGTAATCAAGCTAGAGAGTGCCCGAATCTAAATTTAAAATCAGGTTTTGGGAAACGCCATGATGTCTGACACCAGTTACCACAGGTAGACTAAAATTCATAGGTTAAGGGCACAGTCCCCACAAGGCTGCCCTCACTTCAGTCACAAGTTCAGGGGTCCCACTGCCTCCTGAAGTTTGATAATTTGCCAAAACTATTCATAGAACCCAGGAAAGCATTCTACTTACAATTAGGGGGGGGGGGGGTGTAAGACTTTATTTATTTATTTGAGAGAGAGAGAGCATGTGTGCGTGCATGAGTAGGGGGAGGGGCAGAAGGAGAGGGAGAAGAAGAAGCAGTGGAGCCCCACTGAGCAGGGAGCCCAACACAGGGCTCCATCCGGGGACCCTGAGATCATGACCTGAGCCGAAGGCAGATGCTTAACCAACTGAGCCACCCAGGCGTCCCATAGTTAAAGTTTTATTATAACAAAAAATATAAATCAGAACCAGCCAAAAGAAAAGACAGATGAGGTGAAATCTGGGAGGGGCCCAAACACAAAGCTTCTCATCACCTCCTTTGGAGTCCTGGATGGCATTACCTCCTCCTGGTTACAATGTGTGGCAATACTCAAGTGTTGCCAACCAGTGACACTTATCCAAGTCTTTGGTGTCCAAAGTTTTTATTGGGGCTCTATCTCGCACCGCCCACACTGCTGACCCATAGTCTCCAGCTCCTCTATTCCAGAGCCATCACAAATCACACTGTCCAGTGGCCAATCCCACCCCAAGAGCAAACAAAGACACCCTTATGAAGTAGGACATTCTAGGTGCCTAGAGATCACCTCCCAGTAGCAGAAGGCAAAAGCCATACCTCTGCTTCAACTCTTCCCTTTACTTTGGGTAAAGTTAATTCTTCACTATACAGGGGAGTTTTGCTCTTCTTTTTTAAAATTCCAAATCTAGTGCACTAAAGGTACTGTTCTGTCTAATCTTTTTTTTTTTTTTTTTTAAGATTTTGTTTATCCATGAGAGACACAGAGAGAGACAGAGGCAGAGACACAGGCAGAGGGAGAAGCAGGCTCCATGCAGGGAGCCCAATGTGGGACTCCATCCTGGGTCTCCAGGATCACGCCCTGGGCTGAAGGCGGCGCTAAACCACTAAGCCAACGGGGCTGCCCAAGTAAGTCTTTATTATCAAGCAAGAAATATGCTGTTTACAAAGGAAATTATTACAAATTCTCTTTTATCACATGATGTTGTGATATCTGTTAGCAAGGATAAGACCAAAACAATGCTGGGCAGTGACATCAAAGTAACATAATACTGTAATCTACTTGACATTCTCTGATGATACGCTACAGCACTGCAGTCTAAAATCTCCTACAGGGGATCCCTGGGTGGTGCAGCGGTTTAGCGCCTGCCTTGGGCCCAGGGCGCGATCCTGGAGACCCAGGATCGAATCCCACGTCGGGCTCCCGGTGCATGGAACCTGCTTCTCCCTCTGCCTCTCTCTCTCTCTCTCTCTCTGTGTGACTATCATAAATAAAAAAATAAAAATAAAAATCTCCTACAGATTAACATGCCAAGAAAATGCCAGTTACTTACTGGAATGTAAAATTCAGATGATTTTCACTGATGGGGCAGGGGGCTATGCATCACACACATGAGTATGTATGTGTGTGGCTTCTTTCTCACACTTATTTTTTTCTTTTTTTTAAGATTTTATTTATTTATTCATGAGAGACACAGAGAGAGAGAGAGAGGCAGAGACACAAGCAGAGGGAGAAGCAGGCTCCATGCAGGGAGCCCAACATGGGACTCCATCTCGGGTCTCCAGGATTACACCCTGGGCTGAAGGCAGCGGCACTAAACCACTGAGCCACTGGGCTGCCCCTTTCTCCCACTTTTTACAAAAGTCAATTGTGATTATTACCTTTTGAG
The DNA here is from genome assembly GCF_048418805.1 of Vulpes vulpes. NCBI lineage: Eukaryota > Metazoa > Chordata > Mammalia > Carnivora > Canidae > Vulpes > Vulpes vulpes. The sequence continues at coordinate 52,428,386 of NC_132787.1, read as the reverse complement.
AAAAAACTATCACCATGTATCATTAAAAACCATTTATTAAATCTCCAAATTTCAAAATATGTTTTATCTTTGATTGTAACTGTTTATTTACTTTTTTCCCAACTTGCTGAGTAGTTTACAAAAGTGCTCAATAAATGTTTTGTAATAAATGTCTACACAAGGTTATCTAATTTGAATTTCAGAAAAAGATAGTCACAAAGGCATAATAAAAGCCTAATAACAATAATGAAAGTATAAAAAAAGGCATTGATACCGTTGACCAAAAAGCCAGGTTCCTGTTCTGGCTCTGTTCCTTACTGGGTGTTTAACCTTCGGAAGGTCTCATTTCCTAAATCTATTTCCTCATCCGCAAAGTGGAATTACTCCTATTTGCTCTGCTTACCTCACAGCATTATTGTCAAGAATCAAACGAGTCCATGGATTTTTTTTTTTTTTTTTATGATAGTCATACAGAGAGAGAGAGAGAGAGGCAGAGACACAGGCAGAGGGAAAAGCAGACTCCATGCACCGGGAGCCCGACGTGGGATTCGATCCCGGGTCTCCAGGATCGCGCCCTGGGCCAAAGGCAGGCGCCAAACCGCTGCGCCACCCAGGGATCCCGAGTCCATGGATTTTAAGGTGTTTTGCAAACTGTAAAATATCTTGCCAATAGTATTTATTTTTTCAATGAAAATTTGTTTTGAAAGTAACATGCAGGGGTACCTGGATGGCTCAGTCAGTTGAGCATCTGCCTGTGGCTCAGGTCATGATCCCAGTCTCCTGGGACTGAGCCCCACATCAGGCTCCCTGCAGAGGAGGCTTCTCCTTCTCCCTCTGCCTGCTGCTCCCCACTGCTTGTATGCTCGCTCTCTCTCCTTCTGTCAAATAAATAAAATCTTTTTTTTAAGTGATAGGCATTTTACTAGGATGTAAAATATGATTGGAGAAAATTGGGGAAGCAGACACTAGCATTGCTAGCCTAGGCAGATTGAGAGCAGGGCAGTTATCTCTCACCTCATCAGTCCTGTAAGTAGTCTAGAGAGGACCTATTCCTGCTCTCTGCTGTTTATTATTTCTGTCTTCTCTGAGTCTCAGTTTCTTTGTATCAACCTCTCTGAGCCTATTATACCACCTGTTACCTGGGACTTATACACGTCTTACTTACCCTGGACAGTTTGCTGGGAGGCTTATATTAGATCACTGTTGCTAAGGTCTTTTTGCCAGTCACAAAGTGATATGCAATTATAAAGAAATTTGGTAATATTTTCCTAAAGGCAGTGAATTTTCAGGAGTAGTTTAAATAAAGTACACAAGGTGAGGGTATGAGAGGATTACACTGGCCCCTGGCAGGCACATCCCAGAAAAGAACAGATTATGCCTTGCTGTCTTGGATTGGATCACATATTGCCTTACAAATTCCATTCTGTGAAGGCCTTGGGAAAAATAAAATAAGCCCTTCCATATCCATTAGCTTATTCAACCTTCCCAGTACTTGTGCCAATCAGGAATTATTATGCCCATTTTATTGATAGGGGAACTGAAGCTTAGAGATGTTGGCACATCCCCAGAATCATGCAACTGGTAAATGAGTGCATCTGGAATGGACTCTTCCCACAGCAGTGGGAGAGGACAAATGTGCTTAGATGAAAGGAGGTGGCCTCACACAAATGGCCCATTTGTCATTCTTCCCTGACATAACTTTCTATTCACGCCATCAAGCCTATTTTCTGTCTTTTACAAATACTTCGTGTTTCTCACTATGGCTGGGGTGCCCAGAGAAACAATTATGATACCAGGCAGATTTAGAATGCAATGAGGTGACAGCTAAGGATGGGCAACAAGGCATTTCTACAGGAGGGGAATACAGTCAGTGTTCACACCTCCTCCCCTGAAAGACCTTTAACTGGTGAAGAAGTGCGTACTGTTAGAATGCCCAGCTCTTAAGTCACATTCCAATTCTACACATAGACTTGAAGGTCTGCATAAACACCACTGCACTCCCACCTCCACCCTCATAAATCTGTCATCTTAAGGCTTAGGCAAGTCAAGAACAGCTCCTTGGTCACAAAAATGCTAGGAGGTCCCTGTTTATGTATAAACCTCTTTTCACTATGAATTCTTCCTTCATTATGTGTCTGCTCTTATTTAAAATCTAATTCAAATATTAAAAATTGGAAACCGCCCTGAAGTCCATAAGTTTGGAGTCCAATATAAGTAAATTATGATAACACATTAATTCAATGGACCATTAAGGAATCATTCAAAAGAATAAAGTAGATGTGGCAAAACTGCCACAATATAATGCTTGGGTGAATTCGTAAAGGGAAGAGCAAGGTGCATAGTATGTTCCCATTTTATAAAAAGAGAAATATTAAATGTTTTAATATTCATTTTAATATGAATAAATATTATTTTTGCAAAAATACTAGAAATAACAGGCATACCTCGTTTTATTGTGCTTTGCAAATATTGCCTGTTTTACAAATTGAAGGTTTGTGGCAACCCTGCATCAAGCAAGTCTATAGGCACCATCATTCCAGCAGCATTGCTCACTTTACATCTCTATCACACTTTGGTAATCCTCATAATATTTCAAACTTTTTCATTATTATTCTATTTATTATGGTGATCTGTGTTCAGTGATTACAATTTTCTGAAAGCTCAGATAGCATTTTTTTAGCAGGAAAGTATTTCTTAATTAAAACATGTACAATTTATATTAGACACAATGCTATTGCACATTTAATAGATTACAGTTTAGTGTAAACATAATTTTTAGATGCACTGGGAAACCAAAAAATTCATTTGATTTGCTTCATTGCAGTGACCTGGAACCAAACCCACAATATCTCTGAAGTATGCCTGTATTAGAGTAGCCAGCTAGTTAGGTTGTAACAGGATGCCTGGAAGTCAGCAATGAGGAAATCATGGGCAGCTATCAGGAAGGTGAGAGGCCTGTCCTGGCAGCATCCAACAGCTGAATCAAAACAGGCCCATGATGGCAGATGCTATGACAGAAAACCCCTGCTTCCCACTCCAAGTAGTAAATATTCTGTCCCCTAGTTTGTTTGTTTTTTAAGATTTATTTATTTATTCATGAGAGACACAGAGAGACAGATAGACAGACAGGCAGAGGGAGAAGCAGGCTCCATACAGGGAGCCCGATGTGGGGACTCGATCCTGGGACTCCAGGAACATGCCCTGGGCCAAAGGCAGGCATTAAACTGCTGAGCCACCCAGGTGTCCCTGAACATTCTAAAATTTAAATGATACTAATATTCTCCATTGCCCTTGAGGTAAAATCTACTTTCTTTTCCTTTCTTTTCTTTTTTTTCTTTTTTATTTCTCTTTATTTGCAAAGGCTTCAGAATCATACTTAAGGATATACATTTCTTCATGTATGTCCCCCAGCAGCACAGAACAGAGACCAGATTTCTCTGGTTCTTTTGTAATGTCCACACCACACCCATTCCTCAAAATCTGTCATCCGTCCAGATAACTCCAATTAACAATGAACTCTCCCCATATGCGATGGCAACTGATTATTCAATTGATGCTTAATTAGGGACACCTGGGTGGCTCAGTGTTTGAGCATCTGCCTTTGGCTCAGGTCATGATCCCTGGGTCCGGGGATTGAGTCCCGCATTAGGCTCCCCACGGGGAGCCTGCTTCTCCCTCTGCCTAATGTCTCTGCCTCTCTCTCCATGTCTCTCATGAATAAATAAATAAAATCTTAAAATTTTACAGCTAATTATTCTCTGAATTGTTCTCTAACAGCTACAAAGCACTTTAAACAAAAGGTGAATGGAAAAATACCAAGCTGGGAGTAAAAAGATTTAGCTTCCAGAGAGTCAAGAATCTGCCACGAACTCTCCGTGTAATCAAGAGCAAATCACCTTTCTGGGCCTCAGTAATCCCTGCAGAATAAGGGTGGAGTACTGATCTCTGAGGATCTTCCAGTCTGTGGGTCTATGACTGAGCTCCTCAAAGTTCAGGAGCACAGGCCACATCCTTTCCCAAGACACATAATGGAAGCTCTATTAAGACTTGAATGAAAGCCATTGATGAAGAGATTGCCTGGCCCCAGCCCTTCGATACCAAACCAACATGCTACAGATGACTGTATCTTCCTTGAAGGGCTGTCTACGTTTACAAATGAGTACAGCTTCACTGATACAAACCTAATAACTCTTAGTATCTTGTTCCACTGGAAAGTTATTTCTTAAAACAAACTTAAATCTCTCCACATCAACCTTCAAGGGAACTGAGAAACTATCAATAATGGTTTAATCATCACCTTCAGATTTGCCTTATGTCCCCCGCACTGTGGTACTACTTTTTGCTTGCAGCCCTTAGACTCTGGCTCAGAAAACAAATACTAGACCACTGATTTGTCAGAGACATGCCTTACTGCCCAGACTCCCACTGTTCTCACCAGGTAAGCCACATGATTATGTAAATCATTGACAACACCCAAAGGTCAAAGATAAACAAAAACAAACACGTTTTCAGGAATTTCACCTAGAAAACCACTTACAATGGCAAAAAAAAAAAGAAAAAGAAAGAAAGAAAAATACCCATACACAAAAAAACAGAAAAAAAAAAAACACCTAATTTTTTAAGCTTTGGGAGATGTTGGAGGCGTGGAAGTCTCAAGAGCTGGTTTCCGAAGGGCAGTGAATACCAGACAATATGGTACAAGAGACTCCCGGCTGTTGTGTCAATGAAGCCTTTCAGACCTTCCACACTACTTCACTTGTTCCCCTAAAGTAGCGCTTTCTGGAAGCTCAGCTCTCAGCTGGCGAGAACAGTGAACCTTGTGCTATTTGTCCATCAACTTCTTTAAAAAGAAAAACCTCCTGTACAGCTGTCTTGTTTTGCATTTTCTATTCTGTACTTCAGGACACATAATGACAAACAGTGGAGGCAAGGGGCTCTTTAAAAACTGTGAAGAAAGAAGAAATGAAAAAGTACCCAGAAGTCTCTGTTTTCAGCTATTGGAGAAAAGTCTGCAACCCACTAATTAAAACCAGCACTAATTAAAAAAGAAAGAAAGAAAGTCAGTCCCTGAGCACTGGGAATTAACAATAAAGCACTCTTCAGGTTTTGAGATACAAAAACAAAACAAAAAAAAAAAGGTGCATAGCCCATCCATCCTTTCCAAATCAAACAATACAACTTTCCAAAATTTGAATCTAAAAATCTTTTCATATGTAAATTGCATCTCAATAAATTAATTTTTTAAAAATCTTCACATGCAACCAACTCTGAAGAGTTGAAGATAACCCAAAGTAAATATTCCCAAATGCATTTTTTTTCCAAAAGCATTTTTTCCTACATTTTTTTGTAGAAATTGGGCCCACATCCATTGACCATATAAGAAAGCAGTTCAAAAGAGCACCTAAAAGCACTGAAATGGGTAGGAAATATCAGAAAGGGAGACAGAACATGAAGACTCCTAACTCTGGGAAACGAACTAGGGGTGGTGGAAGGGGGAGGATGGGGGGGGGGGGTGAATGGGTGATGGGCACTGGGGGGGGCACTTGACAGATGAGCACTGGGTGTTATTCTGTATTTTGCAAATTGAACACCAATAAAAAATAAATTTATTATTAAAAAAATAAAAAATAAAAGCATTTAAACTAAATGTTTTCTTCAAATAATATTTTTTAAAAAACCTTAATGTTGAAAATTGGTGTTTAAAGGAATATTAAAGGAACTATCAACACTATTCATTTAAAAAATTAACAATGAAAATAAATAAATAAATAAATAAATAAATAAAATTAACAATGTCTTACTTAATACATAAGAACTCAAACTGATAAGAAAAACCTGAAAAAAAAGAAAAAAAAAGAAAAACCCAAGAAAATAGCAAAGTAAATTATAATATAAATAGAAAATAGCCATAAATATCAGGAAATGTTCATACTGAATAATAGTGACCAAAGAATTGATATTAAAACAATAACATTTTGTCCCTCAATTTAGAAAAAAAAAAAAAGAGTACTTCAGTGCTGGTGACTGTCATGAAATGGGCCCTTTCACATACGATGAATTGTAAATGGGACAAACCCTTCTAGTATGCAATTTGTCAAAATATATCAGGAACCTTAAAAATGTTTGTATTCTTCAGAATGGCAGTTCCATTTGCAGGAACTCAATCTAAAGAAAATAATCTTGCTCTGGAAAACATTGTAGAGGTTCCTCAAAAAAGTTAAAAACAGAACTACCCTACCATCCAGCAATTGCACTACTTACTAGGTATTTACCCAAAGAACACAAAAACACTGATTCAAAGGGGCACATGCATCCAATGTTTATAGCAGCACTAACAATAACAGTCAAATTATGGAAAGAGCGTAAATGTCCATCGATTGATGAATGGATCAAGAAGAGGTGGTATAGGGGCACCTGGGTGACTCAACTGGTTGAGCAGCAGACTTTGGATTTGGGCTCAGGTCATGTTCTGAGGTGGTGGGATCAAGTCTCATGTTGGCTCTGCACTCAATGTGGAGTGTGCTTATCTCTCTCCCTCTGCTTCTTCCCTCCCCCTCCCCACACTAGGTCTAAAATAAATAAATAATAATTGTAAAAAAAAAAAAAGGATGTGGTATACACACACACAAGAATATTACTCAGCCATCAAAATAAACCCTTGGGCACCTGGGTGGCTCAATGGTTGAGTGTCTGCCTTCGGCTCTGGGTGTGATCGTGGAGTCCTAGGGTCTAGTCCCACATTGGGCTCCTTGCCAGGAGCCTGCTTCTCCCTCTGCCTGTGTCTCTCTGCCTCTGTGTGTGTGTGTCTCTCATGAATAAATAAATAAATCTTAAAAAAAAAAAAAAAGAAACCTTGCCATTTGCAATGATGTGGATAGAGCTAGAGTGTATTATTATTATGCTAAGTGAAATAAGTCAGCCAGAGAAAGACAAATATCATACAATGTCACTCATGTGGAATTTAAGGGGGAAAAAAATAAACAGAAGAACATAGGGGAAGGGAAGAAAGAAAGAGAAAAGCAAACCATAAGAAACTCTTCACTATAGACAACCGAGGGTTGATGGAGGGAGGTGGGCTAAATTGGTGATGGATATTAAGGAGGGCACTTGTGATGAGCACTGGGGTGTTATATGTGAATGATGAATCACCAAATTCTACACCTGAAAACACTTTTACCATATATATTAACTAACTAGAATTTCTAAAATGAAATCGAATATTTTTATTAAAAAAAATAGAGCATAGAACCCCCCAAAAAAGAAATAGAAAAAATAATCCTGAATATGAAAAATGATGGCCACTGAAGCATCAAATTCCAGCATACCTCATTTTTATTGCACTTCACTTTATGAAGCTTCAAAGATACTTTATTTTTTACAATCGTAGAATTTGTGGCAACTCTACATTGAACAAGTCTATTGGCATCATTTTCTCAACAGCATTTGCTCACTTCGTATCTCTGTCATATTTTGGCAATTCACACAATGTTTCAAACTTTTTCGGTATTATTATTTTTCTTATAGTGATCTGTGATGTTACTATTGTAATTGTTTTAGGGTGCCATAAGCCATGCCCATGTAAGATGGCAAACCTAATTATAAATGTTGCAGGTGTTCTGACCACTCCACTGACCAACCATCCACCTGCCTCTCTCCCTCTCATTGGACCTCCCCATTCCCTGAGACACAATAAAATTAAAACTAGACCAATCAATAACTCTTCGATGGCCCCTCAGTACTTATAAGAAAGGAAGAGTCACATGTCTCTCACTCTAAATCAAAAGCTAGAAATGAGTGAACTTAGTAAGGAAGGCATAGCAAAAGCCAAGATAGGCCAGAAGCTAAGTCTCTAGAGCCAAGTTAGTTAGCCAAGTTGTGAATGCAAAGGAAAAGTTCTTGAAGGAGGGACGCCTGGGTGGCTCAGTGGTTGAGCGTCTTCTGCCTTTGGAATTCCTTTAAGAATTTGTCAGCAAAAAAAAAAAAAAAAAAAAAAAAGAATTTGTCTGCAAGGATGCCTGGCTGGCTCAGTGGTTGAGCACCTGCCTTCAGCTCAGGTCGTGATTCTGGGGTCCTAGGATCAAATCCCACATCAGGCTCCCTGCATGGAGCCTGCTTCTTCCTCTGCCTACATCTCTGCCTCTCTCTGTGTCTCTCATGAATAAATAAAATCTTTAAAAAAAAAAAAAAGTTCTTGAAGAAAATTAAAAGTGCTACTGCAGTGAGCACATGAATGATAAAAAAGCAAAACTGCCTATTTGTTGATATGGACAAAGTGGTAGTCTGTCTGTAGTCTGGATAGATCAAACCAGCCACAATATTCCCTTAAACCAAAGCCTGATCCAGAGCGAAGCCCTAACTCTATTCATTCCTGTGAAGTCTGAGAGAGGTGAGGAAGCTGCCAAAGAGTTTAAAGCTAGCAGACGTTGGTTCATGAGATTTAAGGAAAGAAGCTGTTTCCATAACATAAAAGTGTAAGATAAAGTAGGAAGTGCTGATGTCAAAGCTGCAAAGTTATCCAGATGATCTAGCTAAGATCATCAATGAAGGTGGCTACACTAAACAGGTTTTCAATGTAGATGGAACAGCCTTGTGTTAGAAGACTTCACCTAGATCTTTCATAGCTAGAAAGCAGAAGTCACTGCAAGCAGAAGCCATCAAGGCTTCAAAGCTTCCAAAGATAAGCTGACTCTCTTGTTAGAGGCGAATACAGTTGGTGACTTACAGTTGAAGCCGATGCTCATTTACCAATTCTGAAAATCCTAGAACTTTAAGGATTATGCTAAATCTACTCTGCCCATCCTCTAGAATGAAACAAAGCCCACCTTTTGAGAACTACCGGTCATAAAATGGATTCCTTTCAAATATTACTGCTCATTGAAAATGCTCCTGCTCACCCAAGAGCTTTGATGGAGATGTACAATGAGATTAATATTGTCTTCATGCCTGCTAACACAACATCCATTCTGTATGTAGCTCATGGATCAAGGAGTCATTTCAACTTTCAAATCTTATTATTTAAGGAATACAGGATGCCTGGGTGGCTCAGCAGTTTAGTGTCTGCCTTCAGCTCAGGGCATGATCCCAGGGTCCCGGGATTGAGTCCCTCATCAGGCGCCTCTCAGGGAGCCTGCTTCTCCCTCTACCTATGTCTCTGCCTCTCTTTCTATGTCTCTCATGAATAAATAAAATCTTTTTAAACAAAGAAATACATTCCATAAGGATATTACTGCCATAGTGATTCCTGTGATGGAGCTGGACAAAATAAATTGAAAGCTGCCTGGAAAGGATTCACTATTCTAGATGCCATAGGACTATTCATAATTCATGGGAAGAGGTCAAAAATTAACATTAACAAGAGTTTGGAAGAAACTGACTCCAACCTTCATGGATGACCTTGAGGAGTTCAAGACCAGAAGCGGAAATGATTGCAGGGTGGTGGAAACAGCAAGAGAACAAGAATTAGAAGTACAGCCTGAAGATGTGATTGAATTGCTGCAATCTCATGATCAAACTTGAAGGAATGAGGAGCTGCTTCTTCGGGGATGACCAAAGAAAGGTTTCTAGAGATGGAGTCCATTCCTGATGAAGATGCTGTGAAGATTGTTGAAATGACAACAAAGGACTTGGAATATTACATAACTGTAGTTTATAAGCAACAGAATTTGAGAAGATTGACTCCAGTTTTGAAAGTTCTACTGTGGATAAAATGCTATCAAATAGAATCACATGCTAGAGAAATCATTTGTGAAAGGAGAAGTCAGTCAATGTGGCAAACTTTGTTGTCTTAAAAAAAAAAAAAAACTTTGTCTTTTTTATCTAAGTTTTTAAAAAATGTTTTAGGTAATCTCTACACCCAACGTGGGGCTTGAACTTAAAACCTCCAGGTCAAGAGTTGCATGCTCTTCTGACGGAGCCAGCCAGGCAGGCACCCCATTGTCTTATTTTTAAAAATTGCCTCAGCAGGGCAGCCCCGGTGGCGCAGCCCCGGTTTAGCGCCGCCTGTGGCCTAGGGCGTGATCCTGGAGACCCTGGATTGAGTCCCACAATGGGCTCTCTGCATGGTGCCTCCTTCTCTCTCTGCTTGTGTTCTCTGTGTGTGTGTCTCTATGAATAAATAAAAAATCTTTAAAAAAAAAAATTGCCTCAGCGGCCCAGCCTTCAGCAACCAACACTCTGATCAGTCAGTTGTCATTGACATTGCAGCAAGACTCCACCAGCAAAAAAGATGATTTACTGAAAGCTTAAGTTAATGGTTAGGATTTTTGAGCAATAAAGTATTTTTTAAAGATTTTATTTATTTATTAATGAGAAACAGAGAAAGAGAGAGGCAGAGACATAGGCAGAGGGAGAAGCAGGTTCCACTCAAGGAACCCGATGTGGGACTCGATCCCAGGTCTCCAGGATCACGCCCTGGGGCCAAAGACAGGCGCTAAACCACTTAGCCACCCAGGGATCCCCAGTAAAGTATTTTTTTAATTAAGGTATATACATTTTTTAAAAGAATTTATATATTTGAGAGACAGCACCAGCGGGAGGAGGAGCAAAGGGAAAGGGACAAGTGGACTCCCAACTGAGCACAGAGCCAGACTCAGGGCTCAACCTGAGGATCATGATCTGAGCCAAAGTCAGATGCTTAACTGACTGAGCCACCCAGGCGCTCCAGTATATACATTTTGTTAGAAACAATGCTATTGTATACTAATTAGACTATGGTATATCATAAACATCTTTTATATGCAGAGGGAAACCAAAAAATTCATTGGACTCACTTATTACAGAGGTCTGGGGTCAAATTCACAATATTTCCAAAGTATACCTGTATGGAAAAGTAGAATAAATGTCTAACTATGGGGGAATAGCTGAAGAAATTGTGAAAAACTTTGGCACATCACACTATTGGCAGATCAGAATTTTAAATTATATTTGTGAACATTTTTTTAAAATGTTCATGATTTTGGGGGTGCCTGCCTGACTCAGTCCGTACAGCATGAGACTCGACCTCGGAATTATAAATTCAAGCCCCACGTTGGGTACAGAGATTGCTCAAAAATAAAAAATCTTTTGGGGTACCTCAGTGAGAAATCTACTTCTCTCCCTCTTCCTCTGCCCCTCCCCTTGCTCAGTCTTGCTCACGCACCCTCTCTCTCTCTAAAATAAATAAATCTTAGGGGCACCTGGGTGGCTCAGGTTGTGATCCCAGGGTCCTGGGATTGAGTCCTACATCGGGCTCCCCACAGAGAACCTGACTCTCCGTCTGCCTATGTCTCTGCCTCTCTGTGTGTCTTTCATGAAGTATATTACTACTCTTGCCATATTCAGCAGATAAATAAGTGCCCAATGACTAAATGAACCTCAATTCAGAAATCTTTCCCCAGAAATGCTCTTATATCATCATTCCCAAACACTGGCTGCTGGCAATATTGGCAGTCCACTAATATATGTGGTCCATGGCATACAGTACAAGTCAAGTGAAATGGCATCTTTCTGGACTATGAGTTGGGCAAGGATTCATTTCATAATTCAAATAGCAGGTCATATTTATATACATTCACTGATATGTTTACAGGAAAACTTATGCCATATTTCTCTATTGCACCTTCAAAACCTCTTACAATCAGTATCATCATAGAAAAATGACAAACTGCTTGGAGGACCTTTTTGCATGTAGTTATATTCCTGAGTTCTTGGAGGTTACTGGTAATAAGGATATTTTTTAAGATTTTATTTATTTATTCATGAGAGACACAGAGAGGCAGAGGAAAAAGCAGGCTCCCTGAGGGGAGCTCGATGCTATACTCAGTCCCAAAACCCAGGGATCATGACCAGAACCAAAGGCAGACGCTCAACCAGTGAACCACCCAGGTGCCCGGTAATAAACATTTTAATTTCAAAAAGACATTAACTTCACCAATTTTTTTTACTGTTTTAAATATTATACTAGAAAAGTTTTAATTTTAAAAAGTGACTCATGGGGATCCCTGGGTGGCGCAGCGGTTTGGCGCCTGCCTTTGACCCAGGGCGCGATCCTGGAGACCTGAGATCAAATCCCACGTCGGGCTCCCGGTGCATGGAGCCTGCTTCTCCCTCTGCCTGTGTCTCTGTGTCTCTGCCCCCCCCCCTCTCTCTCTCTCTCTCTCTCTGTTACTATCATGAATAAAAATTAAAAAATAAAAAAAATAAAAAGTGACTCATGTTATATATTTTTTAAAGATTTGTTTATTTGAGAGAGATTGTGCAAGTGCATGATTGGAGGGAGGGACAGAGAGAGAGGGAGAGAATCTCCAGCAGATTCCCCACTGACTGCTGAGCTCCAAGATGGGGCTTGATCCCATGACCCCAAGATCAAGACCCCAGCAGAAATCAAGAGTCGGATGCTTAACTGACTGAGCCACCCAGGTGCCCCTCATGTTATGTTTCTATTACAGAGCTTGACTTAAAAGGACTGGAATCTAGGACTTCAAATATCCCTACTGCCAGGTTTAAACAATAACATTCTTCCAAACTGATTTTAAATCTCTGCTCTGATATTTACTAGCTTTCTGACAGTTATTTAAGCTCTTTGCTTGGTTTCTCCATTGGTAAAAATGGAGATGAATAATACCTACCTCATAGAGTTGTTACATGGATTAAAAGATTGTGATGCACTGTGCCTAGCACTTACTCACTAGAGTTAACTTTTTTTTTTTTAAGATTTTATGATTTTATGTGCCTCATGAGAGACACACAGAGAGAGAGAGGCAGAGACACAGGCAGAGGGAGAAGCAGGCTCCACACAAGGAGCCCGATGTGGGACTTTAACCCGGGAATCCGGGATCGTGCCCTGATCCAAAGGCAGGCGGCTCAACCGCTGAGCCACCAGGTGTCCCAAGTTAGCTATTTTCATTATTATTCACTGCAGAGAGCAAAGTCAACTGTGTCTTTACTGTGTAAAATATCTAGATGAAAAACAAGAATATCTTGATAATTCTAATATTGCTTAGTGTTAACTGATGTATTTTAAATAGTAGTTCAATGAATTTTAAGTTTTTATTAAGATGGATTATGTTCTATATATTCATTCATTCAACGACTAAAATATTCCTTTAACATCTACTATATCCTAGGTATTTTTACAAGTATAAACAAAAATAGACAAAAATTGGGATCCCTGGGTGGCGCAGCGGTTTGGCGCCTGCCTTTGGCCCAGGGCGTGATCCTGGAAACCCGGGATCGAATCCCACATCGGGCTCCCGGTGCATGGAGCCTGCTTCTCCCTCTGCCTGTGTCTCTGCCTCTCTCTCTGTGTGTGTGACTATCATGAATAAATTTAAAAAAAATAGACAAAAATTACTGCTTTCATGGAGTTTACATTCTAGTAGAAGGCAATAAAGTCAGTCCAAACCAATAAAGTCTGTCTGAAGAGGCAGCCCCAGTGGCTTAGCGGTTTAGCGTTGCCTTCGGCCCAGGGCCTAATCCTGGAGACCTGAGATTGAGTCCCATGTCAGGCTCCTTGCATGGAACCTGCTTCTCCCTCTGCCTGTGTCTCTGCCTCTCTCTCTCTCTAATAAATAAATAAATAAAATCTTTAAAAAAAAAAGTCTGTCTGAACTATTTATTTTTTATATGACTTATTCGTGGATATTTAAAAGAGATTTTAAAAATTAAAAAATCAAAAAAAATTAAAATTTAAATTTAAAAATCACATGAGCCCATTATTTTCCTAGTCTTTTCTCCATTCCTAGCACCCTCTCAAAAGAAACATCTAATGGGTATTCTGTACCACTACACCAATTACTAACCTCTTCCTAGCCCCAGAGGCAACAACAAAGATGTGTTTAAGCTCATTACTTAAACCAAATGAAAGCATAAGACTCAGAGAATTCACTTCATATTTCTTTAAGACTTTCAGAAAATATGCAGTCTGATGGAACAGATTATAGGGTTCTGCATTTTTTAAAAGATTTTATTTATTTATTCATTTATTTATGAGACACAGAGAGAGAGAGTGCATGTGCACACAGGGGAAGAGCAGGGGGAGAGGAAGAAGCAGGCTCCCCACTGAGCAAGGAGCAGTAGGGCTCAATCCCAGGACCCTGTGATCATGACCTAGCTGAAGGCACATGCTTAAGCTGCTGAGCCACCCAAGCACCCAGTTTTGCATTTTTAAAAATTAGTTGTAATTGATAAAATAGAAAAAACAAAAGAGCATGCACACATGTACACAAAAACAACTATATAAAAATATACAGGGATCCCTGGGTGGCCCAGCGGTTTGGCGCCTGCCTTTGGCCCAGGGCGCGATCCTGGAGACCCCGGATAGAGTCCCACTTCGGGCTCCTGGTGCATGGAGCCTGCTTCTCCCTCTGCCTATGTCTCTGCCTCTCTCTCTCTGTGACTGTCATAAATGAATAAAAAAATAAAATAAATTTCCTCTTAAAAAAATAAAAATAAAAATAAAATAAATAAAAATGTACATAACATCATTATTTGTGTTAGCAAGTATCTGGAAACAATCTAAATATAATAGTAAAGATAATAAATGTTGATATAACTGGAGCTATTTGTATGAACATGGACATAATGTTGAAGGAAAAGCACAAATTATAGAACACTTACATGCCTGTTTGGGGAAGGGGATTCAATTTTTATTAAAATCCCCAAAACTCAGGCAAAGCCTGGATGTCTCATACTAAAAAGAAAAAATTGCTTCATTTTCATTTTTTCTGTATTTTTTAAAATTTAAATTAGCCAACCCACAGTACATCACTAGTTTTAGATGTAGAGTTCACCACCTACCTCAATTGTTTCATTTTTAAAACTACACCAGGGGGCAGCCCAGGTGGCTCAATGGTTTAGCACCGCCTTCAGCCCAGGGCATGATCTTGGAGACCCAGGATTGGGTCCCACGTCGGGCTCCCTGCATGTAGCCTGCTTCTCCCTCTGCCTGTGTCTCTGCCTCTCTGTGTATTCTCATGAATAAATAAATGAAATCTTTAAAAAAAAGAAATAAAACTACACCAGGGACGCCTGGGTGGCTCAGCTCAGGGAGTGATCCCTGAGTCCTGGGATCCAGTCCCACATCGGGCTCCCTGTGGGGAGCCTGCTTCTCCCTCTGCCTATGTCTCTGCCTCTCTCTGTGTCTCTCATGAATAAATAAATAAAATCTTAAAAAAAAAAAAAAACTAGACCAACTCTTAGGGAAAAAAATAGAAAATTGTACAGCATTCTTATATAGATAGCTAATGTAAATACTTCCAGCAAAAAACTGGGTATTATTTATCTGTTTCACAGAATCACAGAGTTGAGTCAGACTCAAGTGTCTAATGGGTTAGATCACTTTGCCTTTCTAAGTTACCATGTTCTAGACATTACATTACAGTAATCCACATGCCCTAGGAATAACGACTTTCCATCACCTGCTTCAAGACAGAAAATAGAAGTGTAAGTGGCAATGCCATTAGTGTTCCAGTGTGTGAAAACCTAACGTGAATTTTCCCCTTTCTCTGGCAACAGGTCACAAGGTATAATTATAAAAAGAAAAGGAAAAAAAAAAACCTTTCTTGCTCTGCTTTTACTGACTTCAGAAATAGTACTCGTTAAAACTGTCTTTTGATCTAGAATTACTAAATACTTCTTTAAGGATCTTTCAGTCACTTATCTTCAAGTTACCCAAATCACAAGCTCCTTTTTCCTTTAAAGATCCTCCCCTCCCCCACCAAAGTAAAGTAACATCAGTTGCAATTGTTGGGCAGGTACTGCCCTCTAGTGCTTACACTTTTATAATAAAGTTTTTAAACACATCATTACCACAGAAAATCTGTCAAAAATTAAATAATATCCTATTAACCCAAAATTTTTCAATTTCATACTATTTATATTGTGGGCCAGGAAGTCTTTGTCCTTGCATCATTGGATGTTTAGCAGCATCCCTGACCTCTGGCCACTAGATGCAGTAGCACTCCTCAACCCCAGCTGTGACAAACAAAAATGTCTTTGGACTTTGCTGAATGTCCCCAAGGGAGCAAAATCACCTCTGGCTGAAAATCAAGTATTGCTAAAGGTTGTCCAAAATATTCACATTAGTTCTGAAAATTATAAGCAGAAAAAGTCTTCTTTTAATAAAGCAAGATAAAGGAGAATTTCATTTCTGCATTAAACAGAAAAATAAAGAATTAAGGTTTTCAGGTCTCCGTCTCCACGCCCCACAAAGTCCTGGCTAGTGGGAAATTCTTCACACCTTTAACTTTATATTCCAGTTTTACTTCTCAGATCTGTTTACTTCCTTTCAAAGTGCTTAGAAAACAAAGCTTGTACTTCTAGCTGAGTATAGGAAAGATGTCAGGAAAAATGGGGGGGGGGATGTATCTGTACTATGTTCTAACATAATATGAAACATAATAATTATAAACATAAACATAATATGAAAAATCTCATAAAATATCAAAAGAACTTTCAAATCTGGATTTTAGAAAGTTACATTAAGAGGGTTTATTCAGGGCAGCCCGGGTGGCTCAGCGGTTTAGCACCGCCTTCAGCCCAGGGCCTGGTCCTGGAGACCCAGGATCGAGTCCCACGTCAGGCTCCCTGCATGGAGCCTGATTCTCCCTCTGCCTCTCTCTCTCTCTCTCTCTCTGTGTGTGTGTGTCTCTCATGAATAAATAAATAAAAATTAAACAAAAAAAGAGGGTTTATTCAGATCTGCTGTGTTAAAGCACATTATGTTTATAAATCCTGATTCTGTGAATTTTAAAACCTACAAATGACTGAGGACTGATTTTTTTTAAAGATTTATTTATTTAAGAGCACCCACCAGAGCAGGGGGAGGGGCAGAGGAACAGGAGACAAGGAGACTACCCCCGGATGGGAGCCCAAGGGGGTATCATCTGATCACTGTCTCCATCCCAGAACTCTGAGATGACCTGGAAATCAAGAGTCTGATGCTTAACCAACTAAGCTACCCAGGCTTGGACTGGCACTGAATGTAACTTCCTCCCCTCATTAAATTTCTCACTGACTTAACTGGGTTTACTAAAGAAAAAAGACAGTAAGAATCAATAAGCAATTTTTATTATATTATTAAGAATATATCACTTATTAATGTATTCCATTTATTTTTTTAAGATTTTACTTATTTGAGAAAGAAAGAGGAAGTACAAGCAAGGAGACCAGCAGGAGAAGGAGCAGACCCTGAGCTGGGAGCCCAACAGGAAGCTCAATCCCAGGACTCTGGGATCATGACCTGAACAGAAGGCAGATCTTAGTTGACCAAGCCACCCAGTGCCACTCACAAACTTTTTTAAAAAGCAAATTATTTTTGGGCCACCTGGGTGGCTCAGACATCAGTTAAGCGGTTAAGCGTCTGCCTTCAGCTCAGGTCATGATGCCAGCTCCCTGCTCAATGAAGAGTCTGCTTCTCTCTCCCACTGCCCCTTCCCACCACCTCAAACATGCTCTCTCAAACAAATAGAATCTTAAAAAAAAAAAAAAAAAAGGCAAATCATCCTAGAAATTAGTTTATGTTCATTACTAATTTCACATCACCTTAAACTTCTCTGTGAAGGAAGTATTTCCTTGGGCTTTGATTTAAAGGAACTGTGGTAGTCAGAATAACCGCCCTACCACTTGCCAGAATTCCATGTCCCAATCCCCAGAGTATGTTATCTTACATGGTAAATGAGATTTTGCAGTGTGATTAAGTTAAAGATTTTGAGATGGAGAAATTCGCCTGGATTATCTAGCTAGGCACGACACATTTATAAGGGTCCTTATAAATGAAAGGAGACAGGAAAGCCAGAAGAAAAATGATCACAGAAGTCAGAGTGATACCGTGGCTCCCTGTGAAGTTGAAGGGCCATGAGCTTAGGGATAAGAGCTGGAAAAGACAAGGAAGTGATCCTCTACTAGAGCCTTCAGAAGGAACACAGCCCTGCTGTGTTTATTTTATTTTAGCCTCCTAAGACTCATTTTAGATTTCTGACCTCCGGAACTGTAAGAAAATTAATTTGTATTGTCTTAAGTGACTAAGTTTATGGTGATGTGTCATAGTGGCAGTAGGAAACTACTACAGAAACATTTCATTAATCTTTTACTATTTTTAATATCTCGTTAAGTTGGCATCTCAGAGCTTGAATAATCACGTCTCATCATGTTTGTGTTTTTAAAATGTGTGCTCTCTTTCTCTGGTTGCTAATAACTATCATTATTATCATTTTTTCACTAATTATTATCGTTATTTTCACTAAAACACACTTGTTATTTATCTTTAGCTAAACAACATATCCCAAGATTAAAACTTGGAGGCTAATAGACATACAGTGAGGAGCACCCACTCTAGTGCTGCAAGACAAATTTAGTAAACATGACACATGCATTTAAGTATGTGGCAATAGCTACCTATGAAATCTCAAGAGAGAGATAAATCCAGTGGTGCAACCACAGTGGCTGTTGAACAAGTTGATATTTGATTCAGAAAATAGAATCTGACTTCAGGACACAAAAATGACAAAGTTAACAATGCTACTTTGATGTGACCCTTTAGCAGAAACAAGTTAGGTCATTGTAGAAGAGAATGAAGCTTGATAAATTGTGAAAAATGGGCCTATCCCCTTAATGTAGATAGAGGGAATAGGCTAACAAAGTATTCTCACCTCATTTCACTGGCATTTTAATGGTGAAAGCAGCCACTGTGGAGATTCCCTACACAGTGCCTGCCTGCTATGCCTCATTCTGATGCAATAGTCCTGATGGCAAGCATCCATACACTACTCCTTCCCTTGTAGAGGTATTATTCAGGCACTCAAGGAATTATAATTAAAATCTACCTTCAAATAACTAAAATACTGGCATACACTCCCAAAAGAAAACAACTTTCCCTCCTTTGCCAACCCACTGACAAATTTGGAAAGATACAATTCCAAACATAATGTTCATTATTGCTTATGATTTTGATCCTTGAAACTTTACGAAGAAAATTCTGTACACATCTTTTCCAAAGTACTTATGAAAAACAAGAATATTTAATCCAGATGCTGTTTCCTAAATTGGCCAAAATGTGTTCTTCCCTGATTTGAAATGCAAGAATTCAGTTTAGCTTAGCACTTGCAGTTTAAAAAAGTAAGCTTCAGAAATTATCTTGCTTCATCCCCTCTTGTCCTGTTTCAATATCATCTGGCCTTACAATCAGAACATGTGTTCATTGCTTCTTAGTGTCCACAGAGATCATTAATTCAATACAGAATATTTTCTTTATTTTAGGCTGGCATCGGGATCCCTGGGTGGCGCAGCGGTTTGGCGCCTGCCTTTGGCCCAGGGCTCGATCCTCGAGACCCAGGATCGAATCCCACGTCAGGCTCCTGGTGCATGGAGCCTGCTTCTCCCTCTGCCTGTGTCTCTGCCTCTCTCTCTCTCTCTGTGTGACTATCATAAATAAATAAAAATTTTAAAAAAATTATTATTTTAGGCTGGCATCAATGTGGACATCAAGGTATTCCTTGTACTAAGCAATTTAACATGAATTGGCAATATATAGATTAAATCTGTATAGTAATTAAGGGATTATTTTTTTCTCCTTCCTTGATAGGGTAAAATGTCTCTAGACAACCTTATTTATGTTTTATGTCTAAAAGACAAGTACAATGTGAGTCCAAAGGAAAATACTTCAAGAAAAGTAAACTCTAGCCATTTTTAACCTATACTTGAAAATTTTCCCTTCTTATATTTCTGTAATGGACAACTAATAACTGAGGGGATTATAAAAATCTAAAGTATTATAAACAAGACACTGCTACAAAAGGTAGAAAAGGCAAATTCCTGCCCTCCAGGAGTTTTCCTTTAGGTGGTGCTGTAACAGGAATTCAGTAAGAAAGAGATATAACACTTCTACTTTTGTTTTAAACAAGTTTTATAACTTTTTTTATATCAGGTCTACATCTTCATAAAATCAAACTTACTAATGATAACAATCCATTAGAAAAGAAGAAAACACATTTTTACTTATATCTGATTACTTTAAAATGTTAATACATTCACTAATGTACCCCTAGAGTTTGGAATACAGGAATCAATAAATACATATTAGATGAATAAATATGTCTTGCTCTTATTCTTTTAGATCAACTTTAGAAAATAATTTCAGTTGCCACCAAAAAAATTGCATTGGAAATTGTATTAAATTTTTAAGTTGATTTAAGATGGCCTGAAATATTTACAATGTTTAGGCTTTCTATCCAAAACTCAGTACGCCTCTCCTTTCATTCAGTGGTGAAAATGAAGGATGTTTCTATTAAACGGTGTTTCCAGTGTTTTTTGTCCCTGGTAATAATTTGATAGTTTGGCTTATATAGATCAAACACACTCTTCACTGAGAACATAAGTATAAATTTCATTGATATGGTGAATGAAATCTTTTTTTTTTTTTAAGATTTTATTTATTTGTTCATGAAAGACACACAGAGAGAGGCAGAGAGGTTAGGCGGAGGGAGAAGCAGGCTCCCTGAGGGGAGCCCGATGCAGAACTCGATCCCAGGACCTGGGGATCACAGACTGAGCCAAAGGCAGATGCTCAACCACTGAGCCACTCAGGCGCCTTGAAATCTTTTTTAGTTACATTTCCTACCTAATTATTGCCAGAACAGTAGAGTGTTTTTTTCCTGAACAACTTTATTAATTCAAACATTTAGTTTAACAAAAAATTCAATCATCTACTTTCCATATCACACCCAAGTTTATTTATTTTTTAAGTAATTTTTAAAGTAACACCCTCCAAATTTAAATCACTTGCTTACTATCTTATTGCATTCAGAAATTTCAAAACAATTTTAAATTACAATGTTTGAGAGATTAAATACACAAATGGACAATGGCCAGACCATATGGAAAACAGAATTTTGGCCACAATCTGCAGCCACCTGCCCAGGAAACTAACTCCTTATCTATAATGAACAACCCAGGAAGCCAGTCTGTTACAAGTCAGACTTACAGGAAGCCAGGTTGCTATCTACAGTGACAATCCGAGAAGCTAAACAATAACTTCTATAACAATCTGCCCAAAATGACCATGACTTCATTAATAACTGACAGCTTCCCTAATTTGGTCCTAATATCCAATGTAGGACCAACCACAGACAGAAAAATATGCATCACTAACAAATCACATAGGATGTCTCATTTCTAGTTAGCCTGTCTACAAGCTTCCCCATGCCAAGCCTTCAATCAGGTAAACACAGATTAAGTCTTCCCTTTTCTCTACTATAAAGCTTTCTCAATCTTCTGCCTACCTTAGAGTAACTGACAAAACTCCAGTGATGGTAGCTAACTCCCTTGCTATAGCAAACTCAGAATAAATAGTCTTTATTTTTCTTATTCGGTTGGTCTTCACAGGCAACAGCCAGGATCCCTTAATTTTGCTCCTCATTTTAATGGAAATATTCTTAATTATTTTGCCAACAAAAACAGTATTGTTATTTTGAAAAAGGTTTTACTATGTTGAGTTGTCCTTCTATTTCATTTCTGGTAAGTACTTAAAATAGAATGTTCATTTTTATCAGATAACTTTTCAGCATCTTGTATTTTTCATATTCAGTGTTTTAAGATTAGACTTATTATTGAACCATCCTCAAATTTCTAAGATAAGCATTTCTCAGTTACTGAATTATTCTTTCAATATATTATAGGTAAGACCCATTTTTAGTAGTCAGTATCAACCTTACTAGTTTTTGTCTTCCAAAGGATAATTTTATTTTCAGATTAGGAGGGTATATTTTAGGTAACTAAAAAGATAAACCATAACATTAGTATCCACTTACAATTACAAAGGAATAATTAAAAAATACCTCATCTTCAAGAGTGTAACAAAAATCAAATGTATTCAAAAGTGAAATGAAGGTGCACCTGGGTGACTCAGTCAGTTAGGAGTCTGCCTTCAACACAGTTATGATCTCAGGGTCCTGGGATAGAGCCCCACAGCTCCACATCAGGCTCCCTGCTCAGTGGGGAGCCTGCTTCTCCCTCTCACTCTGCCTGCTACTTCCCCTGCTTGTGCTCTCTCTGTCAAATAACTCTTAAAAAAAAAAGTGAAATGAAAATAAAGCTACTTGCAAATTTTTGCTTTAATCAAATAGAAAACCATTATTTTAAGCATTGTCTTTATTTGAAAATTCTCTACTGTTGAAACATTCGAGCTAGAAAGAAAATTCTACTGATATTAAAGGCAGAACTTAAGACATCTCACAAATAGGAATGGTAAATACATATAATAATGCTTTCTTTTAACACTAACTTATTCCTGTATTAAATGATAGCAAGTTTTACAAATTAGATTAATACATGTTTAAAATTTAACTTAATGAAGTTAATATCCTGATGTTAAGGATACTAATATTTTAAAATAATTAGACATATGTAAAATATAAGCATTTAATATATGCTTTAAAAGATTTCCAAATCACTGGCAAAGAGATAGATTATTCAATAATAAGTAGTGTTGGAATAATTAACAATCTGGGGGTGTGGAGAAACAACAAAATTGCCCAAAGAATGATCCAGGGGGCTCTCCAAAGGTTACCTGACAAAATGCTGGCTGATCTGGAGGTACCTGATCTCACCTTCACCTAAACTATCCAAGTGCTGGGCAGCTATCATTTCTAGAAGCTTTCTGAGCTGGCACCCAAGCTAAGGCTATTTGACACTCCAAATCAGCTCCACTCTCAAGGTCACTCCCATGTTTGACCACAGTGTGTCTGGTACACTTAGCAAGCACACCACTCTCCTGGCCCCATGTATCCTGCTGGCCCTTCTATTTATCAATTCCTGCTTAAACCAAATAATACTGCTGGTGTTTGCCTGAGCCCTCTTGCTTGAGGGAATATGGTTTTAAACTCTGACCACACATTATGCACAAAAACTAATTCCAGGTGGTCCACAAGTCAATAAAAATAAATCAAGACAATGAAAAGCTAGAGTAAAATAGAATTAAATGATCATCAAATCTCTGGAGGATGAGACACGTTTCTAGGCTTCATAGAATAAAATGACTCACAAAAACACAAATTCATTTACTACATAAATATCTTGAACATCCATATAACCAAAATAAAAAGGCGAAGAATAGAATATTTTTATCTAGTATGACAAAGAGTTAAAATCCCTATTACATAAACAAATTAATACAACTGATTTTTTTAATCAAGCAGTAAAAGCCCACTTGGTAAGGTTATAAACAATCTACAAAGGAACTTGCAAACAGTAATCAAGAAAAGCAAATGAAAGCAATAATGAGGTAATTTTTTTACCTACTTTTCCTCCTGACAGCTCCATCTTAGCCTCTTTTGCTCTTCATCTCCTCAACTTCTGTATGTTCAAGTGCTCCAGGAATCCAGTACTTAGACTTCTCTTTTTTCTATCTCTACTCATTCCCTAATGATCTCACCCAGTCACATGGCTTTAAATAGCATCTATTTATCAATGAGTCCCAAAATTTATATTTCCAGCTCAGACTAGAATACCCAGCTGCCTACTTGCCATTTCCACCTGGATTTTTAACAAGTGACTCAAACTTAATGAAAATGTACCCAGTGTAAACTACTGATACTACCTCTCTCCCCCAAGCCAGCTCTTCCTATAGCCTTCCCCTTCTCACATAATGGCAGTTCCATTCTTCTGGTTGCCCAGGCCAAAAATCTTGGTATCACCCTGACTACGCTTTTTCCCTCATATGCCACATCTCAATAGTCAGCAAATTCCTGTCAGCTTTACCTCCAAAATACACCCACAATTCAATTCACTTCTCCCATGACCACCAGGATCCAAGCCACCATCATCTCTCACTTGGATTATTGCAATAGCCACCTAACTTGTGTCCTGGCTCCTGTCCTTGCCCCTCTTCCTCTGTTTTCAGAATAGCCAGAATGAACCTGTTAAAACGTAAGGCAGATGCTGTCACTTTTTTGCTCAGCTCTCCAAATGTTGCCTATTCTCATAAAGGGTAAAATCCAAAGACCTTACAAGCCCTACATGATCGATCTATCCCCTTCTTATCCTGCTCCACCCCTTATCTCCAAGACCATATCTAATATTGCCATCCTTCTTGCTTACACTGTTCTAGCCATATGGCCTTGACATCCCTCCACCACACCAGCCATGCTCTACTACACAGCCTTTACACTTGCTTGCTATTCCTTATCATCAAATGAATGGTCTTACCAAGGTATCAAACAGTTGGCTTTCCTTTTCCTTTGGGTATTTACTAAAAACTTTCCTTGACTTTTCCTCCCCCCTTTCCCTTGCCTTTCTAAATAACTCAGTCCTAAAGACATGAGGATGGGGCAGAACTAGGTACACTAGTGCATAGTGGTGTGTCAGAGCCAAGAAGGATAAGATGACACCCTCACAGAGGGGTGGCCTGGCATGCATGGGATGTCAGACCTGAGTGAGATGGGGGCATGCTGTGTGAGGTTAGAATGGTAGTGAGGCAGGGAAAGGTGTGGCAGCAGAGGAAGAGACTGATAATATACAGAGGATTTGATCAAATAAGTAAATAGAGGATAAAGGGAGCTAATTTCTCACTGTCAGATTATAGAGACATAAAGATGGAAACAGGATAAAACTAGAATGAACCCTGAGATGTTACACTGAAATTCAAGTGAATTCATGGTTTTCAATATAAATATATAGACATAATTTTGTGTATATTGTGTGTATATATGTTACATATATATGTAAATACATATATACACAAACACATATATTCTCTGTCCATTAAGAGGTCTGGGAGGGGCAACTCCATTCAACCCCAATAGTAATGAGCATGCCTAGCACCTAGAGTGTGACTTCAAAATAGCATTCTCAAGGGCTCCTGGAACAAATGGCTGATTCCAGGACGGGGCCAGGAAAGCACAAGATAAGCCTGGAACATACTGGTATGCCAGAAAACAGGGAAGTGCTCAAAGAATGATGGGGGCATGTCAAAGGACAAGGAAGCTAGGCTTGAAGGGCTTCCAATGGGAAAATATAAGAACAATTTAAATACCAGAATAATGACACTCACTCACTAAAATAGGAAATTATGAGCTCATATACATAAAAGCAAACAAAATGAAAGTTGGATGAGGAATGTGATCGAGCTACTCCCCACTAAACACTTAATTACAAAGAGAAAAAGAACTTTACAGTGGACAAGCTTTAAAGATACCATCGAGGGATCCCTGGGTGGCGCAGCGGTTTGGCGCCTGTCTTTGGCCCAGGGCGCGATCCTGGAGACCCGGGATCGAATCCCACGTCGGGCTCCCGGTGCATGGAGCCTGTTTCTCCCTCTGCCTGTGTCTCTGCCTCTCTCTCTCTCTCTCTCTGTGACTATCATAAATAAAAAAAGGAAAATAAAATAAAATAAAAAATAAAACTTAAAAAAAATAGAATAAATAAAGATACCATCGAAATCAAGTGATCAAAGTAAACATTATGACTAATGGAACAAAAAGAAATTATGTGCCACCTGATATGATGCAATAAGAACACAGCTTTGGGGGCACCTAGGTGGCTCAGCGCTTGAGCATCTGCCTTTGGCTCAGGGGGTGATTGAGTCCCACGTCGGGCTCCCTGCAGGAAACCTGCTTCTCCCTCTGCCTCTGCCTCTGCCTCTCTCTGTGTGTCTCTCATGAATACATAAATAAAATCTTTTAAAAAAAATACCACAGCATTGTTTTTGTCATAGTCCTGCCAAAAATGAATAACCCTAAGTCTAAGCATGAGGAAACAGCAGACAGACTTAAATTAGGGGATACTCGACAAAGTAAGTGGCCAGGAATTTTCAAAGGTATCAAGGTCACAAGAGTTGAAGAAACACTGAGAAACGGTTTCAGCCGGAAGGATACTAAAGGGATATGGTAACTAAAACCAACAAATTGATGCAGAACTGGGTCCTTTTTCTACGATTTTTGCTGAGACAGTAATGCTGAGACAATTGGCAAAAATCTGGGTTATGAGGATAAGAATATTGATATCTCAGTATTAACTATTCTTATTTTGGTGTGTATATTTTGGGTATACAGGATAAATGTCTTTGTAGCAAAAACACTAAAGTATTTGGAGAGGGGGGACATTAGATGGGTAATTCTCAAATTTTCAGAAAAAATTTTTTGCTTCTATACTTGCAAGTTTTCTGTAGGCTTGTGATTTAAATCTAGAATATATTTTCAAAATTTTGTCACTAAAAATAAAATAAAATAAAATTTTGTCACTTACTCAGTAAGACCTTTACTAGTCACTTTAATTAAAATGTTCACCCCAGTGACACACTCCTTCCTGCTTTATTTTTATTTCTTAACACATATATTTTGTTTATTTAGTTGATTATTTCATCCAAGAGGATCTAGGAGCACAGGAACTTTTGTCTTTTATTCACTACTGTGTCATGAGAGTTTAGGATATTGCCTGGAGCATAATAAGTACTCAATAAATATTTAATGAATAAGTGAATGTATAAGCTTATTGAGTAAATGTTTTAAGACAGATAATAACCATTATGAGGACAAGTGAAGTAAAAGTGTTATTCTCATTATCAATATAGCTTATTAAATGCTTCTGGAAAATAATTTGGCAATTAAGAATCATAACAATATTAATGCCCTTTAATCTAGAAATTCCATTTCTTGGATTTTATTCTAAGGAACTATCCTAAAATATAGGAATGCAATCACAGTGTTAAGCTGTTCACTATACCAAAAAAAAAAGAGAGAGAGAGAGAGAAAGAGAGAAATAAACAAATAGATAAAAAATATTGGATAAAGTATGCCATATCCACAGATTAAAATTCTATTTCATTTGAAATTCCATTTGTTTTGAAAACCATTTCATTTGAAATTATAGTAATATGGGGGAAATATTTTATGTATTATTATTATATTGAGAAAAATAAACAGAATATTAATTTATAGTCTATAAACTCAATAAAAATATGTACTATAATAAGCAATTATTATGTTGTGGTAGTTTTTATTTGCTTTTCTCTAATTTTTAGTAATATGATTATAATTTAATTTCTTTTTTTTTTTTTTTAAGATTTATTTGAGAGAGAGAGCATGAGGGCAGTGAGGGAAAAGGGAGAGGGAAAAGTAGACTCCGCACTGAGCAGGCAGCCAGATGTGGGGCTCAATCCCATGGGACTTTGGGATCGTGACCTGAGCCAAGGGCACATGCTTAATCAGCTGACCCACCCAGGTACCCCATGTAATTTACATTCTTAAAATGCATTTATAATAAAAAAATATTTATATTTTAAAAACACATCATGGATAAAGTTAGCCAGATGTAGTATTAACCTCATGAAAGTAAGTACTGCTTGGATAAAGAGATATATAAATAAAAAATTAACTACTCTGTGAGATGACTGGGTGGCTCAGTGGTTGAGTGTCTGCCTTGGGCTCAGGGAATGATCCCTGGATCTGAGATCCAGTCCCACATCAGGGGTTATTCTAGAACTCCACGTAGCCACATGAGTACTTGAAATGTGGCTAATCCTAACTAAGATGTGCTTTAAGTATAAAAACCACCCCAGATCTCAAAGACATAGTATGAAAAAAAGAATGCAAAATGTCTCAGCAATAACTACATATTAATTAGATGTTAAAATTAGAATATTTTGGATATATTGGGTTAAATATATTATTGTTACCTGTTTCCTTTTACTTTTCTAATATGGATACTAGAAAATTTTGAATTACTTCTGTGGCTCACATTTGTGGATAGTATTTTTTTTTCCCCCACGGGAGACAGAGAGAGAGAGGCAGAGACATAGGAAGAGGGAGGAGAAGCAGGCTTCATGAAGGGAGCCCAATGTAGGACTCCATCCCGGGACTCCGGGATCATGCATGCCCTCAGCTGAAGGCAGATGCTCAACCACTGAGCCACCCAGGCATCCCCATATTATCTTTTTATTGATGAACACTGATCTAGAACATTAAACAAGAATACTGCAATCAATATAAATGTACAATCTCCCTAAAAACCAATAAATTGACACCAGGTTTAGACAGCAGTCTCTGAGTTTTCATGGCACAAGTCTAGCCCTCATATTTGCAATGACAAAATCAGATCCTCAATGAAGTGAGCAAATTAAGGTTCTGGCACCCTCTGAGCTTCCTGGGCATAAGCTGTTAGCTCCACTATTTGTCTACCTCCTAACATTTCTCTCTTGGCTCATAATCTTGTGTTTAGACTGTATTCTTCAAGGGATAGGATTGTGTATTATTCATCTTTGTTTTCCTAGCACTTCAGTGCCTTAAACAAAGGTATTAAAAGGTTTTTTAGGAGCACCTAGCTGGCTCATGTGGGTAGAGCCTGCAACTCTTGATCTCAGGGTTGTGTTCAAGCCCCATGCTGGGTATAGAGCTTCCTTTAAAAAAAAAAAAAAATCTCTTTAAAAAAAAAGTTTGTTAAATAAACATTCTTCCACATCTTATGCCTTTGATCATAGTTATAGGCCTCCTTATCTTAAAAAGCTTGTGAACATAACCTCTCCATTGGTTTTTTTCTTTACCAGGTAAATGTAAATGATTCTTGAAGATTGAACACATAAAAACCTGAAAGTAAATCACAATCATGTGAATTAAAAATAATTAATATCTAACATGGAGTGATAGCTTTACAACCATCACAGCACAGTGTATTTTATTATTAAGGACAGAGCCTTAGAGACAGACTACAGAATTGATATTTCATCATTATGTAATGGCCTATATTATATGACCTCTTATTTGTCCTTGAATTCCAACAGCAACCTCATGGCTGATACAGAATAGCAGCGGAAGGGAAAATAGATGAAACAAAAAGGAAAGACTTATCATGAGATGTGTGATGCTTTGGCTTCTTAACATAGACCAGATAAGGGATACCTGGGTGTCCCGCAGTTGAGCGTCTGCCTTTGGGTCAGGCCTGATCCCGTGTTAGGGGATGGAGTCCTGCTTTGGCCTCCCTTCGAGGAGCCTGCTTCTCTCTCTCTGCCTGTGTCTCTGCCTCTCTCTCTCTCTCATGAATAAATAAATCTTTAAAATAGAGAGAGAGAGACCAGATAACAATAACTGCTTTCTCAGCAAGTAGTTTCATAAGGTTCTAGTTGAAAACTGCAAAAAAACAAATTCACTACCAACTTTCCCTGTTAATAACTATTTCTGAATACTATGACAGCAACAAAACAATGCTGAAAACACAATCTCTCAACATGGTGGCGGGGGGCGGGGGGGTCAAAAACCTTCCTCCTAAATATTAACCTATCAGAAGGAAAATCCTTTTCTGAGAAATGCTGGTACCCAACAGAAAATCCTGACTTCTTAAAATCCAGGTATGTGCCTATCTCTTATTTTAAATGAAGTAGTTGGTCTTCATTTAACCCAATTTTGTGACTTTTATAAAAGCCATTAAAAAAGCTTGAGAAACTGCTGGCATTAGATTTACTAGATTATTTGTAAACATTTATATGGGTGTTGGGGGGGCTCAGTTTCTAGAGCATGTGACTCTTGATCTCAGGTTTTGAGTTCCAGTCTCACCTTGGGTAAAGATTACTTAAAATAATTTTTAAAAAATTAATGGATGGGTTTATGTTTCTATAGAATTAGCAACTCTAAATTTTCTGGTAAGATCTTATTTTTAAGTAATCTCTACACCTAATGGGGGGCTCAAATGCACAATCCCAAAATCAAGAGTCACGTGCTCAGGATGCCTGGGTGGCTCAGTGGTTGAGAATCTGCCTCCTGCTCTGGGCATAATCCTGTAGTCCCCAGATCAGAGCAAGTCCTGCATCAGGCTCCCTGCATGGAGCCTGCTTCTCCCTCTGCCTATGCCCCTGTCTCGAGTAAATAAATAAATGTAAAAAAAAAAAAAAAAAAAAGTCACATGCTCTACAGACTGAGATATCCAGGTGCCCCACTGTCTTTTGATGTTTTTATAAAAATTGTGTACACACAAATATTTTCTGAAATGTGACTAATTTTAATGAAAAGTATAATTTAATGAGTTTTTCTCCAATAGTTTGAGACACTTCTAACAAACTGCAATTCAGTTGCCCAACCTAAAAGAATTGGAAAAAGTCCCAAGCTTGCTGACCTTTACAAAACTTCCCCACTGGAACCACTCTTCCCTTTCAGGAGAAAGAACAAAAAACAACAAAAAAACAACCCTCAACCTATATTAAATCTCTTTATCATTTTCCATGTGGTCTGAGTGTTATTTTTCAGTGCTTTATTCACGAGTAAATGGTTGCTCTAATATTTTCCAGAACTGATTTGTCCTTAGGCACCAAACTGATTAAGACTAAGATCCAGCAATTTTGGCATTCAATTGGGAAAATGAAAATAGGAAAACCACAAAAGAGTGGGCTAGCTCCTACAGACAAGAAGCAAAGCTCACGGAACAAAGGCCCCTGGAGCGCAAACTTGAACCTACACAAACAAAAAGCAGCAAAAAGTGTCCTCCAGTTGCACTTCCACCGTAGAAATCTTGAAAACCTAAACAACCCACCAACGTTTACACTTGCTAACTTGAATGATATTCATGAATGTGTGACCAAGAATTCAAAATTTCGAATTAAATTAGGAAGAAAACAAACTCTGAAAACCGTTAAGCGAAGTTTGGCAAAAGCGTAAAAGAACAAAGAAAAGGAAGGTCCTGAGGACCAGGACCCGACCAGCGAGTTCCGTCCGCGTTAGCCACGCCGACCGCGGAAGAGGGAGGAAACGTAAGCAAGAGCAGGGCCGCCCTTCCGCCAACCGTTGGCGCCCGACCTGCGGGCGCGACGTTGCCGCTCAGCCTGCGCGTGCGCAGCTCGCTGACTGAAAGCCGCGGGAGCGCGCGGGCCCTCGCTTGTCTGGGGGGAGGGGCGGACGGGGCGAGGGCACGTGACCCGGATTGCGGCATTTCTGGCCCAATCCAAGGGGTTCCGGAAAGCGCCCTTGCAGAACAATTTGGGTAGCCCCGGTTCGACCAGGGAGGACTGACTTCTTTTTAATCTCCCGGTTTCCCGGTTGCGCTGTCGGATCTAAGAAGCTTGTTTTGCGGCACTTTCTGTCCTGCGTCCCGCAGATCACATTAGGGGCACAGTCTGGAGTGATTGGCGCTTTTTTATTTCTTTTTCTCCGTCATTAGAGTGTATCAGCTCCTTAATTTCAGGGACTGTTGCGCTCTCCCTAAAACGCACAAATCCAATTTCTACTGCTGGAGACTCCAGAATCCCAGGAGGGTGCCTTGTGGTAAAAATAGTACTCTAAAAAAAGAAAAACTGGTTTATCTCTATCTCAGAAATTGAGGGTTGGGGAAATTAAGGTAAAAATTTAAAGAGACAGCTGTTCCATAGGACTAGGATAGATAACTTCCCTCAAAAATGTACCCTCAGGAACGCCTGGGTGGCTCAGTGGTTGAGCATCTCTGCCTTTGGCTAGTTGTGATCCTGGGGCCCTGGGATCCAGTCCTGCATCAGGCCCCACACAGAGAGCCTGCTTCTTCCCCTGCTTGTAGGTCTCTTGTGAATAAATAAATAAAATTAAAAAAAAAAAAAAAAGAATCTAAAGTAGTGATGCTGGAATAAGGTGTGGTTGGTAAGCCCCAGAGGAGTGTGACAGGAAACAGTTCTTGGAGAAACTCACTCTTAAGGCTAAAGTCCTTGACGTGAGAGGGAAGTGGAGTAAAAGAAAAATGAATTGAGGCAAAGTTGAACCGTTCTAATCCTTCATATGCTGACTGCTACATCTACAGCCCAGGAACCTTGGCAGTGGGGAATGAACGGTGCAAAAGGATCAAATGTCAACTGAGTCAAAACAATTTTTTAAAACAAGATACCACTCTCCATATAACCTATTACAGAAAGCTTGCTAAAAGTAAGACCCCTCACCTGGAATCCAAGTCAGAAAATTTCATTCATTTCCTACAAATAATAAATCCTCCACACAGTGGAAATGAATTCCTTCTTAACTCAGAATATTCTCATATGGAATGGGGGGTGGGGGAGGGATCGTTAAAAGTGCTGGACTTGCACTGACTTTTCTGCAGGCGTTGCAGAGTGATTGTAATTGCTGCTTCCCCTTGCAGATGCTAGTTTTCCCTGGAGCTGCTGTCACTGGGTCTTTAAGTAAGTATAGTTGCTTCAACTGCAGCTCCTTCCATTACCCTTACTGGTTCTTCTATCAACTTCAGTCCTCCTCAGTCACAGCTGTCCATAGAAGTGATAGTAAGCTCCCCTGAGCACACTTTGCCAAGAGAAGAAGACTGGAAGAAAATACCTCCAGGTAGAGAAACCCAGTAGCCTCAGTGAACTAATTCTGGGATGGTGGAATGAGTTTATCCAACTCAAGTGGAGGCACAGATCGTGGCCTTCATCCACAAGGTGGTGCCATCTGAATATTTAATAGGAGAATTACAGAAAATAAGGAAGAGTTTAATGTCAGTTCTTTTTTTAAGATTTTTTTTTCTTAAAGATTTTATTTATTCATTCATGAGAGACACACAGAGAGAGGCAGAAACACAGGCAGAGAGAGAAGCAAGCTCCATGCAGAGAGCCTGACAGACTCGATCCTGGGTCTCCAGGACCATGCCCTGGGCCGAAGGCAGGCGCCAAACCGCCGGGCCACCTGGGCTGCCCAGTTTTTTTTAAGATTTTTTTAAAAATTTATTCATGAGACACACACAGGGAAGAAACAGAGACATAGGCAGAGGGAGAAGCAGGCTCCCCACTGGGAGCCTGATGTGGGACTTGACCCCAGGATCTGGGCTGAAAGCAGATGCTCAACTACTGAGCCATCCAGGTACCCCAGTTTCAGTTACTTCTTAACAGCTGGAATGGGTTTTTTTTTTCCACCAGTGCTATGTGCCTATTTGATGGCCTATATCAATACTGACCAGTAATGTGGATGTGCCCATTTTATAAGTAACCAGGTCCAAATGATGCCTGAAGCAAAAATTTGACTATTTGTATTCATAAATTTGAGTAAGTCGTAGTTGCTTCTGATGCTTAATCAGAATTGCTATTATGGGGTAGCCCTGCTTCAGTCTTACCACCCAAAAAGGATTAGAGCTGTATGAAATAAAACTATTTTACCAGTATATAAAGTCTTTTTAAAGATGCTCCTGGAGATCAACCCACTTTGTAATTTCCATTTTGTGGCATAACCCATTCTCTTTCAAGTTAGGGCTGATCAACAGACTAGCACAAGTAGCTGCCTCAGGCCAAATTACCAAGCCAGGTTTTCAAATCTTAGGCTGATTAGTACATGAAAAAGGAATGCAGTAGTAGAATGCAATTATTAAGAAACAGCTGCAGAATCTTTGCATCCAGTACTAGGAACATAGAGGAAATTTTCAGCAACTGGGAGAATGTCACATGTTCCAAAGCCTCTCTTTAAAATACAGAAGGAGGGTAGCCCCAGTGGCACAGCGGTTTAGCGCCGCCTGCAGCCCAGGGAGTGATCCTGGAGACCCTGGACTCTGCATGGGGCCTGCTTCTCCCTCTGCCTGTGTCTCTGCCTCTCTCTCTGTCTCTATAAATAAATAAAATCTTTAAAAAAATAAAATAAAATACAGAAGGAATAAACATTACTGAAGTGGTTTGAATCACAATCTCTCATAGAATTGCCTCATTGTTTAGCACCACCAAAAAGACTTTTGGTGTAGTTCCATCGTTTTCTTTAACCAAGGGGAAGGAAGAAGGTTTTGAAATTTTAAAGATGTAAAACACACACACAAATACTAATTTTAATAAACAATTTCTGTAATTGAGATATACTTCAATATTTTCCATCTCTCAAGGAGCAAAGTTCTGTAATTAAAATGCCTTTTCGGATCCCTGGGTGACTCAGCGGTTGAGCATCTGCCTTTGGCTCAGGGCGTGGTCCTGGAGTCCCACATTGGGCTCCCTGCATGGAGCCTCCCTCTCTCTCTCTCTCTCTGTTTCTCATGAATAAATAAATAAAATCTAAAAAAAAAAAAAAAAGCCATATAGGAACACCTGGGTGGCTCGGCAGCTGGGAACCTGCCTTCAGCTCAGGGTGTGATCCTGGGTCCTGGTATCCACTCCCACATTGGATTTCCTGTGAAGAGCCGGCTTCTCCCTCTGCCTATGTCTCTGCCTCTCTCATTCTGTCTCTCATGAATAAATAAAATCTTTTTTTTTAATGCCTTTTCAATATTACACTGTAAGCAATCACAAAAACATTACTTACTGTATTTGTGCCTTGACTTTGTAAGTTACATTCCAGAGTTGTCTGCTCCATACAGGGAACCTGACGTGGGACTCGATCCCAAGTCTCCAGGATCACGCCCTGGCCTAAAGGCGGCACTAAACCGCTAAGCCACCAGGGCTGCCCAGTTATTACTTCAAAATACAAAAAGTACTGGCTCAGGGCACCTGGGTGGCTCAGTGGTTGAGCATCTGCCTTTGGCTCAGGTCATGATCCCAGGACCCAGGTCCCATATCGGGATCCCCAAAGGGAGCCCACCTCTCCCTCTGTCTATGTCTTTGCCTCTCCCCCTGTGTCTCTCATGAATAAATAAATAAAGTCTTAAGGAAAAAAAAAAAAAGTACTGGCTCAATTTGCAACTCCAAAAGGAAAATTAAGGGAATCCAGAATTTTTTCTCCTTCTTGGACAAAAGTTAGTAAGGCAGATGACGAGTTAAACTATTAAATTGTAATGCCTACCTCCCAAGCTGTTTCTGTTTTTAAAAAGATCCTCAAAGTCCCCAGTAGTGGTGTTCAAAAAGTGAATGTCATACACTGAAACTAGTAATTAACAACAAATCTTCCATTTATTTGAAGCAATTCAATTTCAAAAACTTTAAATTACAGCAGTCACAGAAAAAAAACAGGTTTGAAACAGTCAGAAACAATAAAAATAATCAGGAGTGCTGCTTTTTTTTTTTTTAAACACTGTCATGGCTTTATTCAAAACACAGTTACACAAAAGTATTAACTTCAAAGTTTTTAAAGAAGAGTTTTGAGGAATTTAACACACTATATACATACTGCCATACAAAGAGCATTAAAATAGGACCAAAAACTTCTACAAAATATAAAACCCACCCTTACTTGTTTGCATGAAAATACCACCCACAAAGCTGAATAAGTCTTTGAAAAGTTATTTGGAGGCTCTAAATGTTGTTTTCAAATCAAAGAAATCTAATTTTGATTGCACAATAAGATGATTGATAAGAAAGTCAATATATAGATTTCATTTTAAAAATAAGTATTTTATAGTCTGGCATATACTATGCAATGATAATTCTTAGGGACTAAAACAGGGTATTTCAACTATTAAAAAAGGAGTAAAATGTTGGCCTTTTGGAGATTTCAATCCCCCCACTAAACCTATTCCACAAGTTTTATTTCAGTCACTTGTGCAACTTTAGTTTACTCACAAATAACTTTGTAATTTTTACTTTAAAACCCCAAGTCATACATCTGATACTGAAAAATAAATTCTTTACTCAGTAATTTAAATGTGTCCCAGTATAGAAGTATAACTTCAATTAATTTGCTGATGCTAACTTTAGAAAAGCTTACAGATATTCAAAACAAAGGGGAAAACAATTTAGCCACGTATTAAAAAGCAATTGCCTTGAGCATGGAGCCTCCACAACAAAAAAGGGAGATATACTTGTCTACTCATATTATTATATTTAGTAGCCATGTAAAGAAACACACCCAACCCAAATATTTTTCTATTTTTAATGGACTTCCACTTGGAAACAAATGTTAATTTTAATATTTACTTTCAAATATTTTTCCAACTGCCCAGTATATTCCAATTAAATGCTATATCTGGTAATACCTTAAAACTATAGGAAGAATAATTAAAGGTTCTACTCAGAAAAATTAGAAATATTTTTGAAGTGTGGTATCTAAATCATTTGGGAAGCTAACTTGAAAATTTGACTTGCATGTCTCATTAATTATCGGCAGGCAATTGTTCAGACTTTTGAGGAACATTAATGCTGCTCTGAAAGCTTCCTCTGCTTTTCCTTCTTTACCCTAATAATACAGTCTGTACATCTTCTCAACCAAGAAAGATTTACAATAAGCAGAATCTATTGCAAATACTGTATTAATAATATTTGTATCTCAGAAAATATTCTATTTCTTTCACTTAGCTTATTTAAAAATGAGACAGTCTGAAAAGGTGGTTAAAGTGTAAAAGACTAAATAAAGTTTTTCCTTGGTAGCCATAAGTTTCCCAACATTTTTGAGATAGAGGGAGGGAGACAGCCCCCGTGGCCCAGCGATTTAGCGCCGCCTTCAGCCCAGGGCCTGATCCTGGAGACACAGGACCGAGTCCCATGTCAGGCTCCCTGCATGGAGCCTGCTTGTGTCTCTGCCTCTCTCTCTCTGTGTCTGTCATGAATAAATAAATACAATCTTTAAAAAAAAAGGAGGGGGGTGAAACAAGAAACAAGAAATGGAAGTCATCATAAAGGAATAGCTGGGAGGAAAATAAAGAATGTGCACTTGAAAACAAAATAAACAACCGTTGATATTTTGTGATCTTCAGCTTGAAAAACGAAGACTCAGCTGCATGAATCTGAACTTAGTACAAGCAATTTTCCTTCAAAAATAAAATATTAGTCACCTGGCTTAAAAGGTTTCAGAAGCCTCCACAAAAGCCATGAACTATATTGTTGAATAGAACCTTTGCTATTTTCCTACTTTCTAAGTTACTGATGTGACAAAAAAGCACCCAAATACCCTTAGCCCTCCCCCAAAAGGTCATTGCCTTCAAGCTAGAGATCTCTGGGTCACCTCTAAAAATATAACCAACTTATCAGTCAAGAGATTATTTTCATTTCATATTCCAGCCGGCTGTGATTTCAGTTAACTTATAAATAACTTTAAAACCTTATGAATGAAATGCACCAAACTACGCCTGTGTAAAAGTGATCATGTTTTTAATTATGGGCTAAAAATAACTAATACAGTGAGCTTGAATGAGAAAAATGAAGATTCTAAATAAATTGCTAGAGAATTTCACAATGGGGTCAATGAAAATTTTTTTCTCTACATACAATATGATCATTAACAGACTAGTAAATCTTATTTGGAATGATAAGGCAAAAATAGTAAAACCACACTTTTCCTATAAAAAGTTACAGGTTATCTTCTGTAGGGATCGCTATGGTACATGAAGAAACAAAGAAGATGTGATCACTCTATTGCACACCCAGGAACATTAGGGAATCTGGTCTTAGAATGATCTAGTCATCTTCTTCATCTCCATCATCTTCAGCATCTCGTTTCCTTTTTTCCCCTCGAAGACCTTCTTCTTCTGAAAAAAGTGAAAAAAAAAAAAAACAGTAAAATACTCAATTTTACCAAATGAATATCTGCTAAGTTACAAAGTTTTGAATCTATCTTAGTGAAAACTTACTGGCATAAAAAATTATACATTGTTTCCTCTCTGAATTTAACTTCAGTGTACTGAACAGACTTAATAGGTTTAGAAATCCATAAACAATGACAGTTTGCTGTGCACCCTTGTGGCCAAATCATGAAGTACAGATCAAGAACCCAGGGGCTTGTCAATAAAAGAATCATTAGTAAATTTTTAAATTTATTATGGAAGGCCTAGGTAATGAGTACTAGAAAGCAAATCTGAAAAGGATGTAATCTGGAAATAAAACAGCTCTTCTCTTAGATATATGGCTTCACCTTCTTCAAAATGAAAGACCTAAGAAAATAATAAATTAAGCTCAAGGTTCTCTCTTATCTCTGTTCATACCAGTTTTAGAAATAAATGTTAATAAAATCTTTAAAAAAAAAAAGGGTTGGGGGGATCCCTGGGTGGTTCAGCAGTTTAGCGCCTGCCTTCGGCCCAGGGCGTGATCCTGGAGACCTGGGATCAAGTTCCGCATTGGGCTCCTTCCATGGAGCCTGCTTTTCCCTCTGCCTGTGTCTCTGCCCCTCTCTCCCTGTTTCTCTCTCTGTCTCTCGTGAATAAATAAATAAAATCTTAAAAAAAAAAAAAAAAGAAAGAAAGAAATGTTATAGGCTGGGTGGTTTTTTTAAATGAAATTATTAAATGCCTTGAGAAAATTACTCTTTCAAAAAAGGTTTTACATCTCAGGGTGCCTAAGTGGCTCAGTGGGCTAAGTGTCCAACTCTTGATTTCGGCTCAGGTCATGATCTCAGGGTCTTGAGATTGAGATCCACATCAGGCTCTACACTGAGCCTGGAGCCTGCTTAAGATTCTCTCTCTCCTGCCAACCCCCATTATCACTCATGCACTCGCTCTTTCTCTCAAAAAAAAAAAAAAAAAGGTTTTACACCCTTCAAAGTGCTCTATATTACCAAAATCAAATCAAAGATCAGTAATAATTTGAACTATAAACTCATTCTTTAAAGTATGTGAATAATAGCTGTAACTTTAATGTTGGGATTTTCTGCAGATAATGTAACTCACCCTCTTCTTCCTCTTCTTCCCCTTCTTCAACGTAATCATCATCATCTTCTTCATCCTTAAAAACCAAATATTCAGTTTGAGAATAAAAAGCCATGACACATTTTTCACTGTTTGGTAGTTATTCATTCCAACAAGAACAAAAAAACTATAGTTATCCTGTGTTCTAACAACCTCTACCTAACGTATATAGGTCCTCTTTAAGAACCCAACTAAATCTGGTTTATGAAAGTAAGTTATATTTTAGACTGACACTGTTCAAAAAAACTTTCTGCAACAATGGAAACGTTCTGTATCTGTACTGTCCACATGTGGCTACTGAGCACTTAAAATGTGACCAGTACAGGGGTGCCTGGCTGGCTCAGTAGAACATACAAGTCTTGATCTCAAGGCTGTGAATTCAAGCTCCACGTTGGGTGTAGAGATTATTTTGTTTAAAGATTTTTTTATTAAGTAAAAAATGTGATCAGTACAAAGGAGGAACTGAATTTTTCATTTTATTTTAACTTAAATAACCAAATGTGCTCAGTGACTACTATAATGGACAGAGTAACTTTAGACAATTTCAAAGAAAAGTTTTCTATTTTATAGAGTAAGACAGGAATTACCTGAATCCTAGCGCCAACATAGTTATATGCATTGAATAAGTCACTCAATCTCCCTGGACCGTAGTTTTCCAAACAATAAAAGACAGTATTCATCCAGAAGATGTATAAGTTCCTTCTACATCTAAATATCTACACATTGGGACGCCTGGTGGCACAGTGGTTGGGTGCCTGCCTTCGGCTCAGGTCACCATCGTGGGATCCGGGACTGAGTCGCACATCAGGCTCCCTGTGAGGAGCCTGCTTCTCCCTCTGCCTATATCTCTGCCTCTCTCTCTCTCAGTCTGTGTCTCTCATGAATGAATAAATAAATAAATCTTTTAAGAAAATAAATTAAAAAAAAAAAGAAAATAAATAAATTTATTTAAGAAAATAAATAAATAAATACAAATCTACACATCAAAATAGCAATGTCAATAAAATCACAAAACTTGATCTACAACTTTTGTGGAAGGAGCTGTTCTAGATAGCTAAGATGTAAACATAGCCTTGAAACATCAAAACTTTCTTTTTTTTACTTTAACCAATTGGGATACAAATCTCTAAACTGCACTTTTACCATTTTATGCTAAACCAAACAAATGTTTCTCTTGAATACTCAGTCATAATCATTTGATCATGAACACAAACCTAATTAGTATATGCCGATTCTTTCGGAGCCTATCAATATATGTAGGACGGTTTTCTCCTTTTATTTTTAAGATTTTATTTATTTATTCATGAGAGACAGAGAGAGAGAGAGAGGCAGAGACACAGGCAGAGGGAAAAGCAGGCTCCCTGCAGGGAGCCCAATATGGGACTCGATTCTGGGTCTCCAGGATCACACTCTGGGCCAGAGGGGACAGCACTAAACCGCTGAGCTACTCGGGCTGCCCTAGTTTTCTCCTTTTAAAAATGACCCTGGCCTCTTCTTTGAATTGTATCTTTTCCTAGTTTTCATGCCTTCTCCTTTGTAGTAAGTTACCACTTGAATTTTTTTTTAATTTTTATTTTATTTATTTATGATAGGCACACAGTGAGAGAGAGAGGCAGAGACACAGGCAGAGGGAGAAGCAGGCTCCATGCACCGGGAGCCCGACGTAGGACTCGATCCTGGGTCCCCAGGATCGCGCCCTGGGCCAAAGGCAGGCGCTAAACCGCTGCGCCACCCAGGGATCCCCACCACTTGAATTTTAATCTGCTTTGGATTCAGAAAATAGATCAACAAGCTTATTATATTGAATATAGAAAATAGGTTTAGAATAACAGCTCCTGGAAAGAAAATGTGTTTTGTTACTATATTTTGGCTACTCAGGGGCCTTTTACACTTACTGCCATGTTCCAAACAGTTGAGTTCTACATATGCTTGGGGAAAAAAAAAGGGGGAGGGGGGGGGAACCAATCTAAGGTTTCCCTTCCAACCCCACAAAAGCAGTATGCTCCTTAAAATACTTTAATAGGCAAATGTCAAGAACTGCTGGGTTGTTAGGGGAAAACTTGGACAACTCATCCTTTTTATAGTATCCACAGCCCCATTTGTATCTAGAAATACTAAACGGGATGCCTGGGTGGCTCAGTGGTTGAGCATCTGCCTTTGGCTCAGGGCATGATCCTAGAGTCCTGGGATCTAGTTCCACATCAGGCTCCCTGCATGGAGCCTGCTTCTCCCTCTTCCTGTGTCTCTGCCCCTCTCTCTCTCTCTCTCTCTCTCTGTCTCTATGAATAAATAAAATCTTAAAAAAAAAAAAAGGATAAAAAAATAGAAATACTAAACAGAACCTAATTTCCCACCACGTAGCGAGAATCCTGAGAAACTCAATTGCACAACACTTCTATCAGAAATCAATCTTAGGGCAGCCCGGGGGGCTCAGCGGTTTAAGCGATGCCTTCAGCCCAGGGCCTGATCCTGGAGACCAAGGATCAAGTTCCACATCAGGCTCCCTGCATGGAGCCTGCTTCTCCCTTTGCCTGTGTCTCTGCCTCTCTCTCTCTCTCTGTCTCTCATGAATGAATGAATGAATCAATCAATCAATCAATCTCTCTGGAAAAAAAAAAAGAAATCAATCTTATACAATCAGTTCAAACACTGAAAAGCATTCTATACCAGGACATCATCAAGATATGAGGAGCGGGGCAGCCCTGGTGGCTCAGCGGTTTAGTGCCGCCTTAGGCCCAGGGTGTGATCCTGGAGACCCAGGATCGAGTCCCACGTTGGGCTTCCTGCATGGACCTTGCTTCTTCCTCTGCCTGTGTCTCTGCCTCTGTGTGTGTGTGTGTGTGTGTGTGTGTGTGTGTCTCATGAGTAAATAAATAAAACCTTAAAAAAAAAAAAACAAGGAGGGGAAAAAAGTAAAAATAAAAACATAAAAAGATACAAGGAGGAAAAGGAATAAATGGGGTAGGTCAATAATATAAAAAGGAACCACAATAAGGGTACAACAGGTGGCTCAGTCAGTTAAGGGTCTGTCTTCAGCTGGAGTTATGATCCCAGGGTTTTAGGATCAAACCCTACATCAGGCTCCCTCTCCCTTTCCCACTGCCCACTGCTTGTGCTATCACACATATATATATATATGTGTGTGTGTGTATATATATATGTGTGTGTGTGTGTATATATATATATATACATTTTTTTTTTTTTTTAATAAGAAGGAACATAGGGACACCTGGGTGGCTCAGTTGAGCATTTGCCTTTGGCTCAGGGTGTGATCCTGGGGTCCTGGGATCGAGTCCTGCATTGGGCTCCCCAGAGGAAGCCTACTTCTCCACTTCTCCCTCTGCCTACATCTCTGCCTTTCTCTGTGTGTCTCTCATTCTCAAAAGCTAATTGCTTCTCCAGATTTATAAACAAAATATGGGGACACTTGGGTGGCTTAGTGGTTGAGCATCTGCCTTTGACCCAGGGTGTGATCCCAGAGTCCTGGGATCGAGTCCTATATCAAGCTCCCTCCATGGAGCCTGCTCCTCCCTCTTCCTATGTCTCTGCTTCTCTCACTCTCTCTGTGTCTCTCATGAATAAATGAATAAAATCTTTAAAAAAATATATATATGGTTACATTAACTGATTCACATTTTTAAGCCTTTTTTAAAATTGAAATATAGTTGACACACAATGTCACTTTAGTTTCAGGTGTACAACAGGGTGACTCAACAAGTCTTTACCTTAAGCTATGCTCACCGCCAAGTATAGCCATCATCTAAGCCTTTAGTTTTTAATATAATTTTAGATAATATCCCTCAATAAAAACTCTGCTTTCACCAAAGGCTTACTCAGTAGAAACTATGGTCTCTTCCTAACTAATAGGAAATGACATGTTTCCTCACTATACTATGTATAGTACAGGAGCACCACTATTTCCAATTCTTCTAAAGCCTCCACCCCCATTTTTAATGAAGTGTACTACACAAACATAAAGTCCATCTTTGTACATATTAATTCCTTACCTCTGAAGAGTAACTGAAATAAAAATACTCAAACCAAAAATAGCTAATCAAATCCCATTTCTATCTCCTTCTACTTTCTTTTTTGAATCTTGATAGTCTCAGAAGCTTCTACTGACTCTCACCTTCTAAAAATAAGGTTACAACACAACTAATTAAAAATATTAAAAACAGGGAGCCCCAGTGGCCCAGTGATTTAGAGCCACCTTCGGCCTGGGGTATGATCCTGGAGACCTGGGATGGAGTCCCACATCAGGCTCCCTGCATGGAGCCTGCTTCTCCCTCTGCCTGTGTCTCTGCCCTGCTGTCTCTCTCTCTCTCTCTCTCTCTCTCTCTCTGTGTGTGTGTGTGTGTGT
Source organism: Vulpes vulpes (assembly GCF_048418805.1). NCBI lineage: Eukaryota > Metazoa > Chordata > Mammalia > Carnivora > Canidae > Vulpes > Vulpes vulpes. Next base: position 52,385,629 of record NC_132787.1, on the reverse strand, counting down.
GTGTCTCCCATGAATGAATAAATAAAATCTTAAAAAAAATTAAAAAATAAAATAAAATGGTATCAGAGAAAAATTATCACTGATCAGGGATATTATCTAACCAATATAAAAGTCCTTAGGAGAACAAATAAGAATACTAATAATTTATAGACTAAATAAGAGATTTTTTTTTTCAGTTTTATTTATTTATTCATAGAGACACAGAGAGAGAGAGGCAGAGACAGGCAGAGGGAGAAGCAGGCTCCATGCAGGGAGCCCGACGCAGGACTCGATCCCGGTTCTCCAGGATCACACCCCGGGCTGCAGGCAGCGCCAAACCGCTGTGCCACCGGGGCTGCCCTAAGTAAGAGATATTTTTAATAAAAAAACTCTGAATTGGGATCCCTGGGTGGCGCAGCGGTTTGGCGCCTGCCTTTGGCCCAGGGCGCGATCCTGGAGATCCGGGATCGAATCCCACGTCAGGCTCCCGGTGCATGGAGCCTGCTTCTCCCTCTGCCTGTGTCTCTGCCTCTCTCTCTCACTGTGTGCCTATCATAAATAAATAAAAATAATAATAATAAAAATATTTTTAAAAAAACTCTGAATTATGCAAACAAACTCAGTAATTTAAAAACATTAGGAGGAAATAGTAATTCCTAGGGGCAAAAGATCATTTATTCAAGTCAACTGACACTTCCTGTGAGTTTACTATGTCCCTGTTAATGTACTAGACACTGAGATATAAAGACAGATGACCCTCCCTTTATGGAACTCGCCATCTAGTAGAAAGTAGCCAAGTAAACAAGTTTTTACAAAAGTATCTATGAGCAAGAGAAGACTAACCAAGATTCAAAGGTAACAAAGGGGGATGCCTGGATGGCTCAGCAGTTGAGCATCTGCCTTCAGCTCAGGTCCTGATCCTAGAATCCGGGATCGAGTCCCACACTGGGCTCCTTGCAGAGAACCTGCTTCTCCCTCTGCCTATATCTCTGCCTCTCTCTCTCTCTTTCTCTGTTTTTCTCATAAATAAATAAAATCTTCAAAAAAAAAAAAAAAGGTAACGAAGGAAGGAGTATAAAAATTATAGAAAGTTTCAATAATGAGACAACTCCAGAACTGAGTCATGATTTGGGTGGTAGTCATACAAGTATACACATAAGTAAAATGTGAACTTGTACATAAAATCAGTGCACTTTACAGGCTTTAACTATATTTATGTTTACCTCAGTTAAAAAAAAAAACGTTCATCAGAGAGCATGAGTAGCAAGTCATTTCAGATTAAGAGTAAACAATGTATCTATAGACAGGAAGGCAAGAAACAGCTTAGTGTGACGATTTAATTTAAAATTGAGGGAGAAGAGGCTAGAGAGGCAAACCGGGACTAGATAGTGATGGGTCTTGTATATATCTTGGTGGCAACAGGGAAACATTAAATTGTTTCAAGCAGGGCAGTGATATGATCATATTTGCATTCAGACTAAGCAAGCAAGCACAGACTGTGAAGGATACACCTAAGTGGTGACACTGTATTCAAGGGACCATTTGGAAAACTACAACAAAACCATAAACAAAAATAATTAGAGGGAAAGGAAAGTGTTGCTGAGTGCCTACGATGTGCCAGGGACTAGATAATTTACCTATATTCTCTTGTTAAACCCTGAAAAGAGCCTAAGAGGTTGATATTATTTTCAGTTCTGTAAGTGCAGAAGCTGAAGCTCAGAAACTTTTGTAAAATGTTTCCATGAACCCTGCTGCTCTGGGCAGAATGGATTTACAAGATACCTAGGCGGTAAAACCATAGGTGCTTATGATGATCTGTATACAGTTTTTTTTTTTTTTTATATTTTTATTTATTTATTCATGAGACACACAGAGAGAGAGAGGCAGAGACTCAGGCAGAGGGAGAAGTAGGGAGCCTGACGAAGGGAGCCCGACGTGGGACTCGATCCCAGGTCTCCAGGATCACGCCCAGGGCTGAAGGCGGCGCTAAACCGCTGAGCCACCCAGGCTGCCCTAGATACAGTTTGAGCCAGGGGACAGTAGGAAAAATGACAGATAGACACGCTCAGACCTGCAAGTTAGTAACAATTTTCAGATTTCTCCACAACTGAACTATTTATAGACCTTGGCTTTATGCCTAAATAATTACTTTATTTAGTAATAAAGAAATGCCTATTCACCTGGATTTCTTCTTTCATTAAATATGAGAGGCCCACTTCCTCTTCTCCCTCTCCCAATTCCGAGCCCGCTTCATCCTCATCCTCATCCTCATCCTCCTCTTCTTCCTCCTCTTCTTCTTCATATTCTTCGGGTGGACCAGCTTCATCTTCTTCCTCTTCATCATCTTCATCTCCATCTTTAAAAATATTTTAAAAGATGAGTGAGTGGCTGAGCAAATGTTTCTTGCTAGTACTTTAAGCCTATCTGCCCTTGCCCCAATCACTTCAAACTCTAAAGCCAATGGGAAGGTGGAAACTATCTCAGGGATATTTTCTTTTTTTAAGATTTTCCTTTTACAGGGGGCGCCTGGGTGGCTCAGATGGTTACGTGTCCAACTCTTGATTTCAGTTCAGGTCATGGTCTCAGGCTCTGCCCTCAAGTAAGGAGGTTTGCTTGACTCTCTCCCTCTGCCCCTCTTCCCACTTGTTCACCTGTGTGCGCTCGCTCGCTCTCTCTCTAAATAAATAAATAAATCTTAAAAAAAAGATTTCCCTTTCACAACATCCATATTTACTATTTGAGAACTATGGTTTCTAAATACTGAAATATTTCCAACGTACATATTTTCATTAAAATATTACATGCACTAAAGTTTGTTTTACCTTATGGACATCTCGAAACCCACTTCTCTATCATTTTCTAACATTGTTTGTCCATCAGATTTCTTTTTACAGTAAAAATGATTTTCAACCAAGAGTAATCAGTGTCCCATTACTAACAACAGCCATTCCATCATCTGATCTGTTAGTCACCCACTTATCCAATCATATATATTCACTACCTAATTCTAGAACGTTTCCATCACCTACCCTCCCCCTCTCAAAAAAAACCCAGTCATTAACAGTCACTCCCCATTCTCCTCTCACCCAGCCCTGGTAACCATTATCCTACTTTCTGTTTCTATGGATTTGCCTATTCTGGACATTTCATACAAATGGAATCATACAAAATGTGGCCTTTTGTGTCTGGCTTCTTTCACTTCATAGAATGATTTCAATGCAAGAGCATGTATCAGTGCTTCATTCATTCTTATGACTGAATCAATAATGTTTCATTGTATGGATATATCACATTTTATTTCTCCATCAGTCGATAGGCCATTTGGGTTGTTTCTATTTCTTGACTATTATGGATAACACTACAAGAAATGATTCCTTTAAAAAAAAAAAAAGTACTATTTTAAAAGTTGCCACTTTTACTAGGTGGTCGTTAAAAAAGTTCAGATACAAAATTTCAGAGCTTGAGGGCACCCAGGTGGCTCAGTCGGTTGGGCATCTGCCTTCAGCTCTGATCATGATCCTGGGGTCCTGGGATTGAGCCCCACATGGGATTCCCTGCTCAATGGGGAGCCTGCTTCTCCCTCTCCCTCTGCCGCTTCCTCTGCTTGTACTGTCTCGTTCTCTCTCTCAAATAAAATCCTTAAAAAAAAAAAATTTCACATAGCTTGATAGCATAATAATCATTAAATTCCCCAAAGCTATCAGCAATCTAAAATAAGAAATACAGGATTAGGGCTGTGGGTTTTGTAATTTTTCTTGTTTTACATATATATATGTATATATATATATATTTTTTTTATCACCTAAATATCCAGGCCCAATCTAACTTGCCTGGCTAGGCTGGAGCCTGTATTTATAAGCATTAAGAATGATTACCCTCATCATCCTCCTCTTCTGAATCTGGTGCTTCGTTATCCTCCTGATCAAATCCATCTAAGTACGTGATTTGCTGCAGCAGTTCAAAGATACTTTCTCTGTAATCTTCCAGGTTTGTGATCTCACAGTTAAACAAATCAAGACTTTTCAAATTTTTAAGATTTTGCTGGAAAAGTAAAAAGTTAAAGCTTACATTTCAAGATTTTAAATATTATGTTATTTCTTTTTATTTCATGGACCTGAAAACATATATTAAAAGAATGATTTTTGGATTTTTCAAATTTTATAAAGAAGGATTATCGTATCAATTCTCTTTATGAGGACCTGCATGTAAACTCCACAGAATAGGAAGTTTATTTTGTTCACCACTGTATTTCCAACACCTGGCTTAGAGTCATCCTGTAGTAGCCACTCAATATATTTTGCTGACCATATATGTGCATAAATAGGCAACAATAATAATGTGGTTAGCTTAAACCCAGTCAAGCTTATTGTCAACAATTTCAACCTCCTGCCAAGCTTTTTTAAAATCAGAACAATTTTCTGAGTTTCACTTCATCTCATTCCAGGAAACAAAGAAGTAAACAATAAAATAAAATTAAATTAAATCAAGAAAGAAAGAAAAAGAACAGAATTTAAGAAAATACTGGGAAGTTTAAAACCAGATATTCAACTCGTGAGGTTATTAATAAAATAAATTTCTCAGAGATTTAAAAATTTATCTGTTTTACTCTAAAAAAAGAGAAGGCAGATCCTTTTAAAAATATATAAGAAATTCAGAAGTTTCAAAGAGTGAAATATAAATCCGTGAAGATAAAAACACTAGCAAATCTCAGAAAAACAACCAAAAAAGAGCAAGTCCAGAGACTTTCCACTCACCAGAGCTTCTACTGTACTGAGATCTTTGATTTTATTTCCACTCAGATTGAGGTAAGTAAGATTTGGACATTTCTCTGCCAGGACTTCCAAACCACCAGAAATTATATTGTCACTAAGTTCCAACTATATATTCAACATGGAGAAAAAACAAACAATGGTGAAGGCTTAGGGCAGATCGGATTATTTTTTAAGTTTTTTATTTATTTAAGTAATCTCTACACTCTATATGGAGCTCAAACCCAATGCCAAGATCAAGAGTCACACATTCTTCCAACTGAGGCAGCCAGGCGCCCCCAGATTTTTAAAATATATCAATTTGAAGAAGAAATGTTATAAATTATTAGTTTCCACATTCCTACCTATAATCACCAAATAATGTATTGGAACCCCTATATAATAAGCTTCTACCCCAAATTTGGTTCCAATTGGGTTATAGGTAGATTTTATGTTTCAGAGAAAAACATTTAGTAGATATTAAATCCAAATTCATGGGGCACCTGGGTGGCTCAGTGGTTGAGCATCTGCCTTCAGCTCAGGTTGTGATCCCAGGGTCCTGGGATCCAGTCCCAAATCAGGCTCCTCACGGGGAGCCTGCTTCTCCCTCTGCCTGTGTCTCTGCCTCTCTCTGTCTCTCATGAATAAATAAATAATTTTAAAAAATAAATAAATAGGGGATCCCTGGGTGGCGCAGCGGTTTGGCGCCTGCCTTTGGCCCAGGGCGCGATTCTGGAGACCCGGGATCGAGTCCCACGTCGGGCTCCTGGTGCATGGAGCCTGCTTCTCCCTCTGCCTGTGTCTCTGCCTCTCTCTCTCTCTCTCTCTCTCTCCCTCTCTCTATCATGAATAAATAATTTAAAAAAAATTTTTTTTTAAATAAATAAATAAATAAATAAATAAATCCACATTCATGTCATAAAGCAATTTCACTATTATGTTTAAATTTCTAAAAGCAGTATTAGAGCTGATTCTAAAATCCTGCATAACTCATTCTCTTATCTCTAGAAATTCAGAAACTTCTAATTAGAAGGCAGAATGGTTGTTTCATTTGGCCAAAACTTAGACATGTTAGCCCTTGGCATCAAAATTATGATGATTTCACACTTAATACCAACTTACCTTTCGAAGTTTATTTAAGCTAGGCAGTCGGGCCAGTGAACTTAGTTCCACATTAGCCATACTCAGAAACTCTAGTTTTTTAAAAGTATCATTCAGGCCTTCAATTTCCCCATTGACACACAGGCAATTATCAAGGACTAACTCTGTCACCTGTAAGATAGAAAATGAATGATTCTTTACGTTGCAGTCTGTTTAGCAAAAGACTTGGGTCAAGACAACTGGCAATGTGAATATTAGAACCACTAATTCCCTTACACAGATCCCTTCCATTCACTCCTCCCTAACCAAAAACTGAAATACAATCTAAAGTCATCATTATAAGTTAATCTTTTAAATTTAAACTTAGACAAAAAGTTCAATGCCCGCTCATAACACCGAAGCATAAAAAATAAAACTTTGAAAAGGTCCCATGTGAAACTTACTTCTGCCCCTAATAAGGATTCACAACATCAAGGCATATATTTATGCAGTGAAGGGCTGCAGAGGCTACTGGGATAGGATTCAAGTGAGCTGCCCCAAAACAGCAGGGAGAAGAAAGGAAACTATTTTATTCACATTTCAAGTTTAAACCCCCTTATCTTTGCTTGATAAATGCCACCACAACTCAAAAATACTTTTGTTACCCTTCACGAAGAAATGCTCGAAAGCTCATTCTGAGAAAGCTGGCTTTCAGAGGTATTTGTTCTTAATAGCAGGGCCTAACAATGTCACTCAGGACAATACATCATTGACAAAATGTTATTTCTCTGTAACACCCTGGTAGCATTTTTGTAGACTTCTCCTCATTGGGGGAGGGGGGGAGCAGCATCCTCCTATCAGGTCAAACAACAAAACTTGCTGGTGTGGACCTAAGAGGACTTAATCTTAAGGGGGAGACAGGAGACCCTGGATATCTACTCCCAGTGCAAAAAAATATGTTTGAGGATTTTGAAAGCTAAAAATTAACAAGGAGCAATGCCCCCTTCCCTATTTCAATATGACTTTGACATAATTATTTTAGAGACCAGAGAAGGACTATGATCTGTTTAGAGTTAAGGAAGCCAAGGTCCAGAGGGTAAGAATGACTTGGCTACTGTCACACAGTTAGTATAACAGAGCTATGCTTCCACTCTAAATCTTCTGACTCCTAGTCCAGCTGAGCGGAGGAGAGAAAGGGCCACTAGATTTGGTGTCAGAAAACCAGTTCTTCCACTTGAGTAAATAATTTCACTGCCCTGGGACTCCATTTACTAATTTGGATTCTAGAACAATACAATCTACCTTACAAGTCTGTCCGAAGTAGAAAGGTAAATAACAAACACAAAAAGCGTTCTGTAAACTGTAAAGAGCTATACAAATATAAGAGACCGTTATTACACCACAGGGGAGGAAGGGGAGGCTGCAAAAAGACAACGTCTGGCACTCCCCAAAATTGTAAAGGAAATTACTACGGGTAGGGTAGGTAAACGGAAGGGGGCATGCGGGGCAGCAAATTCACTTTTCCAAACCCCAGACACACAAAAGTATTCTAAATGTGTGCTTCTGAAAGGCAGTGTTTGATCTTGTTTGTTTTCCTGAAGCCCCCAAAGAGTAGGCCCTAGAAAACTCCCAGCTCTCTCTGGGATGATAGCAGCACTGTTTCCTCCTCCCTGCCCTTTGCCAATTCCAGGGAAACGAAGGCTTAAAAAAATGAATAAGTGCATGAAGACCTCGGGTGCCCAGTCCGCCGCACATCCCAGCAGCAGACCCGCTCGCCTCCAGCACTGGTGTGCACAGCACCGCCCCACCCCTGCGAAAACAGCCGGATCCCTGCTGTTGCGCTCCCAGTGTTTGTTTCAGGGGCCGCAGTCACCGAGACCCTCGCCGCTCTCGCCGCCCGCCGCCCCGACCCGCGGGAAAACGCACGCGGGGCGGGGGCTCCGCCGGGGAAGCGGGGTCGCCTGGCCTCGGGCGGGGAGGGCTGGGCCAGCCCGGGAGGCGCCCTCCACCAGGAGGCGGAAACGCCTGGTCCGACCCCCCAGAAGTTGACCGCTACCAGCCTCACGTGGCCCCTCCCAGCCCCGTCTCTTTAACTAAGGCGACAGCGGCAGGAGCGCATCATTTCGCTTCGCCGAATCCATCTTTAAAGCACAGAACTACTACGACCCATGTGTTGAGTTTTGTGACACCTCCTCCTCCCGGGCTCCAATTCGGAGTTGCGGCCGCGACGACATGACACGCCGAATACCGTCCCAGCGCGGGGGGGACCAAGAGGATTCCGCCCCGCGCGCCCTCCCCGCCTCGGTCCCAGGACTCGGAGGCCGCGGGGGCGCCGACCGCCGACCTCATCCTCCGCAGGGGACCCCGGCCGGCGCGCCGGACACCCGGGGCCTCGAGACCGGGGCACACCCCCCGCCCCTAAGAAGAAAGGAGGAGTTGGCAGCATCGCAGAAAAGTTGAACTAACTTCTCAGGCGACGACGGCTGCGGCAGGGGCGAGTGGGACTGGGGGTCGCGCCCACGCCGCCTGCCCCGGAGCAGGACGGAACCAAAGAGCGGCCCCCCAGCACCCGCGTCCCGCCCCTCCAGGCCGGGACTCCGACTCGAGGACAATCTGCGGAGGCTAAGCCCCCAGGCATACACAAAAACGCCCCTAGAAACTTCAAACCCTTCGCCATTTTAAATAGAAGATTTTAATGATTTTACACTTAAAATTAAATATTCCCCACTAACCCTAACCCGAGTCGGGGGTTCATTCATGACCCCTCCCCGCACAGCCACCGGGACCCCCAGAACCCGACCCTCCGAATCCAGGTCTGGCGGGGAAGGGGAGGGGGCTGAGTCATCTCACCTCCTCCGGGGCTCTGTTCCTTAACTCCAGGTTAATCCTCTTCTTCATCTCCATGTCCTCCTCCTGCTCGGCTGCTACTACTCCTTCCCTGACCCTTTCCTGCCTTTCCCACTACCCCCAACCCTTAAATTGTAAAAGATCTGGAAATGAATGAAAAGAAAAGCAAATATAAACGCCCACTACCTCCAGATAGGTGTGGGGGAGAAAGAAAAGAATAGCAAATGGAGTCCAAGGAGTTGGGACTCTTAAGTCGGCCGCCCCCACCTCCTCGTCCACACACTCGCGCGCACTCACACGCACGCACAAACACGCACACACACGCGCGCGCGCGCGCACACACACACGCACGCCACAGTTCCTTCCCCTTCAATGGCTGCTCGTTGACTGAGCCTCCATGACACGGCACCGCCAACCCCCTGGCCTTCACTCCGCCCCCCTCCCTAATGTACTGGTTCCTTCTCCAGCATCGCGCTGTCTCATTGGGCTGCATGAATGTCCGTCAGCCTGCAGGGTGGGCCTGAACCCGGAGCGCCATGCCTATTGGCTACGACCGAGCGCGCAGTTAACTCCGATAGGTCAGGGAGGGTGTTCGTCCTGGGGAAAGGATTTTGAATCCCAGTAGCCCCCCTCCTTTTCTTTGTGTGATTGGCGCGCTTTCCCCAGGCGTTCGGAAGGTTTTGATGCCTGCTGGATTTGCTTTTTCTGTTTTGTTTTTAGTGTGAGAGGGAGGGAGAAAGCATCCTTCTTCTGTGTCCAGGTCGCAGGACTGATCATTTGGCACACAGCATGCACCGGTTCTTGGCGGTTTTAAAGCACCTTGTGGCCGAGATGCACAGCAACGTGCACATGATTTAAACGTGCACAGGAGCTTTCCTGGCCCTGCCCTGCTGGGGACAGGCTTCTGCTGCAGAACCAGAGCCGAGATAAAAATAGTATTTTAATTTGCAACATGAAGGACTGAACACTTTTGAAAACAGTTGGGTGAAGTGTATAAGTTAGGCACCTTTAAACAAAACTACCCTGGAGGATTTGTTACTGAGGTAATTGTTGCTGTAATAAACACTAAGACATTGGAGGAAAAACAGTGCTGGACTAATGAAAATCAAACATCAATTTGCATAGAATTGGTACTGAAATGCCTCTCCTTTCTAATTTCCCTTTGGTTGGTTTCCATGGATATCTGTAGGTTAAACGTGCTTTTAAAAGACTATGAATGTGGGGATACCAAACAGTGAGATAAGAATTTTTTTTTAATTTTGTCTTGAGAGTCTAACTTCTTAGTTCTTGCTTAAATTTGTCCTTTTCATTCCCTTACACCATTCTCAAGATAAATACCAAAAAAAAATTTTTTTTTTTCGAGAAGAAAGTGAGTGAATTAGTCCTAACCTCAGAGTGGAGTGCTTGTTTACTATTTTTTCAGTTTCTCGGGTTAGAGACTAGGGTTTCAAACAGACTCACCACTCACCACTTTACCACCGCGCCCCTCCTCCTCCCACACAGACACACAATTCTTCAATTAGGCTTACATTTAAAATGTAAACACTTCGTAGTTAGCATGTGAAATACTTTAAAGGAAAACAAAATAGTGATTGTCTTCTCCTGGAGAAGTGTTTCCTTTGTATTCTTGAAAAGCAAATTTTGTGAAGATGAAAACCGAGGGGAAGAGGGAGAGCTTTTGGGAAAAAATGACATCCCTGGGGGGTAATTTGGCATTAGTTAAGTTTGTTTTAACACAGGCTAAAGGAAGCCAGGATGATATGAAAAAACAGATTGAGGAAGAGGTTTTTTGTTTTTTGTTTGTTTGTTTTTTAAGAAAGGAAGGGATAAAAGATTGAGGGGAAACAGGTGAGAGGCACTGTCTACCAAAGTAGTGAAAGAAACTGAGGGATAGGTTAAAAAAAAAAATGAATTCAGGGGAAAAATGCCTGGAAGCCAAAGAGTTTCAAGGAATAGATGATTATTGAGGTTAAATGGTGAGACTTTTGTATCAGAACACATTAGATGGAATGGGAGAGTATGTTGGAAATAAGGAATGTGAGGAAAGGCGATGAATTCATTTTACCACTGGATAATAGCTTCAGAAAGTACACTGTAGACAGGGATCCACCAAAAGGAGCCTTCCCCACATACCCGTGGCTCTCACTCTCATGTCATCTCTCATGTGCCTTACCTCAATACCTTGAAACCAGATCTTTCTAGTCTTAATCAAGGAGCCAGGATAAGAGGCTGGGGGAAGAAAGATTCTCCAGAGGGCTGCTGTATAGAAAGAAAGATGCCTGGGAAGAGGTTGGCTGAAGAACATTACCAGACTAGGAGATGGGTATATGATACTAAAAGAAGGGTGAAAAAATAAGAGGAGAAAAGCCAAACTCATGAACTAGAACATGCTTTAAGCTGAACTAATGAGGCAGAGTTTATTTTAAATGGTAGAATGAAAAGTGAAGTTATCAGGAGGTAGATGAAAGCAAAGGAGCAAGGAAGGGAATGAATTAGAGGGTGGCTCCAACACTCCTCTAATCCACAAATAAGAAGTATGCATCAGGATATTATTTAACTCAACATGCCTTTAGTGTTCAACAACTAAATTTGTTTTCTGCTGTTGAGTATCTTCTGTTGCCCCTCTAGATCTACTCTTCCCCCTTCTCCACCCTGCCCTGTGACTCAAAACCCACAGAGTCCTATGACTTCTGGGTTTGGTCCGTGGGAGAGGGCACTGGCAGGAGATTGGAAGTCTGGAGGACTGACATTGGAGTATTTAGCCCCCATCTCCTTTATGCCAAGTCGTTACAAGAAGGCTGTGTCTCTCTACCAAAAGCCACAGATCCTGTGGTGACCACAATGGTGTACCACCCAGATTTTCCTTCAGGAATGTAGGACTTATTCCCTCTAGAATCTTGAGTAAATCAAGCATGACTATTGTTTTCAACTACTCAGTTTTGAGGTGATTTATTACAATGGATAACTAAACAAGGGTATACCCAAGGTCCTAAGAATAGTAATTTTTTTTAAAGATTTTATTTATTTTTTCATGAGAGACACAGAAAGAAGGTAGAGACACAGGCAAAGGGAGAAGCAGGCTCCGTGCAGGGAGCCCAATGTGGGACTCGATTCCAGAACTCCAGGATCACGCCCTGAGCCGAAGGCAGACACTCAACCGCTGAGCCACCCAGGCATCCCAAGATTAGTAATTTGTAAAGATGAATCTCAAATCCAGTTCCTATGATCAAAGTTAAAATCTTTTTCCATTGGCACCTGGGTGGTTCAGTTGGTTAAGTGTCTGCCTTCTGCTCAGGTCATGATCCCAGAGTACTGGGATAGAGGAGCCCCGTCAGACTCCCTGCTCAGCAGGAAGTCGGCTTTTCCCTCTCCCTCTGTCTGCTTGTTCTCTTTCTGTTTCTCTCACTCACTCGCTCTGTCAAATAAATAAATAAAATCTTTTTTAAAAAAATCATTTTCCAAAGGGGACCATTATAATCCGGTTTAATTCGTAGATGCACATGCCACAAATAGATATTCTATGGTTTTTTTTTTTTTTTTTTTTTTTTTAGATATTCTATGTTATGATGCCTGTTGAGATACAAAAACTCCAGGGTAACTAATAAGTAAACTTGATTATTCTATTAAGCCTTAGTTGAAGATACTTATCAGATTTTTTTTAGAAAAGATTTTGCTTAACACCATGAATACTATAATTGAGCTACCCTACATTTTCCAAGAATAAATAATTTTTTAAAGATTTTATTTTATTTATTCATTAGAGTCACAGAGAGAGAGAGAGAGAGGCAGAGACACAGAGGGAGAATCAGGCTCCATGCAGGGAGCCCGATGTGGGACTCGATCCTGGAACCCCAGGATCATGCCCTGGGCCAAAGGCAGGCGCTAAACCACTCAACCACCCAGGGATCCCTGGAATAAATAAATTAAAGATATTTATTTATTTATTTGAGAGAGAGCACAAGCAGGAAGAGAGGCAGAGGGAGAGGGAGAAGCAGACTCCCCGCTGCGCTGGGAGATCCACAGGGGTCCTCCATCCCAGGATCCTGGGATCATGACCTAAGCTGAAGACACTTAACTGACTGAGCCACCCCAGGCACTCCATTCTTTCTTTAGTTTGGGATCCTTTTCACTTTAAGGATTGTTAGTAAATGCTGAAGTGGGAAGCATATATATTATTACAGTACATTTTTTATTATTGCTCTGTGAAAGCGAAATTTGATGGAATATCTACAAAAATTTTTAATTTGTGCTTGAGATATTTTAATTTGAGTCACCTCTTTCTTTATATGTTAACATTATGCAACCTAGTTTTAACATTAACCAAAGTCAAACAAAATTGTCAGAGTAAGTCTCCCAAAAATAAATCCATATTGCAATAGCAAATACAAATGATTTAGAGATTTTGCAATCTAAGAATTATTGCATCACTGTATTCACCTACTAGCACAAGTAATAAATAGTTGTCTTAAAAGAAATTTGTAACCCTGGCAACAAAATTACTTTCAAAACACTAACCTGAAACCTCTGTTTAAGAGGCAGAGAATTTGGGCAGCCCAGGTGGCTCAGTGGTTTAACACCACCTTCAGCCTAGGGCCTGATCCTAGAGTCCTGGGATCGAGTCCTGCGTCGGGCTCCCTGCATGAAGCCTGCTTCTCCCTCTGCCTCTCTCTCTCTCTCTCTCTGTCATGAATAAAATCTTAAAAAAAAAAAGAGGCAGAGAATTTAATATACATATTTACTTTCATTTCTTCCCAAACCTTACTAAAATAACTTCGAAAGAATAATACCTAAGCCCAAATTTGTAACTGTGTGGTGATGGATGTTAATTACATACATGGTAAGTATTTCACAAATATACAAATATTATATTATATTATATTATGCACCTAAAAGTAGTATCATATTGCATATCAATTATATCTCAAAAAAATTTTTAAAGACCTAACCCAAAAGATAGAGTGAGGAAAGAAAGGAAAGCTGAGAGAGTTCAACAAAATCTTAGCATCTATAAAGTGATGTACCATGTAGTTCAGAAATGCTTCCTTACTCCTGATGTCTTACTTCTTGTGAAAAAGTTCAGGCAGTATGACTGGGCCTCTCTCTTAGCCCTTTATTCACCCACTCTAAGTGGAGTGTTCCACCCTGTTCCATCCTCCTTGCTCTTGGAAGAGGAAGTCTTTGTCAGACACGTAATTCTGCTTTGCTCCTCCATGGGGAAGTAGGCCTCAGTCCAGGCTGTCTGGTTCTGGGCACAATTAGCAGGCCCATAAATTCTCATACTAAAGTACACTTCCGGGGCACCTGGGTGGCTCAGTTGGTTACACATCTGCCTTCAGCTCAGGTTATGGTCCCAGGGTCCTGGGATGGAGCCTCGTGTCTCATCAGGCTCCCTGCTCACCAAGGAGTCTACTTCTCCCTCTCAGTCTGCCCTTCCCTCCACTCTCTTTCTCTCAAATAAATAAACAAAATCTAAAAAAAAAAGAAAAAGAAAGAAAGAAAGAAGAAAGAAAGAAAGAAAGAAAGAAAGAAAGAAAGAAAGAAAGAAAAAGAAAGAAAGAAAGAAAAAGACAAAGTACACCTCCAATTTAGCCTCCCACAGTGATAAAGTCGATATGTTTACCTCCATATTTGCCTGTTGCTTTATCTCTCAACTTGTTCAGGACCCCTGCATGAAGCAGGAATGCCATTATTGGGATCCCCTTCAGAGATCCCAGTAGAGTAGAAGTGATCATCTTAGAAGAGAGGAGAAAGCTGAAACCTAACTGCCTGCCAGAGATTGAGAGACAAACTGATTTACAGTAGAACCACACAAAAAGGGACGCCTGGGTGGCTCAGTGGTGGAGCACCTGCCCCTGGGTCAGGGCGTGATCCTTGGTCTCAGGATCGAGTCCCACATCGGGCTCCCTGCCTGGAGCCTGCTTCTCCCTCTGCCTATGTCTCTGCCTTTCTCTCTCTGTGTCTTTCATGAATAAATAAATAAAATCTTAAAAAAAAAAAAAAAAAGAACCACACAAAAAATTCTGAATTTGGAAGCACAATGAACCCTTGAAGATAAGGGTAAGGGTAGGGCTAAAACAGATTTGGTTGAAGTTCATATTAAAACCAACTGAAGGGGATCCCTGGGTGGTGCAGTGGTTTGGCGCCTGCCTTTGGCCCAGGGCACGATCCTGGAGACCCTAGATCGAATCCCACATCGAGCTCCCGGTGCATGGAGCCTGCTTCTCCCTCTGCCTGTGTCTCTGCCTCTCTCTCTCTCTCTCTCTCTCTGTGACTATCATAAATTTTTTTAAAAAAATTTAAAACCAACGGAATTCTTTCCCAACTCTGACCCACAAAAGTCAAAATAAGGTATTCTAGACTCAGAAACACCTGTAATGCAAATTGGCAGGAAAAGCAAAAATCTCAATTTCAAACAGTAAGAATTCTCCCCAACAAACCAATACCTTTCTCTCCTCTATTCATCATACAATTGGGTACACAATTGGGTGCTTCTCCCTCTGCCCTTCACCCTGCTCATGCTCTCTCTCTTGCTCTCTCTCTCTCTCTCTCAAATAAATAAATAAATAAATAAATAAATAAATAAATAAAACACTTAAAAAAAATAGGGGCACCTAGGTGGCACAGTGGTTGAGCATCTGCCTACAGCTCAGGGCATGATCCTGGGTCTGGGGAGGAGTCCCGCATCAGGCTCCCTTCATGGAGCCTGCTTTTCCCTCTGCCTATGTCTCTGCCTCTCTGTGACTCTCGTGAATAAATAAATTTCTTTAAATCTTTTAAAATTTTAAAAAATCTTTTAAAAATAAAAATAAATGTTTACAAGAAGAGAAATATAGGGATCCCTGGGTGGTGCAGCGGTTTGGCGCCTGCCTTTGGCCCAGGGCGCGATCCTGGAGACCCGGGATCGAATCCCATGTCGGGCTCCCGGTGCATGGAGCCTGCTTCTTCCTCTGCCTATGTCTCTGCCCCCCCCCCCACCTCTCTCTCTGTCTGTGTGACTATCATAAAAAAAAAAAAGAGAGAGAGAGAAATATAGACTGCTTGGCTTAGCTCTGAGTAAATATTGATGATAATCTAAAAGCTGATTTAGCTAACCTTATGATTCAATAATTAATCCCCAGAGAAATGCAAATCAAATGAGATTAATGAGATATCTCACACCTGTCAAATGGCTAAAATCAAAAAGGTAAGAAATAACAAGTGTTAGGGAGGATGTGGAGAAAAAAGAACCCTCATGAACTGTTGGTAGAAATGCAGATTGATGTGGAAAACAATATGGAGGCCTCTCAAAAAATTAAAAATCAGGGCACCTG
The DNA here is from genome assembly GCF_048418805.1 of Vulpes vulpes. Taxonomy (NCBI): domain Eukaryota; kingdom Metazoa; phylum Chordata; class Mammalia; order Carnivora; family Canidae; genus Vulpes; species Vulpes vulpes. Next base: position 52,369,665 of record NC_132787.1, on the reverse strand, counting down.
GGTGGCTCAGTTGGTTAAGCATCTGCTTTCGGCTCACGTCATGATTTCAGGGTCCTGAGATCGAGCCCCACATTGGACTGCCTGCTCAGCTAGGAGTCTGCTTCTCCCTCTCCTGCTCCCCCTCCCAGCTCATGCATGCTCTTGCTCTCTCTCTCTGAAATAAATAAATATTGGGTATGTACCCAATGAAAACAGAAACACTAATTCAACAAGATATATGCACCCCTATGTTTATAGTATTATTTACAATAGCCAAAATATGGAGGCAATCGAAGTATCCATCCACGGATAAAGAAGTTGTGGTGTATGTGGTATATAACACAATGTAATAGTTTTCATCCATAAAAAAGAATGAGATCTTGCTATCTGCCACAACATGGATGGGCCTGGAAGGTATAATGGTAAACGAAATGTCAGACAGAGAACAAATACCATTTGATGACTTCACTCATACATGGAATTCTAGAAATAAAACAAATGAACAAATGAAGAAGAGACCCCAAAAAACAGACTATTTTTTTTGGTTCCCAAATTTTATTCAAGAACTCATATAAAATATTGCAGATAAATGAGGGGTTTTTTTTAAAGATTTTATTTATTTATTTACTTATTTGAGAGAGAAAGAGCACAGAGGGAGAGGGAGAAACAGACTCCCCACTGAGCAGAAAGCCCAGGCTCTACGTATGTGGGGCTCAACCCATGGAGTGGGGGGGCCTCAATGCATGCAGTAGAAAAGTGAATCATCAATGAGGGAGGTGGCATGTGGAGCTCTGTGGATGTGGGTCTCCATCTCAGGATGCTGAGATCATGACCTGAGCCAAACGTGGTAGCTTAACCTACTGAGGCACCCAGGCACCTCTCCAGATACATGAATAAATAAATAGAATCTTTTTTTTTTAAAAAAAGGGTAAACTTCAGAACTTTTTTTTTTTTTGCCGCCCTTCCCCACAAGCTTTTCCTTTTTTAAAAAATTTATTTTATTTATTCATAATAGAGAGAGAGAGAGAGAGGCAGAGACACAGGAGGAGGGAGAAGCAGGCTCCATGCAGGGAGCCCGACGTGGGACTCGATCCCGGGACTCCAGGATCACGCCCTGGGCCAAAGGCAGGCATTAAACCGCTGAGCCACCCAGGGATCCCCCCCACAAGCTTTTCCACGGGCACCAGGGTGGCAGTGAAGGCAGAAAGGGAGGTGGGTGCACTATGCAGAGGCAAAGAGCCCACAAAAAAAAAAAATGCAGAGATGTAAATGCAGAGAACAAACTCATGGTTTCCAAAGGGGAGGTGGGTGGAGAGATTGGTGAAATAGGTGAAGAGGATTAATAATAAGACACTTACCTTGATGAACACTGAGTAATGTATAGAATTGTTGAATCACTGTATTATACATCTAAAACTAGCAGAGCACTTTTATGTTAATTATACTTCAATAAAAAATATTATAAAATAACTATATCAGGAGGATAGGGTAGAACTATATGTTGGGGAGTAACACATGATGATGTAAATCCTCATCTTTTGTAGTTGGAAGTTAATAGATAATAATACCTGGGGCCCCTGGATGGCTCAGTTGGTTAAGTGTGGACTCTTGATCTCAGCTCAGGTCTTGATCTCAGGGTGGTGAGTTCGGGCCTTGTATTGGGCTCCATGCCCAGCATGGAGCCTATAAGAAAAAGGAGGAGGAGGAGGAGGAAGAAGAAGAAGGAGGAGGAGAAAAATCTAAAACTGAAAAATCAAGAAATAGCAGTACAAACATGTTTTTGAAAATTTGGAGTTCTAGAGTGTAATGATTTTTTTATTCTCATCAAACATTTGTTTTAGTGGGACTCAAAATTCTGTGACAGATTTTTGGTCAAGTCCTTTACAAATAAAAAGTACTGGGCAGCCCAGGTGGCTCAGCGGTTTAGCACCACCTTCAGCCAAGTGTGTGATCCTGGGGACCGGGATTCGAGTCCTGCCACGGGCTTCCTGCATGGAGCCTGTTTCTCCCTCTGCCTGTGTCTCTGCCTCTCTCTGTGTGTCTTTCATGAATAAATAAATAAAATCCTTTTTTTTAAGTACTGATTTTATTTTATTTTAAAAGATTTTTAAATTTATTTATTTGAGAGAGAGACAACACAAGTAGGTGGGAAGGGCCAGAAAGAGAGGACCCTGGGATCATGACCTGAGATGAAGGCAGACACTTAACCGACTGAGCCACCCAGGGGCCCCTAAAAAGTACTGATTTTAAAAACTAATAACTTAAAAGTGCCACACACATGCAAAAAAAAAAAAAAAAAAAAAAAAAAAAAAAAAAAAAAACGGTCCACAAAACATTCTCCCTTCCTTTTGAAGGTTTTACAATGCATTGTTATCATTAACCAGTCTTTTACTGTTAAACTTAAATGGCCAATTGACACAAACAGTTCTGAGACCGTTCTTCCACCACTGATTAAGAATGGGATGGCAGATCAACAAACCAGGAGTTGGTTCTTTGAAAGAATTAATAAGATAAATAAACCATTAGCCAACCTTATTAAAAACAAAAGAGAAAACACTCTAATTAATAAAATCACCAATGAAAAAGGAGAGATCACAACCAATACCAAGGAAATACAAACGATTTTAAAAACATATTATGAGCAGCTATACACCAATAAATTAGGCAATCCAGAAGAAATGGATGAATTTCTGGAAAACCACAAACTACCAAACTGGAACAGGAAAAAATAGAAAACCTGAACAGGCCGATAGCCGGGGAGGAAATTGAAGCAGTCTTCAAAAACCTCCCAAGACACAAAAGTCCAGGGCCAGATGGCTTCCCAGGGGAATTCTATCAAACATTTAAAGAAGAAACCATACCTATTGTACTAAAGCTGTTCAGAAAGATAGAAAGAGATGGAATACTCCCAAACTCGTTCGATGAGGCCAGCATCACCTTAATTCCAAAAGCAGACAAGGACCCCACCAAAAAGGAGAATTATAGACCAATATCCCTGATTAACACACATGCAAAAATTCTCAACAAGATACTAGCCAATAGGATCCAACAATACATGAAGAAGATTATTCACCATGACCAAGAGGGATTTATCCCCAGGATGCAAGGCTGGTTCAACACTCGTAAAGCAATCAATGTGACAGATTATATCAACAAGAGAAAAAACAAGAACCATATGATCCTCTCAATAGATGCAGAGAAAGCATTTGACCAAATACAGCATCCATTCCTGATCAAAACTCTTCAGAGTGTAGGGTTAGAGGGAACATTCCTCGACATCTTAAAAGCCATGTACAAAAAGCCCACAGCAAATATCATTCTCAATAGGGAAACACTGGGAGCCTTTCCCCTAAGATCAGAACACGACAGGGATCTCCACTCTCACCACTGCTATTCAACATAGTATTAGAAGTCCTAGCCTCAGCAATCAGGCAGCAAAAAGAAATAAAAGGCATTCAAATTGGCAAAGAACAAGTCAAACTCTCCCTCTTCACAGATGACATGATACTGTACATAGAAAACCCAAAAGACTCCACCCCAAGATTGCTAGAACTCATACAGCAATTCGGCAGTGTGGCAGGATACAAAATCAATGCCCAGAAGTCGGTGGCATTTCTATACACTAACAATGAGACTGAAGAAAGAGAAATTAAGGAGTCAATCCCATTTACAGTTGCACCCAAAAGCATAAGATATCTAGGAATAAACCTAACCAAAGAGGTAAAGGATCTATACCCTACAAACTACAGAACACTTCTGAAAGAAATTGAGGAAGACACAAAGAGATGGAAAAATATTCCATGCTCATGGATTGGAAGAATTAATATTGTGAAAATGTCCATGCTACCCAGGGCAATTGAAACATTTAATGCAATCCCTATCAAAATACCATAGACTGGGCAGCCCAGGTGGCTTAGTGGTTTAGCGCCACCGTCAGTCCAGGTCGTGATCCTGGAGACCCGGGATGGAGTCCCATGTTGGGCTTCCTGCATGAGGCCTGCTTCTCCCTCTCTCTGCCTGTGTCTCTGCCTCTCTCTCTCTCTCTCTCTCTCTCTCTCTCTCTCTCTGTCTCTCATGAATAAATAAATAAAATCTTTAAAAAAAATACTATGGACTTTCTTCAGAGAGTTGGAACAAATCATCTTTTGTGTGAAGTCAGAAAAGACCCCAAATAGCCAGGGGAATATTGAAAAAGAAAACCAGAGCCGGGGGCATCACAATGCTAGCTTTCAGGTTGTACTACAAAGCTGTGATCATCAAGACAGTGTGGTACTGGCACAAAAACAGACACATAGATCAATGGAACAGAATAGAGAACCCAGAAGTGGACCCTCAACTTTATAGTCAACTAATATTCGATAAAGCAGGAAAGACTATCCACTGGAAAAAGGACAGTCTCTTCAATAAATGGTGCTGGGAAAATTGGATAGCCATGTGCAGAAGAATGAAACTAGACCATTCTCTTACACCATACACAAAGATAAACTCAAAATGGATGAGATATCTAAATGTGAGACAAGAATCCATCAAAATCATAGGGGAGAGGGCAGCCCTGGTGGCACAGCGGTTTAGTGCTGCCTGCAGCCCAGGGCGTGATCCTGGAGACCCTGGATCGAGTCCCACGTCGGGCTCTCTGTATGATGCCTGCTTCTCCCTCTGCCTGTGTCTCTGCCCCTCTCTCTGTCTCTATGAATAAATAAATAAAATCTTTATTTTAATTTTTATTTATTTATGATAGTCACACACAGGGAGAGAGAGAGGCAGAGACACAGGCAGAGGGAGAAGCAGGCTCCATGCACCAGGAGCCGGACGTGGGACTCGATCCCGGGTCTCCAGGATCGCGCCCTGGGCCAAAGGCAGGCGCCAAACCGCTGCGCCACCCAGGGATCCCAATAAATAAAATCTTTAAAAAAAAAATCCTAGAGGAGAACACAGGCAACACCCTTTTTGAACTTGGCCACAGCAATTTCTTGCAAGATACATCTATGAAGGCAAGGGAAACTAATGCAAAAATGAATTATTGGGACTTAAGATAAAAAGCTTCTGCACAGCAAAAGAAATGGTCAAGGAAACTGAAAGATAACCTACAGAATGGGAGAAGATGTTTACAAATGACATATCAGATAAAGGGCTAGTATCCAAGATTTATAAAGAACTTATTAAACTCAACAGCAAAGAAACAATCCAATCATGAATGGGCAAAAGACATGAACAGAAATTTCACAGAAGAAGACACAGACATGGCCAAAAAGCACATGAGAAAATGCAAATGCTCCGCATCACTTGCCATCATGGAAATACAAATCAAAACCGCAATGAGATCCCACCTCACGCCAGTGAGAATGGTGAAAATTAAGACAGGAAACAACAAATGTTGGAGAGGATGTGGAGAAAGGGGAACCCTCTTGCACTGTTGGTCGGAATGTGAACTGGTGCAGCCACTCTGGAAAACTGTGTGGAGGTTCCTCAAAGAGTTAAAAATAGAACTGCCCCATGACCCAGCAATTGCACTGCTGGGGATTTACCCAAAGATACAGATGCAGTGAAACGGCAGGACACCTGCTCCCCAATGTTTATAGTAGCAATCTCCACAATAGCCAAACTGTGGAAGGAGCCTCGGTGTCCATCGAAAGATGAATGGATAAAGAAGATGTGGTCTATATATACAGTGGAATATTCCTCAGCCATCAGAAACGACAAATACCCACCATTTGCTTTGACATGAATGGAACTGGAGGGTATTATGCTGAGTGAAGTAAGTCAATTGGAGAAGGACAAACATTATATGGTCTCATTCATTTGGGGAATATAAAAAATAGTGAAAGGGAATAAAGGGGAAAGAAGAGAAAATGAGTGAAAATACCAGTGAGGGTGACAGAACATGAGAGACTCCTAACTCTGGGAAACGAACAAGGGGTAGTAGAAAGGGAGGTGGGAGGGGGTTTGGGGTGACTGGGTGGCAGGACTGAGGGGGGCTCTTGACAGGATGAGCACTGGGTGTTATGCTATATGTTGACAAATTAACTATAAAAATATATACAAAAAAAATGGGGTGGCAGGATGCCTGGGTGGCTCAGTGGTTGAGCCTCTGCCTTTCAGCTTAGGGGGTGATCCTGGGATCCCAGGATCAAGTCCCACTTCTGGCTCCCTGCAAGGAGCCTGCTTCTCCCTCTGCCTATGTTTCTGCCTTTACTTATGAATAAGTAAATAAAATCTTAAAAAAAAAAAAAAAAGAATGGGTGGCAGGTATTAGGGATATTTTTTAACCTTCAGGGCTTTCTGGGCAGACTCAGTGACCTTGCCAGCTCCAGCTGCCTTCTTGTCCTCTACTTTGATGACACCCACAGCAACCATCTGTCTCATGTCATAAACAGCAAAATGGCCCAGAGGAGGATAGTCAGAAAAGCTCTCAACACACATAGGCTTGCCAGGAACCATATCAATAATGGCAGCATCCCCAGATTTCAAGAACTTGGGACCATCTTCCAGCTTTTTTCCAGAACGATGATCTATCTTCTCCTTCAGCTCAGTAAACTTGCAAGCTATGTGAGCTGTGTGACAATCCAGCACAGGCGCCTATCCAGCACTGATTTGGCCTGGATGGTTCAGGATAATCACCTGAGCTGTGAAGCCAGCTGCTTCCTTTAGTGGGTCATTTTTGCTGTCACCAGCCACATTGCCACAATGCATATCTTTAACAGTTATGTTCTTTTTTATTTTAAGATTTTATTCATTCATAGAGACACAGAGAGAGAGAGGCAGAGACACAGGCAGAGGGAGAAGCAGGCTCCATGCAGGGAGCCTGACATGGGACTCGATCCCAGGTCTCCAGGATCACACCCCAGGCTGCAGGCGGCGCTAAACTGCTGCGCCACCGGGGCTGCCCAGTTATGTTCTTTTTTAAAAAAATATTTTATTTATTCACAAGAGACACAGATAAAGAGGCAGAGACACAGGCAGGGGGAGAACCAGGCTTGCGGGGAGCCTGATGCAGAACTTGATCCCAGGACCCCAGCATCATGACCTGAGCTAAACACTCAACCACTGAGCCACCCAGGTGCCCCAATACCACCAATTTTGTAAACGTCCTGGAGAGGCAGATACAGGGCTTGTCAGTGGGACAAATTGGCGGCAGAATGCAATCCAGAGCTTCAAGCAGTGTGTTCCACTAGCATTCTCATCTTTACGGTTGACTTTCCATCCCTTGAACCAAGGCATGTTGGCACTTGGCTCCAGCACGTTGTCACTATTCCAATCAGAAATTGGCACAAATGGGGCAGCCCGGGTGGCTCGAGGTTTGGCGCCGCCTTCGGCCCAGGGCCTGATCCTGGAGAACCGGGTTGGAGTCCCACATCAGGCTTCCTGCATGGAGCCTGCTTCTCCTCTCTCTCTCTCTCTCTCTCTCTCTCTCTCTCTCTGTCTCATGAATAAATAAATAAAATATTAAAAAAAAAAAAGAAACTGGCACAAATGCTACTGTGTCAGGGTTGCAGCCAATTTTCTTAATGTAGGTGCTGACATCCTTAACAATTTCCTTGTATCTCTTCTGGCTGTAGGGTGGCTTGTGGAATCTATTTTTTCAACACCAGCAACTAGTTGTTTTACACCCAGTGTGTGAACCAGAAGGGCATGTTCACGGGTCTTGCCCATTCTTACAGATACCTGCTTCAAATTCACCAACACCAGCAGCACCAATCAGGACAGCACAGTCAGCCTAAGATGTGCCTGTAGTGGTGTTTTTGATAAAATCTCTGTCCTGGGGCATCACTGAGGGTCACATAATATTTTCTGTTCTCGAATTTCCACAAGGAGGTATCAATGGTGATATCACACTCACATTCAGCTTTCAGTTTATACAAGACCCAAGCATATGTAAAGGAGTCCTTTCCCATATCAGCAGCCTCCTCAAAATTTTTGAATAGTTCTTTTGTCGATCTCACCAGAGTTGTAGATCAGATGACCAGTCGTGGTAGACTTGCCCAAATCTACATGTCCAATGACAATGATGTTGATGTGACTCTTTCCTTTCCCATTTTGGTTTAGGTTTAGTAGTGGTTTTCATGACACTTGCATTCTGGTGCCAAACCCATTGTGAAAAAGTGAGTGTTATGACTTTTATCAATCTATTTGGCTTTTTAAATTATGTACCTGTACTGCTTTGATAAAATTAAAAATTCAATTTAAAATCAATATGAGATATGGGCAGCTAGGTGGCTCAGTCAGTTAAGTGTCCGACATTGATTTCAGCTCATGTCATGATCTCATGATCATGAGATCAAGCCTGCCATTGGGCTCTGAGTAGGCATGGAGCCTGCTTAAGATTCTCTCTCTTCCAGGGCACCTAGGTGACTCAGTGGTTGAGCGTCTGCCTTTGGCTTAGGTCGTGATCCCAGGGTCCTGGGATCGAGTCCTACTTCGGACTCCCCTTGGGAAGCCTGCTTCTCCCTCTGCCTCTGTCTCTGCTTCTCTTCCTGTGTCTCTCATGAATAAGTAAATAAATAAATAAAATCTTTAAAAAAAAAGATTCTCTCCCTCTGCCCCTCCCCCCTTTCCTCTCTAGAAAATAATAATAATAATAATAATAATAATAACTAACAACTGACTTGTGGACCTTCTACAAAGACAAGAAAATATATTGAGTGTTTCAGCTGTCTTTAAGCCAATATATGCTTTTCTTATTCTGTACTAAAAGACAAGAATATACATACATTTTGTTATGGAGAAGTTTAGCATGCCAAAGCCAAACCTACTACAAGATAGAGAGCTCATTCAACCCACAATGCCTGTTGACAGGATTTTGGTATATTCTTCTGCCATGTGTTTCAATAAGTATGTTCTCTTGTTTATTTCTTAATACAGTTTAGATTTTTGCCAAGGCTGTGTTTGGGTTTCCATTTAACTTTAGTTCAATCACATCAATAGCTTCCACAAAATAAAAACAAAGTCTTTGTAACCCAAGAGTTAAATGCAATCCTACTGAAATATATTGAAATTTGATAGAAGCTGGGTGACTGTGCAATGTGGTCCATTTAATTCACTGCTTGGTTATTTGAGCTGTTTTGACAGGTAGTATTTTGGGTTAGTATAAATTATTTTGCTGTTATTATTTCTTACAAAATGATGGATTTACTTTCTTTTTTTTATTTATTTATGATAGTCACAGAGAGAGAGAGAGAGAGAGAGAGAGAGAGAGAGAGGCAGAGACACAGGCAGAGGGAGAAGCAGGCTCCATGCACCGGGAGCCCGACGTGGGATTCGATCCCCGGCCTCCAGGATCGCGCCCTGGGCCAAAGGCAGGCGCCAAACCGCTGCGCCACCCAGGGATCCCCGATGGATTTACTTTCAATATGTATCTTTTTTATTTGCTGTTTTGTTTTTGTGCCTTTTTTGTTTCTCATTTGTTGTTTCAATGTTGTCTTTGAAGATCTTGCTACACTCACCAATGTAGACTTCCTTATCTGTAAACCAAAATTTCCTCCAATTGAATGGATCTCAGGCAGCCTGAGTGGCTCAGGCTCAGCGATTTAGCACTCCCTTCAGCTCAGGGCCTGATCCTGGAGACCTGGGATCGAGTCCCACGTCAGGCTCCCTGCATGGAGCCTGCTTCTTCCTCTGCCTGTGTCTCTGCCTCTCTCTCTCTCTCTCTCTCTGTCTCTTATGAATAAATAAATAAAATTTTTAAAAAAGAATGTATCTCTCACTTTATACTGAAAATCCATGAAAAGACGGGATTCATCGTACAAAAATTTTACCATGATACAAGTGAATTTTATTTCTGTGTAATAGCTAAAAGGTCATGAGGGAGAGAAAAATACTAAATTTTTGCCTAGTTGTGGAACATCAATTGTAGGGTCCTTTGTCTCTCTCCCCCAAAGAGGGAAGAAAAGAGTGACAACTTATGTATATACCATTGAAGGAGTATGACCTTTGTGGAGGGCAATATTACAATAAATATAGCAAAGAAAAAGGTGCACACCCAAAAGTAAAATGAAATATCATAACACACCTATTCGAATGGCTGTTTTGTTTTGTTTTGAGATATACATATATATATATATACACACACACATACATGCATATATGGGTATATATATGAAACTAACAATCCCAATGCTTGAGGAACTGGAGCTCTCACACATTGCTGATGAGAATGAAACACAGTATGACCATTGGGACGCCTGGGTAGCTCAGTGTTTGAGCATCTGCCTTTGGTCAGGGAGTGATTCCGGGGTCCTGGGATCGAGTCCTGCATCGGGTTCTCTGCAGGGAGCCTGCTTATCCCTCTGCCTATGTCTCTGCCTTTTTCTGAGTCTCATGAATAAATAAATAAAACATTTTTTTAATCTTAAAAAAAAAAGAAAAAGAAAAACAATATGACCCCTATGACAGACAGTTGAGCCATTTCTTATAAAGTTAAACATACACTTACCATACAGCCCAGCACAGTGTGTTCACTACTCCCACTCAAGAACAATTAAAAAAATAGATTCATTCAAAAACCTGTACTCAAATGTTTATGGTGGTTTGATTCTTGGTTGCTAAAACCTAGAAACAACCCACACGTTCTTCAACTGGTAAATGGATAAACAAACTGTGGTACTTCCAGAGAGTGGGAAAACCTCAGCAATAAAATGCAACAAATTTCTGATATGCAACCACATGAATGAATGCTAAGTGAAAGAAGCCAGACTCAAAAGACTACATACTGTATAATTTCATACATAAAACATTCTGGGAAAGGCAAAATTATAGGGTTAGAAAACTGATCAGTAGTTACCAAAGGATGCGTGTGGGAAGAGAAGCTGATTACAAAGGGCACAAGGGAATTATGGTGTGGCAGGGGGGATAAACTGGTCTGTATCTTGATTATGATGGTGGTTACATGGCTGTAGGCATTTGTCAAAACACATAGAACTGTACACTAACAAGGATGAGTTTTACTGGGGGTGCCTGGGTGGCTCAGTTGGTTTAGTGTTTGTCTTCAGCTCAGGTCATCTCAGGGTCCTCTGATCAAGCCCTATAGTGGGCTCCCTGCTCAACAGGGAGTCGGCTTCTCCCTCTCGCTCTGCCTCTCCCCGCTGCTTGCACTCTCTCTCTCTCAAATAAAATCTTTTTTTTTAAAGGATGAATTTTACTGTCTGTAAGTTATACCCCTATAAACCTGACTTTAAAAAAAAGATTGGGGGCGCCTAGGTGGTACAGTTGTTTAAGCACCCCATTCTTGGTTTCTGCTCAGGTCCTGATCTCAGAGTCCTGAGATGAAGCCTCACATCACGCTCCAATCTCAGCTTGGAGTCAGCTAAAGACTCTCTCTCCCTCTTCCTTTTCCCCTCCCCTGACCATGTGCGTGTGTGTGCACATGCTCACATACACTCCCTCTCTCTCTCTCTCTGAAATAAATAAGTCTTTTTTTAAAAAAGGGTTGAGTTTGAACTTTTTCATAATAGAAAGTTAAAAGAAAGTCCACAGACCCTCTTGCAATTCTAGGAAACAATTGGACAATGTGTAAATATATATGAACAAGACCATTCTCATTAAAGTATGTTATAGATAAAAACATAAAAAAAAAAAAAACCTCTAATAATCCCAAGGCAGAGATGTGATTAAATATATCAGGTTATTTCTACACAATACTATGAAGTTTAAATTGATAACAGAGAAGGGGAGAGTGGACTCATAGTAAACTTCTTTCTATAATTGGGTTCATTGTGAAGTATAAATATTTCACTATCAGAAAATCCAAACATATCTGGTGCTTAGAGTAACTCCAGAAACAAACGTGAGATTGCTGTTCTGCTTAGTTAAAATATTGATAAATAGATTAGTAGAGGAAGAAGTGAATATGAATTATAATTAAAGAATTTTCTAGGCAGCCCCAGTGACCCAGTGGTTTAGTGCTGCCTTCGGCCTGGGGTGTGATCCTGGAGTCCTGGGATCGAGTCCCATATCGGGCTCCCTGTGTGGAGCCTGCTTCTCCCTCTGCCTGTGTCTGTGCCTCTCTCTTTCTCTGTATCTGCCATGAATAAATAAATAAAATCTTAAAAAAAATAATTTTCTGATAGCGATAATACTTTGTAGCTCTAGTGAATACGAATATATACTGGGTTTTATATATGTGTTCAATAATTTAAAATGTAGGTCTCATTCCTTTTGTAATTAAAGAAAGGAACAAGCCATCCATTAAAGCAAAAGAAAGAAAAACAGGGGTACATATTTATTGACATAAAAGAATGTTCACAAAATAACGTTAGAAAAAAAGGTTACAGAACAATTACGTGTAGAGTATGGTTCCACTTTTTTTTTTTTAAGATTTTATTTATCCATTCATAAGACACACACACACAGAGGCAGAGACACAGGCAGAGGGAAATGCAGGCACTATGCAGGAAGCCTGACATGGGACTTGATCCCGGGTCTCCAGGATCAGGTCCTGGGCTGAAGGCGGCGCTAAACCACTGAGCCACCCAGGCTGCCCTGGTTCCAGTTTTTTAAAAAGTACAATATATGTACACATAAAAAGTATGCACTTAGATATAACTTCATTAAAAAACATTTGTAATAAAATTAAAAAAAACATTTGTAAGATACCAGAATGTTAACAGTTATCTCTTATTGAAGGAATTGTAAATCATGGTAATTTTTTTCTTTCTTGAATTTTCTATTTTCCCTAAATCCTCAGGTATTACTTGTATAATTTTAAAAAGTAAAATAATAAGGAAAATTAAGTGGAAAAGTGACAAGCCATTGCTAAGATCTGATGTTTTCTACCATTCTAGAGCCAACTCCAAGTAACCATTTCCTTTATTTTTATTATTTTTTTTAAGTAGGCTTCATTCCCAACATGGAGTCCAAAGCAGGGCTTAAACTCACGACTCTCAGATCAAGACCTGACCTGAAACTGAGAGTTGGAGGCTTAATGGGCTGAGCCACCCAGATGCACCTCCTTTTAATTTTTTTAAAAAGCAGCAAAGATATCAATTTTTCCCAATGTAAATGGATGTATAACCAACCTGTGAGAGTGCTAATTAATTAAAATATATGTAATACCTGAACTAATAAGTATATTGGATAGAACAATAGACTGCAGAATCTAAGAGCTCACTAATAGCTACATTTCACTTTTGCAGATGTTGCTTTAGAAATGACTTGAGGAGATCCCTGGGTGACTCAGCGGTTTGGCGCCTGCCTTTGGCCCAGGGCGCGATCCTGGAGTCCCGGGATCGAGTCCTGCCTCGGCTCCCGGCATGGAGCCTGCTTCTCACTCCTCCTGTGTCTCTGCCTCTTTCTATGTCTATCATAAATAAATAAATAAAATCTTAAAAAAAGAAAGAAAGAAATGACTTGAAGCTTTAAAAAATATATATTTTTGGCTTTTGGAGTTCCTCCTCTGAGCAATGTCTCATCAACTACTACAGGGAATTAATTGAGGCAGCAGCAGCAGCCAGAAACAGAAACATTCTCTACTAAAGGAAAATAAATAATAATAATAATAAATAAAAATAAATTTAAAATCCTCTATTTTCCTTAAAGATTTTTTTAAAGTATTTTAACATGGTTTGGGTGAGGGATCAGTCAGAACCTGATTCTTTGTCCCAGTAATATTTCTATATGACTTCAGCCAAGTCATTTTACCTTTTAAGATTCATATCCTTTTTTAAAATAATATTTTATTTATTTATTTGAGACAGCAAGCATAAGCAGGGGAAGGGCAGAGGGAGAAGCAGACTCTCTGTTGGGCAGGGAGCCCAATGTGGGGCTCCATCCCAGGACCCTGGGATCGTGGCCTGCACTGAAGGCAGACACTTAACCAACTGAACCACCCAGGTGCCCCAAGAATCATGTCCTTTAAAAAAAAAAAAAATGCTTAGGGCAGCCTGGGTGGCTCAGCAGTTTAGATCCTGCCTTCGGCGCAGGGTGTGATCCTGGAGTCCTGGGATCGAGTCCCAGTTGGTCTCCCTGCATGAAGCCTGCTTCTCCCTCTGCCTGTGTCTCTACCTCTCTCCTTCTCCCTCTGTCTCTCAAGAATAGATAAATAAAATATTTTTAAAAATAAAAATTTTAAAAATGCATAGCTATTTTGAGATCAGATAAGATGTCCATGAAAACACAGCAAATTCTTTCTCTCTCTCTTTTTAAGATTTTATTTATTTATTCATGACAGACAGAGATAGAGACACAGACAGAGGCAGAAGCAGGCTCCATGCAGGGAGCCCGACATGGGACTCAATCCCAGGTCTCCAGGATTAGGCCCTGGGCGGAAGGAGGTGCTTACACCGCTGAGCCACCAGGGCTGCCCGCAAATTCTTTCTCTTATAAAGTTTCAAAGAACTCCAAATCATTTGTCACAATCCAATCTGAGAACAGACTTCTTATTTGGGGGATGATATAAGCCAGTAATAAGGTACCCAGTGTAACAAGATTATGTCATATAACTCTCTGATTCTAATCAGATTCCTCTGATTCTTATTCCTATAGGGATTTAAACATAACCGTTCCTTTATAAACAAAGGAAAAATGTCTTTATCTCATCAAGGAAGGGAAATGGTAGAAATGTCAATGTCTTTTGCTTGGGTTGGTATACGACCTTCATTTGAGTTAGATGAATGGTAGAAAATAAGGAGAAAAGGAAGAAGACAGGCAGAATGAGGCAGCCACCAGAGCAGATGGAACAAAGAACTACAATTCCAGGGCACCATGCTATTCTTTTTCCTCCTTTCTTGTAGAGGAAGCAATTTATAAGATACATTAAGGAGAATCCTGCTTTGACAGTGTCTCCAAGACAGTGAAGCATGAATCTGCCTGCCTTGGAGTGGAATTTTCATGTTGTTATATATAACTCTAGGACCTAGTTATGCTCCCATTCTGTGGAAAGACTGTTGATATCAAGTAAAGAAAATCTCACTGCTAGTTGCCGATCTCTCTCGGTTCCCATAATATTTTGCTCCACCACTATTTAGAACTCCTCACTGATGGGGCACCTGGTGGCTCAGTGGTTTGAGCATCTGCCTTTGGCTCAGGGCATGATCCTGGGATCCTGGGATGGAGTCTCACATCGGGCTTCCCACAGGAAGCCTGTTTCTCCCTCTGCCTGTGTCTTTGCTTCTGTGTCTCTTATGAATGAAGTAAGATCCTTAAAAAAAAAACACACACACACACAACAAAACAAAAACTCCTCACTGCTGTAGTCTAGTAATTGGGTAGAATATCTGTAGCCCTTAAGAGATTGTGAAGTTCTTGAGGGCAGAAATTGTCTCTTGTTAATTTTTTATTTCTAGCGTGGCATGATGCCTAACATCTAGAACTAGTGAAGGTATTGTGTGACTCATCTCTATAAAGATGACTGCAAATAACAATTCCAAATGGCTGTAAGCTCTACAAAGAATGGCAAACTCCCTACTACCTCCCCAGCTCCAGGTGGTGTAGGACATTGATTCTCAGGTGTGGTCCCTCAGACCATCAGCATCACCTGAGGACCTGCTATACATGCAATTCTCCAGACATACCCCAGACCTAGAGTCAGAAACCATGGTGGGGAGGAGGCCCAGAAATCTGCAATTTTATAAGCTTTCCGGGTGATTCTGATGCACACTGATGTTTAAGAACCGGTGATGTAGCAGTAAGTCCAATGGTGTCTGTGCCCTTGGTCTGGTTTGTCAGCTTAGCTGCAATGTGTCTAATCAGGAGAAAATCCCTAACCCCCTCAGAACTCTGTCTTCACAGGGTATAACAAAGGAGTTGGAATGATGCCTGAGAACCCTTCTGGTCTAAAATTCTGTAAAATACCAAAGACAGAAAGAAAACAAATAAATGTTCCAATGACTAGATTCATTCAGTCAGTCAGCAAATATGTATGTACCAGGTAGTGATCTGGGCATGGAATCAATGCCGGACACAAAATTACTTCTTTAAAAAAAAAAGAAAAAGATTTTATGTATTTATGAGAGAGAGAAAGAACACACAAGCAGGGGTGGATAGGGGCAGAGGGAGAAACAGACTCCTTTCTGGGCAGGGAGCCCTAACCCAGGACCCTGAGGGAAGATAGATGCTTAACCAACTGAGCCACCCAGGCCCCTCAAAATTACTCCTTTTTAATTAGAGTTGTAAGATTTCAGACCCCAAACTTCCCTTTTGTCTACAATAGTCTCACATTGCATTTGTTGTGCAATATGAACTGGAAAACTGGGAAAATGATCCAGAGCTCTGACCAACCCCCCTCAGATTATTTGGACTTTAATTCTTTTTTTTTTACTTCTATTTTAATTCTTGAAAACTCTTGTGTTTCTTAAGAGGCTTCAGTACTAATGTGTTAGGAGACAAGTATGTGATAATAAATACGATTATCTACCAAATTAGAATATCTCTGAGTCTACATTATTTCATGGCACAAAGTTGCTTGCTCTTTAAGGAAATTGAATTCCATCTAATCAATTCTGCATTGATTCTCTTTTCTCAGTAATGTAGTAACCACCCGTATTGTTTGAGTAAGTTCCTATGTTGGTCATTCTTCTTTTGTGATCTGCCTCCCTCCCACGTTGAACTCTCATATACCCCACCACACAAACTCAGAGCACCTAGAGAACTCCTGTGTTTTAGACTATTTAAGGCTTCTATTGAGCTTAAATATCCTTTTTAGAAAGATCTCTTAATGGGATGCCTGGCTGGCTCAGTTGGAAGAGCATGTCTCTTGATCTTAGGCTTGTAAGACTGAGCCACATGTGGGATGCAGAGATTACTTAAGTAAAAATATAATAATAGGGAAGTCTGGGTGGCTCAGTGGTTGGGCGTCTGCCTTCTGCTCAGGGTGTGATCCTGGTCCTGGACTGAGTCCCACTTTGGGCTCCCTGAGAGGAGCCTGCTTCTCCCTCTGCCTGTGTCTCTGCCTCTCTCTGTGTGTCTCTCATGAATGAATAAATAAATATTTTAAAATAATAATAATAATAATAATAACCCTTTAAGAAAAAAACAAACCAGAAAGCCACCACACTTGGATACCTGATTCTCTGACCTGTTCACATTTCACTGCATTTGAAAGGACAGGAGATGGCGCCAGAGGGCAGTGCAATGCCTTGGGTTTAGCCAAGCCCAGGTTAAGGAATGTCCCGGAGACAGAAGTAGGAATTAAAACAAAGGTGCCAGAGTTTGAAGGCTACTAAGTTGAAGGGAGTGGTAGTGGGGTGGCATTTTATTTTGTTTTAATATGTAAGGACCCTCCTGACACCTACTCCAAATTACCTCGGGGACAACAGAAATATCCATGGTAGAACAAAAGATCAAAATAAAGGCAAGTGCCTGGAGGATGGTGCTTGCCTCCTTTCTCCCTCCTTCCCAGAAACCAAGGCCTTTGTCCACTTGGGAAGGATGAGGGCCTGGAGAGGCTGCTCACTCAGAAGTGGGAAGGTGCTGATTTGGGGCTAAGACATTTTTGTGAAACAATGTTTATTTCTGTAGGCAAAATCCCAAATCCCATCAGCAGTGAAACACTTCCCCTAAGCAGTCACACGTTTTAAAACAAGATTTTAAAATTTTTAAAAAATTCACGAGACAACCAGGAGGTGGCGCCTGGCAAGACACTACCTGCCTGGGGAAGCTGAATTCCAGGCGCCACTGAAAGGGAACTCTGACCCGGCAGAGGTCATTCTGTCCAGGCCTATTCTCCCCCTCTACCACCACCCTGTGCAGTAGATGTCTCTGCTTTTCTTCTTTTCTCTGTTTCTCTGTGTTAACTATCCTGATTCCCGGGATGTCTAGTTTACACTTTATACCTTTTATTCTTCTTGGATGAGATGGGGCTTTGGGGGAACCTCAAAACATAAAATGTATCTGTAAGGGAAAAATAATTCTGACAGGTGATGAGGAAATGAAGAAGGAAATGACATCTGGCAAATGGTTTTGCTTTGCAGATCAATCACAGGGCACAGAAAGACAAGGCAGTTCCTGCCTCAGGAGGCCCGGATGATCCAGCACATGCATTATTCTGTTCATTTGGCATTTATCTTGCTCCCTCATTTAGTCTCTGCTCCCTTTGTTTTGGTTTCTTCTTGCTCCTTGGCAGGAGGGACAAGCGCAGAGTGAGTTCAAATGGGTGCATCCTCAAGGCCGTTGACTCTGGTGAAGGGCACAGAGGAGAAAGAGGTCTCAGCGGCTGGCTTGAAATTATCTGTGTGTTTCACATTCTCTAATGAGGGATTTAAGATGTACATTCCAATCGGGATTTCCAGTCCCGTGGGGAAACAGGCACCAGCCCACATTCCTGAGACTCAGCAGGCTCTGTGTTCTACTCATCCAACTCCCTGGTGGCAGATTTTATCAGTCCTACTTGTCCTGCCTCAGCCCTTTGTTGGGCAAGAAGGAAGACCCTGGGCCCCACTTCCAACTAGATCACATGGTCTCTCTCTGCTCTCTCCCCACCCTTTCTCTAGAGTCTGTCTTTTTTTTTTTTTTTTTTACGGTGGTAATGATGTTCCTGAGGTCTTCCGACCTCTCCTCCTGCCCTGGCCTCCCTGCCAGGAGTCAGTGTCCTCTTCAATGACAAAAACCGCCCTAGATCTGGGCTCCCTGGGGAAGGAGGTAGCTGGGCCTGGAAGTTGGAGCCGCTGTCTCTCCATGTTGCTGCAGCAGCCCCTCCCCCACTGGACACACAAATGGGCATTATACAGCAAACAAAACCACCTCCCCCCCCACCCAGGCCACACAGGCACGTGGACCCAGACCTCACCGTGGGAAGCGGGTGGTGACAGGCGCAGGAAGAGATCGCTCCAAGAGATCGTCTCTTGCCTCAGTTCTCTTCTTTATTTTCCATAAGCTAGCTTTTATTTTATTTTCTTTTTAAGACTCTATTTATCCACTCATGAGAGACACAGAGAGAGAGAGAGAGGCAGAGGGAGAAGCAAGCTCCATGCAGGAAGCCTGATGTGGGACTCGATCCCTGGACCCTGGAATCAAGCCCTGAACCAAAGGCAGATGCCCCCCCACTGAGCCACCCAGGAGTCCTCATGAGCTAGCTTTTAGCCCTTGACTTCCTACCCTCCACCTGCACCCCGAGTCCCCAGCTCCTCCAGGTTGTCTATCTCCAAACTTTGGACTCTTCCTATTCCAGGGCAGCTCAAATTCTGCAGGGGACAGGAAATAGATCTTCCCCCCACTCTGCCCCATACCACCCAGGAGAGCTGCCCCTTAGAGAAGCCACAAGGGGAATGAGAACACAGTGTCCCCCCTGAGGGGGCTGGACTGGACCCCAAAGCCCTCCTCCCGTGCACCGGCTGCCCCAGGGGACACCTACCTGGACAGTGCCAATGAGAAGAACAGAGAAAGGAAGAGCTCACCCCAGTTGGGCTCCTGAGCCAGGGCCAGGGCTCCCATGAAGCTGCACACTCCAGGTCCGCATGCCCAATCGGCTATTTAAGGAGCTGTTCTCCAGCAACCCAGGCAGCCCCCCCACCCCCACCCTGTACACCCGTCCGGAGCCACCTTAAAAGCAGGAGGCAATTGTGAAGTCGCTGGCCAGCAAGTGGACTGAAGACAGTAGAGGTAGATTTTTAAAAAGAGGCAGCGAAAGATTTGTCCTAGGGATCCAAAACCCTACAGTACCCTACTGAAAACCAAATCCCCTGGAAGCCCACAAGACAGCAAGAGAAAAAGAGATAAATACAATCAGCTCAGCTCCAAGAAACTCCTCTTTCTCTCTCTTCCCTCCCTCCCTCCTCTCTCCCCTCTCTCCCTCTTCCCCCCCCCCCCCCCACTCTTTCTCTGCCAAACCTAGTCCCTCTAGTCCCCAAACTCCCAGTACCTGCTCCTTCCGGGGATACCATGCTGTTCTTCAGTCTCCTGCTGGAGGTGATTTGGATCCTGGCTGCAGAAGGGGGTAGGTACATCTGGATGTCTGTGTGTCTGTCGGTGCCAAACTTCAGGTTTACTTAATGGAGTGGAGGAGGGGGGGAGGAGTATAAAAGGAGCTTGAATAATGGACTCAGGAATGTGGGGGAAGCGACAGGAATGGGGAGAGGAGCACTTTCCTTCCTCCCCCTTTGCCTGTCCAGCCTTACTGTTTGTGGGGATGGGGGAGGGCTGGGGAGCAGAATGTGTATGCACACTGTACACACTGCAGGGAATCTCCTCGCAGTCTCGAGATTCTCTCCCCACTCTTTCCCTCACTGCCCTGGTCCCAGGCAACCCTCCCAGACTTCTTATTTTCCAAACTCCCTTAATTAGGGAGCCAAGGAAGCAGGGCATGAAAAGATAGAGGACTGATGGGGGTGGGGGCATACCCCTACACCTTCTGAGTCAAACCTGGATCCCCAGCTATGAACCTCCAGCTGATATTCTCTCTTGATTCTATATGGGGCCACGGATTTCCAGCTTCTCCCTGAAAGCAGTAGCAATAATAGTCAACACCACTGGGCCCTTTACAGCTTACAAAGGACTTTCAGAAGCTCCTAGGTGAGGAGTACTTGGGAGACTAGGCTCCAGTGCTCCAAAGAGTCCCCAGGACCTCTACCCCTCATTTTTTAGTTTCCTTTGTCTAGCACAGTATCGGGTACACAGTAGGTGTCTAATTAAAATCCCTTTGGAAGAGCAGGGGGAGGAGGAGGGCCCAGAGAGCAGAAGGGGAATGCAGGGAGGGTGACAGGGTGAGGGGACCAGCCAAATGGAGAGTTGGAAATAGCCTCTGAGGGAAAAGGGGGGACCAAAAAAAAAAAAAAAAAAACCAGGGAAAAAAAGGGGAAGAGCTAAAGAACTAGCATGTTGAGGATCTGGCGGGAGGGGAAGGCAGGGCTGTCAGCCCGGACCTAACTCCCTGAGGAGAGTAGGTTTCAAGTTGTGTGAGTGTCCCTGGGCGCTGGTGAGTGAGAGGCTGCCTCCAGCCCTCCCCCCTGGGCTGCTACTCAGAGGTGTCTGAACCAAGGGATGGGCCAGGACAAGAGCCCAAGGATAAGATCAAGGATATCTCAGAAGTCTGAGGAATTTGAGGGAATGAGAGAGAGAGAGAGGAAGGAATTTAGAATTTTCCCCCAGAATTTGAATTAGAATTGGAATAATAGAGAAATAATAACAGAGAAAACCTGCAGGAAAGCTTTCCTTCTCTCGTTGAAGCCATTTGGTCCTGGGTAAGAATGGACCCTAAGGCCTGAGATAGGACTGCACGAGAGCCCGGCATGTGACCCAGCTGGCAGCTCTCCTTTCCACACACAATGCCTCACTTTCAGCCTGGTTGCCTATGCCCACCCACCAGCCACAGCGTGGCGGGGACCCTGCCCGGGCTCCCACCTTCCCTGGGCATCTAGGGATCCAGGGAGCGGAGGCTCCTGGCAATGGGGAAAGTTCCCCCAGAGCTCCTAGGACCAGAGGAGAGACCTCACTGCGAATTCACGGCCGGGGGCCCCATCTCGCCCGACGCTTCAGAGCAAACGAATAACGGCCGGTCCCCCGGGGAGCACCCCCACACACACACATGCTCCCCCCGCCCCCCCGCCCCCGCTCCGTCCCCCTCCTCACACACCCCGCCCTCAGCCTCATCTAGGGGTCTGATTGGCTCGGCGGGGCGCGCGGCTCCAGCGGGTGCAGGTTAATTTTAGTCCCCGGCTCTCTCAGCGCTGGTCTCCTCCCCCTCGGCTCGGCACGTACCGCACAACCCCGCCGCAGATTTTTAAATAGGGCTCCCCGCGACCTTTCCCCCGAGGTGTCGGGTTTCAGGGCTTCCTCCGGGAAGCGCTAGGGGAAGGGGGGCGGCGGAGGGCGGGAGGCCGCTGCCCCCGCCCCCGGCTGCAGCCGCGCTTTCTCCCCCGCAGGTCAGCAGCACTGGACGTACGCGGGTGAGCGCACCGCCCCAAGGGCCCCCGCTGCCCCTCTCCCACCCGGGCCTCTCCACCTGCCGAGCGCCGGGGAGTTCCCCTCAGCCTCCGCCCCGGCTCCTCCCCGCTCTGGGCCCCCAGTTTACCTGGAGGATTCCCAGCCCCAGCTCTGACCGCCCAGCCCCGCACGTGCCGATGGGGCCCAGAAAGCCAGGGGCGTCCTCCGTCAGCCTGTGTGGGAAGGAGGCAGCTGGAGTGGGGAGGAAACCGGGTGGGGAAAGAAGCACTGAGCCCAGCGCCCATCACTTGTGGCTTATCTCTGACTCAGAGATCCCACCTGCACCTGGAATTGGGACAGAGCCTGAGGTGGGGGGGGGGGGGGGGTGAGGAAGAGCCTGGAGGATACTTTATGATCCTGGCGGAGGTGGACTCCATTCCTTTGAACTTCTGACTCATATGCGAATTCCAGAGTCAGGGCAAGGTCCCCAAGTGATCGAGTGATCTCAAGAAATGAGTGGTGGAAAGTCAGTAAGGGAATGGAATCCTGAGGCCACTTAATAGGGGCGCCCCCAAGGAGACTTCCTCTTTCAAGGATCATTTTTGCTTCCCCAGCTTCCCTACTTCTATTCTAGACTCACCTCTCCAGCATGCAGGTCTTCTATCCATTCCCTTTTCCTTCTTCAGTTTTCTATCCCCAAACTACAGAAAAGTAAAAGCCACTACTTTCCTGCTATCAGGATAGCAGAGCTGGGATTCATCAGTGCCTCAGGGAAGGTGAAGGGTGCTGCAGCAGCCAGTCCAGCAGGGACCCCTGCCTCACCAAGCCCTGCACCCACTGGGGTCTTTGCCTGGGTCGGGAGTGGGGGACATCCTGCAGGATGCAGGATGCTTGAAGGGCAGGACAGATGTCCATGGTAATCCCCACTAGGCCCACACGGTCAAGACCACTGGCCAGCCTCTCACCCGGAGTGTGGCAGCAATGCCCAATCCCCCATCGATATCCAGACTGACAGTGTGACCTTTGACCCCGAGTTGCCTGCTCTGCAGCTCCAGGGATACGACCAGCCTAGCACTGAGCCTTTGGACCTGCACAATAATGGCCATACAGGTAAAAAGCCCAGGCTCCAAGGAGGCATAAATTCCAGTTCCAATCTAAGGAGTCTGAGGAAAGAAGCATTTGCCTAACTTCTAAATTCTCAGATGGCTTTATCTAGAAATTTGGAGATGCAAGAATGGGGATGAAGCTCCTTATAGCCAAAGGCGGGGAGTGAATGTCTACAGTCTGTGGATTTAGCATCATAACGTCAACTTGATCCTCATTGAAAAGGGGGAAGAGATGCTAGAAAAGCAGTGGTGAGAAGGACTGGGTGCTGCTAGCGGAGGGAGGCAGAAAAGGCTGGCCAAGTCTCCCAAGGAGCAGTGGCTATGGAGGAGTGAGAATGTGACCACACTTCCCCACCGACTTGAGCTTGCTCTCTTTTCCTTACAGTACAACTCTCTCTGCCCCCTACCATGTATCTGGAGGGACTTCCCCGAAAATATGTAGCTGCCCAGCTTCACCTACACTGGGGTGAGACAGGATCCCTGGGGGGATCAGAGCACCAGATCAACGGTGAAGCCACAGCGGCCGAGGTACCAGGGAGCAAAGCTTGCCCTAGGACATGGTTGGTGCCAGGGAAAGGAAGGCTCTGGAAACTGGGAAAAGTCATCCTCGGAGGATAAGGCCAACTTTTGTGGGACAGGTTTAGGGCATGCTGGATATTGTGGTGGTTGTGGTGGTGGTGTGTGGTGGCGGCTGGGGTCAAAGCCTTTGGAAAGGGGTGGTGGAGGAACATTGAATGATTTCATTCCTCTCCCCTCCCTTAGCTCCACATTGTACATTATGATTCTGACTCCTATGACAGCTTGAGCGAGGCTGCTCCAGAGCCGCAGGGCCTGGCTGTCTTGGGCATCCTCATTGAGGTCAGTGGTCCCCAATCCCTCCCAGCCTCTCTACACTGTCCCCACCCCTCAATCCAATTCTGTCCATGTCTCTTGCTGCTCACTCACCCTTAGCTGGGTAGCAGCCCACTCTGATCATTTTTTCTCTCTGTGAACACCTTACTCCAAACGTGGACTCATTCCATACTCTCTCCCTTTCCAGGTGGGTGAGGCTAAGAATCCAGTTTATGAACATATTCTGAGTCACCTGCATGAAATCAGGCATAAAGGTGAGCCTGAGATTAGACTTCAGGGGGCACTTCCTCACAAAGGCCTATGAGGCCAGGGATGACAGTAAGTTAGGAGCCAGAAGTTTGGCTTCTGGGAGCCCTATCTGGGTAAGCTGGGGTACAATGAGGGGGAGAAGAGTCCCAGTCTCTTCTCCCCCAGATCAGAAGACTTCAGTGCCTCCCTTCAATGTGGGAGAGCTGCTCCCCCCACAGCTGAACCAGTTCTTCCGCTACAATGGCTCGCTCACCACACCCCCCTGCTACCAGAGTGTGCTCTGGACAGTCTTCAATCGAAGGGCTCAGATTTCCATGGGACAGGTGAGCGGTGGAGAGGTGAGGCAGCAGGGTCATGGTTAGAGCCTCAGACCCATTCCCATTCCACAAAGTGAGTGACATTTCTCCCTAATCCCACTCTTCTACTCCTCAGCTGGAAGAGCTTCAGGAAACGCTGTTTTCCACGGAAGAAGAGCCCTCTAAGCTACTGGTACGGAACTACCGAGCCCCCCAGCCTCTCAATCAGCGAACAGTCTTTGCTTCTTTCATCCAAGGTGACTGCACAGGGCTTGGAAAAGGAGACAGGAGTTGGGGGACTCAATGGCAGGACAGGAAAATGGGAGACCCTCGGAGGAGAAAAAAGAAGGCTAGAAGGGGAAGGGGACTTGCTTGGACCAGGAATCCCTCCACCCCTGAGTGCCAGATGATCTTCCCCAGCACAGAGGGAGAGTGTGCTGCTTCCAGCTGTGATGGGGAACGCAAGGCCCACTGACCAGTGTCTTCTTCCCTTACAGTGGGATCCTTGTATACTACAGGTAAGACAGCCAGGTAGGAGGGGCCAGGGGCTTCACGTGAGGGAAAGTCTCATTATCTGTTAGTCCCAGGATGACACCTTCTGTTTCTCTCTCCCAGGCGAAATGCTGAGTCTGGGAGTGGGAATCTTGGTTGGCTGTCTCTGCCTTCTGTTGGCTGTTTATTTCATTGCCAGGAAGATTCGGTGAGGTCCTACTTTTCATTTCTTTGGTCCTTTTTTTTCCTACTAGGAAGCACTCTATTCCACCTTTAATACTAGTCATTTTCATGAACCATTCCCCCTTCTAGGAAGAAGAGGCTAGGAAACCGGAAAACCGTGGTCTTCACCTCAGCACGAACCACAGAGGCATAGACTCCTGTGCCAACATTATGGATGCTCTCCCCTCATGGATATCAGGGAGCTTCTCGAATGAGGTGCAGGGACTGGCCAGAAAATACTGTAGGAGTAGTGGGTAGTCACCCCTCTTTTCTGTAGACAGCCCCTACAGAAAGGCGTGAACAGGCTCTTGTTCATGGAGTAACAGCATAGCCTTCTTTGGCCTCTCAAACATGTAGATCAGGACAATGCAGATGGCAAATTATGTTTAGTTGTAGGGGAAGTTGGAGATGTACCCCAAAGTCCTCCATCCCCCTATCCTTGTGTCTCTTTCCCTAGATATAGAGCAGGACCTCCCCTTAGGAAAAAGAGTTGCTGCTGTTAGGGTTTTATTTTTTTGCTCAGTATATCTGGAAATTAAACTTTCTAACCCTACCTATGGTTTCACTTTGGGGACTCTTAAGAGTGGGGGAGCTCCTTAATCTCTCTGGTGACAGAGGTGGGCAAAGGACAGGGGAAAAGAAGCATGAGTGAATAACTCTTTTTACCCCAGTCTTGCAAGGGGAGATCCGCCTCTGGAAAATACTTAACCCAAAGTTCCTGACATGTGAGACCACCAGCCCATTGTACCATCTGTCCGTACAATCAGAGGTTGCCAGGTTACAATGGAGGTCGGATAAGAGATGTGGAAGGACAAAGAAATCTCAATTAACATGTTATCCCCTCCCTTAAAAGCCAAGTTCCCCCACAATTATAAAGTCCTTTTTATTAGTCAAAATCACAATCACCTTGATTAAAAGGACGGGACATGCCATCCTTAGCAGAAAATGATACAGTTTATAGAAAACCTCCCTGCCAGCCCACCCCCACCCCCCAATTAAAAACTAGAAAAAAATCTGCCCTCCTTCCCTGTGTGTCATGGTAGTCTGACTTCTCCAGTGGCATTGCAGCTCTGGAGTGGGTCAAGCTCACCGCAGCACCCTCCACTTCACCTTGGGGAGGGGGGGATGCTGGTGGTCAAGGAGGTTCAAACAGTTCCAGTAATACCAGTTTCCCAAACATGCACTTCCTTCCTTTCCCCCAAGGCCTGGGACAAAGCGGAAAGGTGGATAGATCTAAGCCCCGCCAGGAGGAGCAATTTGAGGAAGGAAAATATAGTTCAAGGAGGGTAGGAGAATTCCAACACACCTCCTCCCTTCCCTGCCCCCACTCAAAAAAAAAAAAAAAAAGGCAGTTTGGGGTATTTATCACCCCAAAAATGGTTCCCCTCAGACCTGAGAAAAAGACCAAGATGCCCAGTCTGGAGAGGAGGTACTTGGGAAACTGAGAGCTCGTCTACCCTTGAGCCTCCACTAATTTCATCTCCACAGCAACAGGTAAGCTAGGTCCCTTTCCTTGGCAACCTGCACTGTCCAGAACTGGAGGTGGAGAAATACAGGGCGAGGAGATCAGGAGGGCACCCCAGGCCTAGGGGTTCCCCCCCACGTTCCCTCAGTCCTCGGGTGGGATGCGCAGGGCAGAATACACCATCACCCGACTGTCCTCCTGCCGTCGGCCTGCAGAGGGGAAGGGGGGTGAGTCTTGCGCAGGGTGAGAGCATAGCGCTGACACATGGGGAGTCCTGGACAACAAGGGGGTCCCCAGATGGTGGGGATCAGTAAGATTCAAACCCACCAGTCACTGACTGGCTGAACCCAGGCTGCTCCTGGTAAAGCCTAGAGACTAAAGGTCACCAGTGGACAAAGCAAAACCCTGAAGGTAGTGGGATAGACCGACGAGGAGACAGAATGGTGGGCAATGGACCTGGGCTAGGGCTGGGCTCAGTCATGGGCAGTGGGCAGGCAGGTGGGATCTGTCAGGCGATCAGTCCAGGTAGTCAGTCCTTACACGAGAGGCTGCGTTGGATACTTCGGAAGGAACCTCCAGCTGTGATGAAGGCCCAGAGCCCCATGGAAACAGTGACTGCATAGATGGGCAGCAAGCTGGCCTCATACCAGGGGTTCAGGAATGTCTAGGGATGGGGTTAGAGTAGAAAAGAGGTTAGCTTCTCCCTCTATCTAATCCCAGCATTCTCTTTGCCTTTGACCCAAACCTCCCCTCGGGTGACTCACTCAAATCCCCCAGTCCTTCCCTTCAAGGCACCAACATCTTGTGGTTAAGAGGACTTTTGATTTTTCAGCTCCCTCAGAGGTTTCTGCCCCTCCTGTTCACCTCAGGCCATTTGTATTACAGTTTGCCCAATCCATTCAAACTCCTCCCAGAGCATCTCCACAGTAGGTTATACAATTGATGCAGAGGTGAGAGACTTCTAAACACTTACCTGTCTGCCTCCTCCCTAGGCATGTTTGAAAATGTTAAGAAGTAAGAATATATCTCCCCTCCATCCCACTCACCATTAAATTTTTTTTCTCTCTAACTCAGGCCCCTGTCCCAAACTCACCAGTCCTGATGTCAGTAGGTGACTCCCAACCACCAGGCCCAAAGCCCAGTACCGTCTCCTTTCACAGGCATCAAAGAACACAACTCCCCAAAAGGTATGGAGCAGGATAATGGCTGCTGTCAGAAAGGCTGCAGGGAGGGAGATGGGGATGAGATACATCCCTCATCTTCTCCCAGCCTCCTGAGATGTTGAGCCAAAGAAGTCTCCCAGAGAAGGCCAATAAATAAGAGAGGGCCAGGGATGGATGGGGCATGAAGGCAAGACAGAATGCAGACCTTACCTGAAGTCAGGAAGTAATAGGGTGAGTCTCCGTGGATGCCAACCACACCTGGCCCAAGTGCATCAGCCAAAATATTGATAACAGAGAAGACACCACTGATGATACCGAAGGAAAGACCAGAAACTGGGGGGAAGGAGGGTCTCATCAATGTCAGAGATTACTATAGCCTGATTACCAGTGATGCCGCCCCATTCCCAGTCACAATTCCCCCACACCTACTCTCCCTCCAGACCACCTCTCCTTGGAAGTCAGATATGAAGGAAAAGAAGCAGCCACTGAGAACATGTGGGTGTTTTTGACTTCCCTAGGAGAAGGGGGTGTCCAACTCCCTCCTCCAGTCCCTCTCCCTTGGCTCACCATAGGCCATCTGGCGGATGGAGATGGGTGATCTTCCGTCCTCACTCAGCGATGCTAACCCCTCATCTGCCTTCCTGGGGTGGGTGGGGTGAGGTGGGGTAGGGGAAATATGAGGGAGGGCAGAAATGCTCCTTTCCCTCTTAAGTCCTCCCTTAGTGCCTCCTCTTCCAAACCACCACCCAGGGGCTGCCCCACTTCTCATAATGCAGTCCTCTGCCCTTCTCCCCTCTGAACCGTCCCATCTTCTTACTTAAGCAGCTTGTAGTAGGCAAAGCGGAACACCTCCTGTAGAAGGACAGAGACCGCAGCACCAAAAATCAGGAGGCCATACTGGAGGCGGGCATCTGACCGGTCAGTCACATGGACCAAGATGAACCAGACCACAGAGGCCAAGAGCAAGGAGACCAGCCAGAAAAATGCCCTGAGGAGAGACAAGGGCAATCAGACAGGCCAGGGTAGGGAGAACCAGAGAAATCAAGGAGGAGAACCAATCAAGGCTGCAGCATGGAAAGTGTAAGTTAGACTTCCGGATGGTCAGGGAGAATGGGAGGAGATAGGCTCGGTGTCTCCACCGAGGGAGTCATTTAGGGATCTGAGCGCAGGGGAAGGGCTAGAAATCTGATTAATGAGTCTTTAGAACGATGAAAGTCAGAATGTACGCGCACAGTGGTGAGAGGTGTCCATTCCTGGATCCTCTCTTAGGCCGGCGGAGGTCAGCACACCCCCCTCATAAGTCTTGGCCTTGGGCCTCCTCTGACGTCGCCGGGAGAAGAGGAGGAATCTGTGCGATCCCTGGAAGGCGGAAACCAACTGCGGGAAAAGGCAAATCATCTAGAGCCCTGACTCGATCCTTTCCAATCTGCACCTCCGACTGGTCTCCCCCAGTTCAGGCTCCCAAGCTCGCCCGACCCCTTCCGGATCTCTCTCTGGCGCCCTCCCGCGTCTTGTCGACCCCCTACTCACCCCGCAACCAAGATGATGACGCGAAGAGGGTCCCCAGCCACAGTGATCAAGAAAAGCGCAAAGGCCGGGCCGAAAGCGACGAAAGTGCATCCGAAAAACACTGCGGCCCCCATGGCTGAGCAGCTGGGGGCAGGGTGGAAGCCTAGCCAAGAGGGGTGGAGCGGGGAAGCACGCCAGCTAGGGAGTCCGCTTGGGGTGGAGGCGCGACCCCGTGAGGGGCGCGGTGCAATGTCACCCCCGGACCCCGGGGAAGGGGAGGGGGACACCCAAACCCCAGATACAAGTCTGCGCGACTTCCTCTACGGAAGCCGAGGAGGGAACAAATCCCTGCCGCAGCCCCATGGCCACCTCCCATCCAATCCCGAAAGCCAATGGCGAGCCGGCGGGGGCGGGGCGGAGGGGGCGTGGCAGTACTACCTGCTGGGAGTTGTAGTCCTTCTGCCCTCCCTAGCCTCGGATCTGGGTTCTGGGAGTGGCTCGAACCGGTCAAAGAAGGGAGCGCATCGGGCCAGGCCGGGGTTTCTGGGTCCCGTTGGACCTTGGCTGCCGTTCCCTTTCGTGATTTTGTGGAGGAAGGGTGGTAGCAATTCTACGTCTTCTTGAAGAGCTGCAGGGGGTGGGGGGCGGGGGGCGGGGAAGATCCTGTTGGAACCTCTAAAGGACGAATACACAGAAAGCACAGGATAGAAGGTACAGGGAGATAGGGACGCGTATTGTTCTTACTTGAATGACAGGAAATGAGCTAGAGCTACTGCCTAAGACGTGAAGGTTAGACTTAAAAGTAAGAGCTCTTTCAACAGGCTAGTATAGGAAATATGCACTTCAGCGAGTGTTACCGCTAATGAAGCCTTCATCTGCCATGACTAGAGAGTCAGAGAAACGAGGAGCCTGGACAGCAGTGTTAGGAAAGAGGTTACATGGGATTCTGTGTTAAGATTGAAAGTTAAGACTGTTGGTAAAAAGCAATTCCAGCTATGGGGTTGAAGGAAAATCACACACACACGCACACACACCAGCCAAGTCACAGTTCCTTTTAGGTCATACTTCCTCCGTTTATTTTCTGAAAATGAACCTCGGTGGTGTCTTTTCCTCAGGCTGGGGGAAGGCACAGAGGTTGTGGGTATTACAGTGAGAGGAAATTCAAGTAGGAGAGGAGGGTATTGTAACCTCATTTGGATGGGGGTAGGGTCAGTCTTTAGAGAGGATGTTTAGGTAAAAGAGTACCAGGATGGTGAAGTAAGGAAATCTGGAATACTGTTTTTGAGAGATTAATCAAAGTACCAAAAAAATCTATAGAAATTGTTCAGAGAACCAGCTTCCTTTCCATCCTGGAAGCAATTTATGACTTAATGCATACAGGCACATCCACACAAGCGTTTTACTTTTTTCCCCAGGAAATTCTCAAAAGGACCTGGAGGCATAGATTGTATAGATTTACATGGAATATCACCATCACCAAGCAAATCCTCCCCCCAAAAGGTTGAGAGGGTGAAAACATCCTGGCCAGTGCTCAAAACTCCAGTGTGTCTTGCTTCTGAGCCTAGCAGGCCGAGTCAGGGGAAGAAATAGGAGAATAACAAGTCTTCTCATTTCTCCTTTGAGCCATTACCGCAGCATCTTCTGACTGCTAGGAGCAGGCTCCAAATGTGTCTTGTCCGCAGGTGGTTCCACAGGGACTCTCATAGTGCCTGGCTCTTAGTAGACATTAAGTAGATGTTTACTAACTTCCTTTTTAAAAACATAACTATTCTCTTTTTAAAGATTTATTTATTTATTCATGAGAGACACACACACACAGGGAGAGAGAAACAGAGACAAAAACAGAAGGAGAAGCAGGCTCCCTGCAGAGACCCCGACTGGGGGGGTGGCAGGGAACAGGGACGGGACATGGGACTCTATCCCGCATTCCGGGATCCTGCCCTGAGCCTGCGCTCAACCGCTGAGCCACTCAGGTGTCCCAAAGCATAACTATTCTTATTCTCTTACCTGTGAATCCTGAATTGCTTATCAGAGTAGGCTTAGCATATACATTACTAAATGCTTCTGAGTTGGATTAAATGAAAATGGGAAATATAAAAGCAGAAAGAAGGGTGAGATGAAATCTATCCTTGTGGGCTGGAATGAAGGGAGCATACCAAGTGGCTGAAAGTGGGAGAAGGGGGTGGCATCTACACAGGAAGAGAGGCTGCTTCCTCCCTTCTTCCATCCTGTAACCAGAAAGTAGAGAAAGAAATGAAGTGAGTTCGGTACTTACCAGAAAGGAAATAAACTAGCTTCGGCTG
Organism: Vulpes vulpes; assembly: GCF_048418805.1. NCBI lineage: Eukaryota > Metazoa > Chordata > Mammalia > Carnivora > Canidae > Vulpes > Vulpes vulpes. The sequence goes on along the minus strand of NC_132787.1, from coordinate 52,338,243 downwards.
AGAGATTTTTATCAGAAGTAATGCCTCAAGCGCTTTGAGTATCAGACAATGATGTTGACATTGTTCTGTACTTCATAGTCCAAGATAGGCAGAGGAGAGTGTGGTTTTTTTCCGTCTAGAAAAAAATGCTCATCCCTTCCTCAGAACATTTTTACTGTGAAGAAAGCGATTGTAAATAAGCTTCAAGTCTGCTTCGTGGTGGTCACCTAGGAACAGTGAGAAAGAGGGTGAGCTTTTTGTGAGGACTTAGGACGGAAGGAGGGGGGGGGTGGGAGGCTCCTGGGTAGGCTGAGGGTTTTTTGTTTTGGTTTGACTCTTTGCTTGTTTGTTTGTTTTGGTGGTGGCATCGGATCTAATCTGAACTGGATCTAGTCTAGGGCTGGGGGAGCTCAGTGAACAAATTCGCATCAAAACCTACTTTGCCTCTCTTAATTTGGGCAGCTTTGGCTGACCAGTAGTAAACTGAAGATCTAGTCGGTCAACAAGTGGGTGGGGAATTCTACCCCCTGGGAGAAGAGTTGCAGCAGCTTTGGAGGAGGGCGGGAGGCGGGGTAAATTTGGTTAGAAATGCTGTAATTTCCTTTTTTACTTTCACAGCAATAGTGCAGAATCCGGAATGGATGTCCTCTTCGTAGCCATCCTTGCCATGCCACTTATCCTGGGTAAGTTTACTTCTTTCCCTGAGCTTTTTTTGGCCAGGTCTTTTATCATAAGTGCGGTGAGAGAAAAGAAAAATGAAGAGAGAGTGAGAGGTGCAATTTAATGGGGAGTGATACACTGATCTGTGCCAGAGTCCAGTATCAGGGCGAGAGGGAGAGATCTGGGAAGTAGAGCCAAGAGAAGGGGAGGAAAGAAGAGACAGCTGACAGCGGATGGAGCCCCAGACACATGGGTGTCCTAACAAGAATCACTTCAGCTCTCCATCACCAGTGTTGAACAAGATGGAAAGGGACTACTGACAGGATGAAGGAGAGAGGTGAGGCTCTTGAAAGGTGGGGCAGTCTGAAAATAGTGAGATAAGCCCGGGGATCTCCTTTCCCAGAAGGTTGGAGAAAAAACATTATATTAGTAAGGAAACAGAAATGGGGGGTGGCCTTTAGAATAATGGAGGACTGGCTTCCCTCCGGGAGAGAGTCCCAAAAGTAGCTTGGCTCCTTCCCTCCTTTGTTCCCAGTCTGCCAGGTACTCTCATTGTTTCCTTTTCCTCCAGATTTGTATGTCATTGCCTGGGGTTTGGGGAGAGCATTCAAGGAGCTTACGGATGTGTTTAGTAGGAGGCCTGGAGTCCTTGATCTAATCATGTCAAAGCCACATATTTTTAGTCCTGGGAAGGAAGAAAAACTAATGTAGATGGGTCATTTGGTCCAGCTGACTCATTTTGAGAGAGCGGATGTTAAGTGGCTTCTTCAGGGTTATTCTGCTAGTTAGCAGTGGATCCGGAACTAAAGTCTAAAATCCTAAGGATATGTGTTTGTGTTCGGTGCGAGAGCCACTGAGAAGAGAAATCAATACAGTCTGCGGAATGCTAGAGAGGTGATTTGGAGTTCTTCATTTCTGGCATCTCTGCTTATTAACTTTAGCTCTCATTTTGAGTTTACAGAATGTGAAGGGACCCGTTTTCTCTCTAGGAGTTCCTGAATTGAAAGGGCATGGAATAACAGGCCTCATCACAGATACGGAGCTCCAAAGACTGAGAAGGGCTTAGAGGTACACGGGCAGTGAGATAGTAAGACCCTTGGAGGGGAGGCAGAGAGAAAAGAAATTGATAGAACTGAAATCAACTTCAGGTGTCCTTCTCTTGCTAAGGAGTTCCAAATACCCCTTGACTTCTAGTCCTTGTCCCCGCAGGACAAGAATATGAGGATGGAGAAGGACTAGAAGAGGATGATTATTATCAGGTGGTCTATTATTATACAGTCACCCCCAATTATGGTATGTATAAGGCTCTGACCTAGAACAGGATGGGCAGAGGTTTGGGGAATACTTAGTTCTGAGACTTTCCCTTTCTCTTTTTTTTTTTTAATTTTTTTTATTATTATTTATTTATGATAGTCATACAGAGAGAGAGAGAGAGGCAGAGACACAGGCAGAGGGAGAAGCAGGCTCCATGCACCGGGAGCCTGACGTGGGATTCGATCCCGGGTCTCCAGGATCGCGCCCTGGGCCAAAGGCAGGCGCCAAACCGCTGCGCCACCCAGGGATCCCACTTTCCCTTTCTCTATGCAATTGCAACAACTAGATCAGAGAGAAATTTGGCTATGAGCAAAGAGCTTTTCAAGGCTCATGATGTTATTTCTCAAGCTAGCGATTTTCAATTCTCTGGAAACTGGTTGAAACAATTTGAAGATTTTCATATTTGTAAACTATTTTAGCTATCAGGTTGAAAATATAAATGCAGAAAATATAAATGCAAATACATACATACATATTACATGCAAATACAACATACAATATTACAAACATATTTTTAAAGATTATTTATTTGGGAGAAAAAGCAGAGCAAGAACATGAGTGGGGGGAGAGGGGGAGAGGGAAGTGGAGAAGCAGATTCCCCACTCAGCAGAGAGCTGGATGTGGTACCTGATCCCAGGACCTCAAGGATCATGACCTGAGCCAAGGGCAGATGCTTAACCTACTGAGCCACCCAGGTGCCTCTTTAACATTAAAGTTCACTAGAATTAGATTACACCAGTAGCTTTTACAACTTGAGCAAGTTAAAGGTATCCTGAGCAATTTCTTCCTCTCTCCATTTCTAGACCTACTGCCACCTTATTCATTTGTCATTACTATTTTTTTTTTCTCCTTCCCAGATGACTTTGGTGCAAATTTCACTGTTGATTACTCCATGTTTGAATCTGAGGACAGACTGGTGAGCAACCTCTACATCTAAGCGGGTCAGGATAGGTAACAGTTAAAAAGAAACTGGGCAATGTTGAAATGTAAATGATTAGCAGAAATAAAAATCAATTAGGTGAAATGAAACTGGGAAGTAGGCCCAAAGCAGCTTTGTTAACCACAGCTGAGGAAAAGAATAAAGCCAGAACTCAGTAGGTTTGCTAAGACATTGAGAGGGAGGGGCAGTCCTGGAGTCAAGGGAATTGGTGAATGGGATGGGTACATAATCCATGCAAACATAAAGTAGGGAGGATTCCTGAGCTTAGGTTTTGGGGGGTGGGGGTGCAGGAGAGAGGGACTCTAAATAATCTCTGAGGATGTTGTATGGAAGCAATGATAACTCTGTGTTTCTTGATCCTACTGAGGGCAGAACAGGTTGGATAAAGAGGTAAGGGAAGCAGCAGAGACTACCATTAGTCATGAAACAGAAGGTGCAGACCCTCAGAAGCCTGAAACATTGAAACCAATGACAGTGGAACCAGTGAGTGGATTGGGGATGGTGGGGTGGGTAGTGGGGTGGGGCAGATCCCAGGGCTGGAGACAGAACAGAGGGAGGCTTCGGTGGAAGAAGGAACCAGATAACTAATACAGCAATGCAGGTGTCCAGCTCAGCTTAGCAATCATACCTTTGAGATTTTTTTTCTTTGAGGTTTTTAAAAAGTTTTATTTATTTATTTATTTTTTTTTTTGAGAGAGAGAAAGAGAGAGAGACAGAGCAGGGGAAGGGCAGAGGGAGCAGGAAAGAGAGAATCCTTAAGCAGATTCCCCACTGAGTGTGGAGCCTGACATGAGGCTAGATCCCAGAACCCTGAGATCTGAGTTGAAACCAAGAGCCCACCACTTAACTGACTGGCCCACCCAGGAGCCCCCCATTGAGATTTAATACTAACCTTGTGTTCAGAAACCTGGGAAGATTTGGTGCAGTTAAATTTCAGTTTAATAATACTTAAATGTTTATGTAACCTATGACTAAAGCTGTGAAAGATGCTGATGATGATGAAGAAGAAATCTATGATGTTATTGCCCTCAAAGTATGTATAAAACTCACTTACAAAACAGAACAAAATGAAAAAGGTTCATAACAATGTTCAGTTACATATAAATTGAGAGCATATGACATAGGCAAGTTTTTAGTCAGTGGAAGGACGGAGATCA